>NC_092817.1:129968298-130289131 GCF_023375885.2 Dermacentor andersoni | reverse complement strand
GGCATCAATCTAAGGTTCACTAAACCTTCGGGCAATTTTACGTTTAAACTGTGGCAGAACTTTCACGACCACAACCTAATCATAAATGTTGCAATTATTTACTGCGCCTACTTTTTTCCTATTTTAACGTTTCATAAGGCTTTCTCAGTTGGTTTATCTAGTGCCCTCGGTGAGCTAAACAAGTAACATTGGTGATATTTTTTCTAAATAAATGATACGTTGTGAGTAATGTGAAGGCAAGGCTAAAAGGGCACGCCTTAATTGAGGTCTTTGCAATAAATTACGCGTGGAGGCTGTATTGAGCCTTCTATGTGCATTTTACTGGAGGCATGAAACTGAGCACGCTGCCCTGGCATGAATACAAATGGCACCTGGATAAAACTTGGCAGGCTGCATATGAGTATTATGAGAAATCTCAGTGTAAAACTAAATGTTGGTGGCTCAAATACAACTTTTGCAGAAAATCTATTAAGCAGTTGTTAGAAAGTGCCACGCGGCCCCTTTCAGCTACGTTTCCTAAAGTCACGAAATAACTCTGCCTTACACAAAATTTCGGTTGCTTACATTGCTCTTAACGTCACCCTCATTTTCACCAAATTAAATGAAGTGACTCTTTTATATCGTCGGGAAACCTATCACGAACCCTTTATAATTATTATAATTATAGAATTCCCATTTTTTCACAAATTGCTGACACATTATCGTTTCGCCCCAGTTTACACTTAACATGCGTTCGTTTTCACCAAATCTAAATTCGGTAACGCAGTTTTCTCGGTACACTTGGAATCGAAGGTGATAACCGCCATGTAACGCCTCTTCAGCAGTTGCTCAAGAATTTCTTCTTTTGCAAACGCCATAACTGACTCACGATCTTAAAACTTTGCCCAGGCATCGAGTCGAAGATGCCCTCTGTTATCTCAATATGCCATACTTGTGCCGAGTTGCCCCACTTGAGTGCATTGAGGGAATGTCTTGCCTTATATGTAAAGTAAGCTTGTAAAGCTGTGGAGTAATTGTATGAGTAATATTGTACAAAGGCTGTTTTGACATACACACTTCATTATCCCCTCAATCACCATCCCTAAAACGTCTCTATTGACCGCACATTCTAAATGTCACTACTTTGGTTGACCCAAGTCAGCGGGCAAACGTTGTTCGCATTTAATAGCGACAAGAGTACAATTTCTATGCTTTTCCGCTCATTATTTTTATCGGCTGACCACTGTTATAGTTAACACTCTGCGCGAGGTGCGCCTTCCTGCATTCGAACTTTATGGGATGTTGTCGCTGATTCTATAGCGAAATAATGTTTGTGTAATCATATTCTGTGTGCGAAGAGAACTAGTGCTGTAAATTATAGAACGTTCGCGAGCCCCAGCGATAACGCTGTATTGTACAACGAATCCTATAGAAATAGCCGACGCGTCTCGCCCATTAATTCAATTTCAACGAGTGACGACTGTGCTCGCCGCTATCGTTGTCCTACGTATGTTGTTCTCGCAGTTTAGCTATACTGTGGGCTTCACCGTGACTACAAAGTGACAATATAACTCCGCGAAATAGGCAGAATACCTGTTCAAAAAGGCTTTTCATCCCTGATTTTATTAGGTTATTTTTTTTATTTAATAATTGGGACTAACGTTATTTTCCTGCCGTACCCACATTTCCTCTAAAGCGGTGTGAATTTGGTAGTTTTCTCAGGACACTGCCAGATCTGTCACACAGCGTTGTTGAGTGCTCCTATAGTAACGCTAACAGCCTCGCTGCATAATCAAGCGACGTAAGCTTCGCGCCTTGATGTGGATTCTAACTTGCGTAATGCCATGGGTGTCCCTAAAACGATATGTGAATGGTTGTCCCCTCACTCAACCCATCAATCCCAACGAGAGTAGTGTATCTATATACGAAGTAAACGTAGCCTACAATTTGTTGCACTGCATGTAAAGAGAGGAAAGCGAAACACAGAAAAGTAGGTTAACCAGAAAAAAAAAGAATATTTGCTAACCTGCGTAGACAAAAACACGAGGAATGCCCAGCTTCCAAGTAGCATAAGCATCGAGTGCATCTTGATTTACCCGCGTACTGGAAAAATGAAAATAAAATCAGAGCACGCAAGGATGGGAGCATATCTAACAGTATTTTGTAGAAAAAGAACAAACACCGGGTGCGTTTGCATAAGCCCTGAGTTCTTTTTTTCAAGTGATTTATTCAAGTTGTCCTATTCATTGGCTTTCGCGAGCCTTATCGAATTTTTCCAGACGAGGATCACATAATTGAGCAACGCAGATTTAGAGCACTAAATTTGACTTTGATCTCGCATGCCAGAGAATTGCGCGGGTTAGCGAGGCACATATACGTATAAGGTGTACAGGTATAGTAACAGCGGTGAAATAGAGCATGACTATAGTAAGGAATCTACTGTATACATCGTGAAAGAGATATAGAACGATCCCAATGCGGCTCGCACGGGTTATTAAGCGCATGTGTACCGAAGTTACTAATGTGCTATCAGCGTGAAGGCATAACAAAGAGCTTCGTGCGCATGACTACACTAGAATGCTAGAGAATAATAAAAACGTTGCGGAGCTG
Organism: Dermacentor andersoni; assembly: GCF_023375885.2. Taxonomy (NCBI): domain Eukaryota; kingdom Metazoa; phylum Arthropoda; class Arachnida; order Ixodida; family Ixodidae; genus Dermacentor; species Dermacentor andersoni. Next base: position 130,286,542 of record NC_092817.1, on the reverse strand, counting down.
CACTTCTGTTGCCGTAGAATAGAAACATTCGCGATTATTAGATGCATTCCGCAGGAACTAAGAAGAGCGTTTCAGAAGCACAATGAAACGCTTTGTCAAAATGGTGCATACGAATGGAGTGCATCTGTTCCTTCGTGACTGTGGGATTATTATTGTTCAAACGTGCGCTTGACGACAGGGGCTTTTACGAAACTGCCTCGCAGTGGTCCACAAATAATTTTGAGAAATCCCGCAGTCTGGTTCTTAGAGAGTTCAACACGACAATTTCTCGCTTTAATAATACAGTGAACGATCACTTATGGCTAGCCGCACAACAATTTAAAGAGGAACGTCCAGAAGCCGGAGGCATGTGGTAAATGAACAATAATTTTGCAGCTTCATTCTAATTATAAACTAGAGGTAGACGTGGTATTAGCGCTTGGGAGTTGCGAGTGATAATACACACCCAAGGCGGCCTTATGTGGTAATATATCTTAATGTTGGGTTTGGTACCAAGAAGGGCGCGATTGTGTGTGTATTGAACTACCCGCAGTAGTGCTGTCGCTGTTTCGGCATCGTGCTGCTAAGGCATGAGGCCGCGGGAACAAATCCAGGCCACGCGGTCGCATTTCGTTGGGAGTTAAGTGCGAAAACTTCGCTATAGCGTGAACAGGGGGCGCTATAACGTAAAACCATTCCAAACTTTACTATTCCAATTCTGCTATCAGCACAAAGCGATTGGTTAAAAACTTTTTGGACCACCCCCGCTTCGCCTGGCTGTCACGGGACGCCAGAAAAACCGCGATAGCTCCCCATCTGATATGACGTGTACACGCTGATTATGCATGATTGACCGAACAAAATAAAAATAGTTATTAGAGTAGGCTTGCTCGTTTTTATTGTGAACGAAGGTCAGCTTCGTTGTATTAACGCGAGGCTTCGCGCCATTGCAGAATACCTTTGCCCGCATGACGTCAAGCGCTTGCAGCGTTTTTTGGGAATGATTGCGTCCTACCGTTCTTTCATACCACGCGGCGAAGAGCGCACGGCTCCGGTTAATCAACTAGGGTGAAAAAGGCGTTAAATAGACTTGGAGTGAGTCTCAGCACAATACATTTAGAACACTGACCAGTCCCATTGCTGAGGTCATAGCTCTATAACTCCCCGGCGCAAAGGGACACTGAAGCGAAAAATTATTTCTTCTGCATCAGTAAATTACCGTTCTACAACACCAAAAACACCACTCTTACAACGATAGCACGTTTGGTAAGCAAGAAAAAGCGCAAGAACGAAATACGGGTGGCGACGCCTACTTATGTTCGCGCACCTGGGGGCTGTGACGTCTTGGATTTTGATGGCATCTTCTAGGGCCAAATAATTATATATAGCGGTACAGATTGACTACATTGTGTTCTAAAGGAACCAAATATTAAAAGATGGCAAGTTTCGCGAACCTTTATTCAGCCAACGCGGCCCACATGCGAAAACATACTTTGGAATCCCTGACGTCACGCTGACGTACCGGCGCTGGGGTTTCGGCGCGAAATTCAAATACTGATACTTGCACCTTCATTTTCTCATCTAATAATCAAACTATTTTTTTTAAATGACTCCCTGCAGGGTTCTCAAACAATGCTTCATTAGTGTAAAATGATTTATTGTTTCGCTTTAGTGTCTCTTTAAACAAGCTGTTTGAGCTACAAACGGACGCTAGCGACTACGGCCTAGGCGCTGTAATGGGACAGGAATTGGAGGGTGAGTTGCAGCCAGTTGCGTTCGCAAGTCACACTATAACACCAGCAGAAAGACAATTGCACTGCCATTGAGCGCGAATTTCTTGCCATGAACTTGGACGGTGCCTCTTTCAGTGTCCAAATGACCATATGGTGCCTACTTGGCTCCAGCGTTGTCATAATCCAGCAGGCCGCCTTGCTCGCTGGATATTAACGTTTCAGAAGCATCATTTTACCATCGATCGCACTTGTGCACAAAACACAGTTGCTGACGCACTCTCGCTTGCGCCTTTGCACGAGCCTTGTTCCACCCAGGAGCCCCCTTCTATAGTTGCTGCTGTTGACAGAATCATGATGGGATGCTTTGGTCAGCAGGAAGCGTTTCCTTGAGGCGCAACGCAGACAGCCTCTGCTGGCGTGTCCTCGAACAGCAAGGTGGAGGTGGCTCTAGCACGCAAGTGTCTACCATCGGTGAGTTCCATTCTTATGTACTCGTTGCCGATAGCCTTGTGCTTCGCTACATTCCACAATCTGACGAGGATGACGGTAACTCCCTTTTTCGCGTAGTGAAGCCTCAGAACAGCCTTCCTTAGTTACTTCACCGACTCTGGTACGGCTGGTCACAGTTCTGGCAGCAAGATTTATTATAAGTCATGTCGGACAGCTACTTGGCCAGGCATGCGGCAGGACGTTTTACGATATGCACGAGGCTATTAAATTTGTCGACCAGTGAAACCACGTGATGGTCTGCCACCGGGCTTGATGCAACCATTTCTTAGTCAAAGCCCCTGGCATATCGTCGCGTGTAACGTAATTGGCCCTTTTCTCCTTATTCTGACCACTTTACGAAGTGACTTGAACTATACCCATCTTGCGCACTCACTTCACGGAGCATTTGGCGCTGTCTCCTCGATGACTTCTCGCGTTTTGGTTTCCCACCATAACTGATAACCGACAACGCCACTTACTTCACGAGTCGCACATTCGTCGAGACATGTTCTACCTTCGCCATCAAACATACAAGGACAACGCCATACCATTCACAGGCTAACATAACCGAACGCATCAACGGAAACCGAACAGAACGCTAATCGAAACAAGATCTCCAAGGCGCGATTGGAGGTCTTTGTTCCATACGCGTTCTGTTCGGTTGCTGCAACGTCAGAAAGTCGGAGCATGCAAAATTTCTGAGAACGGGGCGGAAAGAGCAGCCAATCGCCAAGCGGTGAACTCCCCGGAAATTTACTTCCCTCATTTGCCATCTGCTTGCCGACAGTATACTACAAAACGGAATGTTTCTCGTCTTCCAATGAATGAAATCTTTACCAAAAAAATATATTTCTTTTATCTGAAGCTTCAACACGTTTTCAAATAGTAATATGTGGAACTACTACAGCTCAGAACTATTACGTTCTCTGCCTAGTCCCTAGGTGGTGTCGCGCACAAAGATGGGAAAAAAAGAAAAAAGAAACGACGGGAACAGCGGCGCACTTTTGAAGAGGCAACAACAACATTCCAGTGGCACTCTGGCACCCGATCATGGGGTCGAGTTTGCAGCACAACCAATGCACTATTTGTTTCGAGAAACGAAAGCGACGCCGGAATTCGCCTTCTGCGATTTCTTAAAACGCGTTTCGCACGTCCACTGCTCTCGTTCCTCTTCATCATCATCAGCCTGGTTATGCCCACTGCAGGGCAAAGGCCTCTCCCATACTTCTCCAACTACCCCGGTCATGTGCTAATTGTGGCCATGTTGTCCCTGCAAACTTCTTCATTTCATCCGCCCACCTAACTTTCTGCCGCCCTCTGCTACGCTTTCCTTCCCTTCGAATTCATTCCGTAACTCTTAATGACCATCGGTTATCTTCCCTCCTCATTACGTGTCCTGCCCATGCCCATTTATTTTCTTGATTTCAACTAAGATATCATTAACTCGCGTTTGTTCCCTCACCCAATCTGCTGAATTCCTGTGCTGTAGCTTGATCTGGAATTCCTCTATTTTCCCTCTTACCGCTAACTCATTGACCGGCTTCTTATGTACCAGTTTCTTCCGCTCCCTCCTCAGGTATAGGCTAATTCGAGTTCTTACCATCCTATGCTCACTGCAGCGCACCTTGCTGAGCACGTCCACATCTTGTATGATGCCAGGGTTAGCGCAGGCTATGAGGTCTATTTCATTTCCAGTCTCGTCGTCCGGGCTCCTCCACGTCCACTTTCGGCTATCTCGCTTGCGGAAGAAGGTATTCATTATCCGCATATTATTCTGTTCCGCAAACTCTACTAACTCTCCCCTGCTATTCCTAGTGCCTATGGCATATTCCCCCACTGCCTTGTCTCCTGCCTGCTTCTTGCCTACCTTGGCATTGAAGTCGCCCATCAGTATACTGTATTTTGTTTTGACTTTTAGCACTGTATGTGCTTCTTTTGGCCTCCTAACTTCACTGAGCCCTATTATATCCCATTTACTGCCCTCTAATTCCTCCAATTGCACTGCTAGACTCGCCTCACTAGATAACGTTCTAGCGTTAAACGTTGCCAAGTTCATATTCCAATGACGGCCTGTCCGGAGCCAGGGATTCTTAGCACCCTCTGCAGCGTCGCAGGTCTGACCACCGCCGTGGTCAGTTGCTTGGCAGCTGCTGGGGACTGAGGGCCGGGGTTTGATTGTCGTGTTCATATAGGAGGTTGTGGCCAAGTACTGCACCAGGGTGGCCAATCCTGCTCTGGTGGGGGAGTGCGTTACCGGTTCCGGTCACCGGGATCAGGCCACACTCCAGGCCTGTTTTATGCAATTTTATCAACACGCGGATTTTTTTTTTAGTCCGGTGGAAAATTGCGCGGCACCGGGATTCGAACCACGGACCTCTTGCACGCGAGGCGGGTGTTCTACCTCTACGCCACCGCTGCACGCCTCTTCAAGCAACGCCAATGCAAAAACGAAGTTGACATCGCAAGCGGCATTTTCTCGATTTATGCTATGGATTGGATCTGAACGTGCCATTCCGTGGCCGAAGCCGCCATTTGAATCTAATCCAGTTCACCAGACGCGCCATGCGAATCCGGTCTCATAACGAGCGTATGATCGCTCCAAACTTCCCAATTCTTGTCGCGTTCGGCGCCCAGCAGACGACGTCCTCGGTTGCAAGATGATAGACAGGAGCTTGTCGTCGTCATTTCGACGTCACCAAAAACGCACCGCACCCCGCGGCTGGCGACGTCCGCGCGTAGTAGGCCAATCGCGCGTGCCGGTAACCGAATGAACGCGTCGAACCGCGTCTCCGATCGCACCCTGAGGTCCATACTTATGGCACATACCGCCGATCATACGGAATGGGATACTAAGCTCTCGTAAATGGCGTTTGCGACTCGTACCACGGTAAAAAGATCCACTGGTTTTGCATCTGCATATTTTAACTTTGGCAGAAAAATTTCATGTTTCCTAACTGATACCTTAGTACCGTCACATTCAGCCTATTCCGGTAATCGCCATTTCGTGGATGCACGACGTAAGAGGCTTGCAACCACTATCAGTGCTGCTCGTGAGCAATTGCGTAATGCGCGTTTCGAGCAAACACGCCAACATAACTCACACCGCCTGACGTTCAGTACTAACCAGATCTAGTATTATGTCGACCGCATTGTTTGAGCGACTCGGCTAAATATCTTTCGGCGTCCTTAGCACCTCGATGGAATTGTCAATTTGCTATTTCACGGAAGCTTGGTAACTTATCTTACTGCTTGAAAGACAATACAACTGGCACCTTAGCTGGACTAGTACATGTCGCGGAGCTCAACCGCAATAATGTTCGCTCTTCTCGTAAGCTTCGCGCTATTCTCGTGAACCCCTTTGCTGGCTCATTGAACACTGAAGCTGCACGTTTCCGAGCTCTGCTTTTGAAGTTTCCGAATAGCATTGCCATGGCAGCAATTTCACGCAATGCGCTGCGCATATTCCAAATGTCCCGCTTTCAACGCTAGCACTGCCAGTGTCGTGCGGATCCACTACCGGATCGCCCCCTAGTACCCCCATCCTTCTCGCTGTTCATTGCCAGGTGGCCGTCGCACCGTCGCAACCTGGGCGACTCTTGATCACGCAAATAGCTCCATTACTTGGGTCTCGCGGCTGCCTTGGGAGCTGCAATCACGCCCACTCATCGGGGACTCGTCAAAGCTGGTTTCCGAGCAATTTCGGAGCCTTCTCCTCCAAAACACGCATCCATCCGAGTAGACCCCAACCTACACGCCAGAGAAAGCCCGCATGTCTGCCCCTGATGCCACCTTCCGGAAATATCCGGATGGGCTCATCGAGCGGGATCTCTCCACTATGCCAGGCTCGCCGACGCTGGGATTTGCAATCCTGCCCGTCAGCCGCCTGTTCCAGGAACCGTGGAGGCCGCTATTACTCTCCTTCAGTCTATGCGACCACTCTTTTTCTGAGAGAGGCGTTTGCTGCTAACCAGGAGCACCCGCCGGGTTCGGAAGCACTTGCTCTTCCTGAGCCACAAGCGCGCGTGGCGTATCTCCTCGACCTCGACATGGATCTGTGATCCGCAAGGGAAGTGCAGTGTGGAAAAGCCGGCCGCATGGCTTCGTCGCTGTGCCGCCATCATACCCATCTGGGCCTGGCTCATACGCGCGTACCACACGTAGCCAGCCTGTGGCCGGAGTATTAGAAACGGCGGTTGGTTTGTTTCCAGTTGGTTTGGGGTTTCGGGGAGCAAAGATTGCCTTTTGCATGGCGGTTGCACCATATGTCGTCTGTGAGTGCCTTAGCTGGCCACTGACTCTGAAGCCAGAGCCCTGAGGCCACAGTGTATATATTGCTACACGCGTGTGGTATTTGATTGTTTTAACAAGGCGAGTGGGTGCCATCACTTGAGAAAAGAGGAGGGAGAACGAACTCGGCTCGCGCTCTCAATCTAACGGGCCAGCGCTGCAACTGCTGTTGTAAATATATCTTGTAGATAGTTGCTCGTCTTACTGACTCGTTCTTCCCGTAACATTGTAGTGGAGGTGGAACCTTCCCCGTCTTCGTCACAGAGCTCAGAAGCGGCCGCACCGTCGTCTTCTCAGCCATGGCTTCCGATGGACCCACCACGTCGCCACCTACACCTGCGGCGCCAACCACAATGTACGTTACGGTTCCGAGTCTCCGTGATCTTGGGACATTCTCCCCCCAAATTGACGTTCACGTCGACGACTGGCTCAGCATGTATGAGCGCGTTAGCCAAAGCCACCACTGTGACCCTACCATCATGCTTGCCAATGGGATCTTTTATCTGGATGGGACACCGCGTGTCTGGTTTCGCACCCATGATGTTGAGCTCTAAAGCTGGGACATTTCCGAAGAGCTGCTTCGCGACCTATTTGGCAACCCGTCAGGTCGCCAACATGCTGCGCGAATAGAGCTTGCCACCTGTGTGTAGTCGTCTACCGAATCGTATGTGTCCTGCATACAGGAAGTGCTCGCGTGTGGCCGGAAAGTCGACGAGCACATGACCGAGGTTGACAAGGTGGACCATATCCTAAAAGGCGTCGCTGACGAAGCCTTCAATTTGCTCGTCTATAACGACGTTTCTACGGTCGACACCATCGTGAAAGAAGCCACTGCTTCGAGGTAGCCAAAGCCGCCACGTCGTCCAGCAGTTTTCCAGGCTTCAAAACACCCCTGTCACATCCTCTTGCTCCGCTCTTACCGCCACACGACCATTTCAAGAGAACGTCACACGTATCGTTCACCGTGAGATTGAGAGTCCGGCCCCCCTTCATCCATGACCCCCTGACGGTACCATTCACCAAGCGGCCCCCACTATTTCGGTTATTCAAGCCGTTGTGCGGCAAGAAATTGCAAACCTCGGCATCCCTACCGCCTGCTCTGTTTCCCGACCTGACTCGGCACCAATTCCCATGTCCACAACCTGTAATGACCAGTATTTCGCTCCCAGACCACGCAATCCTGCTCAATGGCGAACCCCAGAGTAGAAACCGATCTGCTTCCGCTGCCATCGCTAACAGAGCGCATGTATCCTGTATCCCGCCACTGCCGCACCACCTGGATGCTGCCGTACTGGGGCTCATTCCCAGCTCCTCGCCCATACGCTGACGCTCGCCGTTGTTCACCTCGCCGTCTGTACCCTACTTCGGATGCCCCTGACAGCCGCTCCTCCATGCGGTCGCCGTCGCCTCAACGCCGTCGCTCCCCGTCACCCCAGCCTCGCCGCTTTTCTTCGCCAAACCGACGAACGAAAAACTAGGCCGTGCAGCTCTTCGAGGTAGTGCTGGATCACGTTCGTCCTGTCCAAATCCTCCGTTGACGCTCCTCACCAACACGAACCTAATTGAAGTAGACGTTGATGGCGTTACGCTGACGGCATTAATTGATGCTTGAGCCCAAGTGTCCATAATGAACGCTAAAATATGTCGTCGCCTCAGAAAAGTTCTTACGTCTGCCATCGCTCGAGCCGTACGCGTCGCCAATGGAGCCGCTGCTGCCATCAGGTGTGTGTGCACTGCTCGCATAGGAATTGCTGGCCGCCAAGTTCCTGTCCTGTTCACCGTGCTGACCAGTTGCCCTCATGACCTAATCTTCGGGCTCGACTTTCTGGCGACGCATTCTGCCCTCATAGACTGTTCCACCGGTACGCTGTGGCTCGAGCTTCCTCTTCTTTCAGACATTCGCCTCGAACAACCGAACACCCTCTGCGCTACAGAGTTTGTTCGCTTACCTCCAAAACCCTAACGTTCGTCGAATTGGCCTCAACGGCAAAAGTGCCTGATGGCGATTATGTCGACGCACTTATTCGGTATGTCCTCTAGGCGCGCGACATCTCTGCGCCACACTCCGTCGTAACCCTTGCCTCTAATCGGATGTGTCTCCCCGTTATCAATTTTGGCTTGACGAAGCAAGTGTTACCTGAAGGCAAAGCGGTGGCGACGCTCCGGTCAGTGACAGACGACCACGTCACTGCTTTTGAAGACAACGCGTCTCCAGATAATCCTGATTACTCGCCCGAGGCCTTGACCCTCGATGGTCCATTACGTGCCATGGTAGCTCCGGACCTCGCACCTGACCAAGCAGGCGCCCTACATGGCTTTTTGCTTTCTTACCGCGACATATTTGACACAGACAATCGACCACTTGGTCAGACGTCCGTTGTTAAACATCGGATAAACACTGGTGATGCTGTTTCCATTGACCGGCGACCGTATCGCGTGTCCACGGCAGACGGCAAGTTACTCAGCAGGAAGTAAACAAGATGCTCACCAGAGGCATTGTTGAGCCCTCGTCGAGTCCTTGGGCGTCGCCGGTCGTGCTCATCGAAAAGAAAGATGGCATGTGTCATTTCTAATTTAGTGTAAGAATTTCTAATTTCTAATTTAGAATTACTAAAAAGGATGTTTACCCTTTACCACGAATCAACTACGCTCTTGATTGTCTTCACGGTGCCAAATACTTTTCGTCCATTGATCTTCGATCTGGTTATTGGCAGATTTCTGTCGATGAGCAATACCAAGAAAAGACCGTTTTCGTCACTCCAGATGGCCACTACCAATTCAAGGTTATGCCGTTCGGTTTATGCAATGGCCCCGCGCCGTTCGAACGAATGATCGACTTTCTCTTCAAGGTTTCATATGGTCAGCTTGCCTTTATTACCTCGACGACGTCCTTGTGTTCTTTCCTGCATTTGAGACGCACCTGGTGCGTGTCGCAGCTATTCTTGACGTATTCCTCAAGGCTTGGCTCCATATAAACTCATCGAAGTGCCACTTCGGGCACCGAGAGATTACAGGGCTCTGCCATCTCGTGGATGCTTTCGGAGTACAACCCGACCGGAGAAGGTTCGAGCAGCAAAGGCTTTTCCTGTACCTCAGTCTGTCAAAAACATCCGGAGTTTTGTGGGGCTCTGTTGTTATTTCCAATGGTTCGTGAAAGAATTCGCAGCAATCACTCGACCACTCACTGAACTCCTGAAGAAAAACGTGCCTTTTACGTGGGCTTCCCCTCCGGCTACCGCATTTTCACGCCTTATCAAGATTCTCACCAATCCACCGGTGTTGGCCCAATTTGACCCGTCCGCACCTACAGAGGTCCGAACCGATACCAGTGGTTATGGGATCGGCGCCGTCTTATCGCAACGCCAACACGGACACGACCACGTTATAGGCTACGCTTGCCGGCTCCTGACGACTGCAGAGCGCAACTATTCGATTACCGAGCGCGAATGTGTTGCTCTCGTCTGGGCTGTTTCAAAGTTCAGCCCATATTTATATGGTAAGCCCTTCTCAGTAATCACAGCCCATCATGCGCTCTGTTAGCTTTCGTCGCTTAAAGATCCTACTGGCCGGCTCTCACCCGCCGTGGTTGCTCAGTGGCTATGGTGTTAGGCTGCTGAGCACGAGGTCGCGGGATCGAATCCCGGCCACGGCGGCCGCATTTCGATGGGGGCGAAATGCGAAAACACCCGTGTACTTAGATTTAGGTGCACGTTAAAGAACCCCAGGTGGTCAAAATTTCCGGAGTCCCCCACTACGGCGTGCCTCATAATCAGAAAGTGGTTTTGGCACGTAAAACCCCATAATTTAATTTTTTTTTTACTGGCCGGCTCGGTCGTTGGGCTCTCTGACTACAAGAATATCCACACAAAGTGACTTAGAAGTCGGGACTCCAACACCAGGACGCAGATTGCCTCTCTCGCTACCCAGTCGAAGACGCGACCTCCACGTCTGATACTGACCCCGACACCTGTGTTCTCTCTGTTATTCCAGTGCTCCATATTGCTGACGAGCCGCGCCGTGACCCGTCCTTGCGTATCATCATTGACCGCCTGGAATCGTCACTTGCCGACAGTTCCCTTCGCTTATTCACACTTCAAGATGGCGTACTCTACCGCCACAACGTTCACCCCGAAGGCCCTGCATTACTCTTTTCAATCCCTAAACACCTTCGCTCAGCTGTTCTCCACGAACTACACGACCTCCGCACTGCCGGTCAACTGGGTTTGTCACGTACCTACGACCGGGTTCGCTGACGCTTCTTTTGGCGAAGGCTTGCTAGCTCCGTTCGAAGATACCTATAGCTGCGTGTGAGAAATGCGGGCGATGCAAGACACCATCGACGCTCCCTGCTGGGTACCTTCAACCACTTGACATTCCCGCGGAACCATTCTTTCGGGTTGGTTTGGACTTACTTGGTCCTTTTCCTCTTTCTACCACTGCGAACAGGTGGATCGCAGTGGCCACGGATTACGCCACGCGCTACGCCATCAACCGAGCGCTTCCTACAAGCTGCGCCACAGATGTTGCCGATTTTCTTCTACGCGACGTGATTTTATTACATGGACCTCTGCGACAACTTCTCACAGACTGTGACCGGACATTCCTATCAAAAGTTATCGCGGACATCCTGCATTCCTGTGCCACGAAGCACAAGCTATCTACGTCATACCATCCGCAAACAAATCTCCTCACTGAGCGTCTCAATCGCACTCTCACAGACATGCTCGCGAAATATGTCTCTTCAGACCACACTGACTGGGGCCTCGCTCTACCGTTTGTCACATTTGCTTATAATTTCTCGCGCCACGACACAGCCGGTTGTTCCCCATTTTTCCTTCTGTTCGGCCGAGAACCAGCACTGCCCCTAGACACAACCCTCCCTGTTCACGCGGCACCGACCATTGCATATGCATTCGATCCCATCGCTCGTTGTGCCCAGGTAAAGAAAATTGCCTGTGACCGCCTTCTGAAATCCCAAGAGAGTCCAAGGCGTTTGTATGACCGGTGTGATGGTTGGGATCGGGCGTGAAATAGATGGTAGTTGGCCCATGCCGTCGTCCAACTTATCCACGCTGAGGACTTTGTTGAAATGAGGGACTTGTTCTCATCGAGAACCAGCAATATGGGATTTATTTACAATATCTACATGATAACGTTACAGTTCATCATTCTAACGTGACTGAGAGAGGAATGCACACTGAGGAGCCGCCAGCAGCTCCTTAAATACATTCTGTCCTCCCTAGAACCCTAGGGGAGGGAAAACGGCAGTTCATCGCCGACCAATTCGGAGCGTCCAAAGTCATCGTAGCCGATCCGCCTTTGAGGGGGAGGGCTTACGAACTGACTTCTGCACAGGTTGCACTGACCACATCAAGGTGAGAGGGTTCTGGCAGACACGGTGCTTGACCCGAGCAGGCGCCTCTTCATCCCAATGTTGACTCCGCAGACAATGGTCGCCGCAGTTCATTGACTGACGACTTCTAAGCCCTGTGAGACGGCCGCCAAACTCTTCTCCCAGGACTGCAACCGCTTCAAACAAACCGAACATGCCGTGACGGTGACGGCTAATCTACTAACAATACTTGGTCCGCCGATTGCGTTTAGTCATAGAGGCGCCGAGGGGTGTTGATGCGGCGCATCGTCGTCCCTACAAAACGAGTTGCCGCAGCAGGTGGGGAAGGGTTCCAGGTCGCTTCTGGGAAGCTCGCCACCCCCGCAGCAGCAGCTGGCTGGGAAAATTTTGTAGGTCGGTCCCCTTGCAGGCCGTTCGTAACACCGGCGACACCGAGACATGCACTTCCCGCCTGATACTTTGGTGCTTCTATGGTCTCCGTCGCGTCAGGTCGGCCTATCAGAAAAACTGCTGTCTCGTTACACAGGCCCTTACCGAGTGCTTCGTGCCGTGACTCCCATCACCTATGAGATCGCCCCTGACGCCCCATCGGCTTCCCAGTCCAGTGATATCGTGTACGTTACACGACTGAAGCAGCAACACTCTCCCAGTGATGGCATTTAGACGCTCCTGGACGTCGCTTCTGCAACCGGGGGATTATACTACACGTGTGTGGTATTTGATTGTTTGAACGAAGCACATGGATGCCATTACTCGAGTAAAGAGGAGGAATAACGAACTGGTCCGCGCTGCAACCACTGTTGTAAATAGTGACTTCTCTTACTGGCTCGTCCTTCGCGTAGCAATATATATATATATATATATATATATGGTGACAACATAAGAAGTACAAACAAGCTCCTTCTAGAAAAGACAGTGCACCTGCCCTTGACAGAGGTCACAGCATGCTGGAATTCGCTTACAGCATATTGACTTTGCTCTGCTACGGCATTAGCTAGGCTAATTGGAAAATATATCTAGTTGTTTGAAGCTAAAATGTGAGCGATGGCTCTGCACGAATATCAAGATCACACATAAATATAGTAGCAGACGTCTAGGTTTCGTCCCGAAACCAGTGATACAGACTGACATGTACGAGAAAAAAACAGTTGTTTTTAAAACGTCAAACCACTTGACGTCAGGCAAATAAGCGAACCTAATTGGCTGGCTCATCTATGCAAATTGTGCTCGAGCTGGACATGGTACAGATAACCTTGTAATTCTTGGGTTATCACCGACTATAGAGCTTTATATGCATCGGGCTACCTATGTTACGCGTGATTCACAGCAACCGTTATTTGTCTCGCCCCGTCACCGTCACTGGCATGCGTCAGGAACGGGACAATGTTTCATTGCAGCTGTTTGTAAAGAAACGTTTGATGGAGAACGTTAAGAGCATCCACCAACGTGGCAGCGTCCTGTTCCAGAGAGAAAAAAAATGAAATGGCAAGGAAGCGCTGTCTTATAACAGACATCAGTGCCGTGACGTGACGAATAACGACTGCGTGCATGAGGCATTAAAACCAAGAGCGTCTGCTGGTTCTTTCGCCCGTTTTCGTGGTGTTTGTTGGTCGGACTTTTGCCGCCGGTACAAAAATCGTCGACGAAATGGCCACGTGGTTTGCAAAACGGCCATCTTGCTTGCGTATCGCGCTCTTTGCCGAACGCGGACATTTATAGGTCTGTGAAACGCTCGTGTTGGCATGCAAGGTCTTCGGGACGTCCGAAAGGTTTACATAAAGGCGGTCTGTACCACTACTACACATGCGCTACAGAACTCTGTGATGTAATAACAAGCGCTACATAATTATCCTCACTGCTACTACTGTACACATTCTAGTGCATCATTTTTTTAACAAAGCGCATAGGTTTCCAGAAGAATTGAATTAAATCTGGGTTCTACGGGACCAAACCACAATGCAATAATAGTGCTACATCATTATCCTCATTGTTACTTTTGTACACTTTCTAGTGCATCATTCTTTATTAAAGCGCATAGGTTTCTGGAAGAATTGAATTCTGGGGTTCTACGTGCCAAAACCATGCTTTCATTATGGGGCACGCCGTGGTGTGGGATTCCGGACAATTTTGACCACCAGGGCATCTTTAACGTGACCCCAATGCACGGTACACAGGCGTTGTTGCGTTTCGCCCCCATCAAAATCCAGCCGCCGCAGCCGGGATGTGATCCCGCTGGTCTTGTGCTTAGCAGCGCAACACCTTAACCCCTAAGGCACCGTGGCGGGTGGCTTCTAGAAGCGTTCGGCTATATGCTTACATTGACCATCACCGTCAATGAGTCATGCCGTTCTTTTTAGTTTCTTTTTTCAGAATAACATCTAAAGGGGCTTCACTTACAGCCCTGCAGAAAAATAATTTCGTTAGCGCTGTATTCCAAAGCGGCGTATGCTTGAAGCATTACGCACGGTAAGTGTTGTCGCAAACCTTTTTATGAATGAGTAAAGTTACTCGGAATTGATTCCGAAAGCAATTATAAAGCATACGTAGCACTCATAATGTATTACGAGCTAGCCCTAGCCCAAGATCTATATTTACAAATTTGCGATGGACGAAACACAATGAAGTAACTTGCTAAATGGCAGTAATTAGATGCACTGATTGTGTATTCACGACATTTGTGGTTGCTGAAGGGGTGTATCTTTTACTAGCGCTATATAGCAACGCTGAAACATAATTTTGTTAGCGCTGTCTTTAAAAGTGGCGTATGCTTGAAACATTAGCTACGCTAAGTGTTTTCACAGACATTTTTGTGAATTAGTAAAGTTACTCGGAATTGATTCCGAAAGCAATTATAAAGCACACGTAGCACTCATAATGTATTACGAGCTAGTCCTATCCCAAGATCTATATTCACAAATTTGCGATAGATGAAACACAATGAAGTAACTTCCTAAACGACAGTAATTAGATGCACTGATTGTGTATTCACGAAATTTGTTGTTGCTGAAGGGGTGTATATTTGGCTAGCGCTATAGAGCAACGCTGAAAAATAATTTTGTTAGCGCTGTCTTCAAAAGCGGCGTATGCTTCAAACATTAGCTACGCTAAGTGTTTTCGCAAACCTTTTTGTGAATTAGTTAAGTTACTCGGAATTGATTCCGAAAGCAAATATAAAGCCCACGTAGCAGTCATAGTGTATTACGAGCTAGCCCAAGCCCAAGATCTATGTTTACAAATTTACGATGGGTGAAACACAATGATGTAGCTTCCTGAATGACAGTAATTAGATGCATCGATTGTGCATTCACGAAATTCGTTGTTGCTGAAGGGGTGTATATTGCACTAGCGCTATATACCGCGTGTCCAACTAACGTTAGCAAAGCTGTTCAAGGTAAAAAGATATTTAAGAAACACAATGTAAGAGAGAATTATAAGACCTTCGGTGTTTTGTTGTCTGACCTCTGACAACAGAACACCGAAGGTCCTACAACTCTACTTTGCACAGTGCTTTGTAAATATTTTTTTCTCGTTAAACAGCTTGGCGACCGTTAAGGGGGACGCCCTATATAGTAAGGTATGCAGAGCTTGTTTTCGTTTTTGGCAAGTAAATTTAACTACTCACAATTTTCTTTACGCCTCTAATCCTTTGGATCGCGCCAATATTCAACTCCCCAAGTTGTCATGAGCTTGCTGCATGCGGTAGCATGTATGCACGCGCTTTCCTGCAAAGTCGATCACGTGTCTGCTGGTCTTAAAAACACAAGTAATTGTGCGGGACAAGGCACGTCCGTGTATTATGCGCGGACAATGCAGTCTTAGTAAATCTGCACAATCGTTTGTGCCTGACGCCTTTGTAGTACATGCGTCATAGATTCCATTGTGAAGCGGCAGCTGCGCAGGTGCCTCGCAAAGGGAGAAAGAAAGTCTACGCACAAGGTTGTTTCCCCCTGACAATTTCTGTGGGACGACAAGCCTGACGACGTCAAAATAGATGAACTGATTGACATCCTTTTTTTTGGGGGCAAGTAGAATACTTCTCAAGAATGTCCTTGCTCTGCCTTAGTAGGAGAGCGCCAAGATAGGCTTCGTATGCAGGTTTACTAACATCTGGAATCTGAATTCTTTCGGCGCTACTGTGTAAGCGAAGAGGAGCTGAGAGAGAGTCACAGTCAATGCGTTGTTCTATGAGAACTTATTCCTTGATCTTCTGGTGCAAGGGCAGGAGCTTAGACGATTTGGTAACGGTGTACCTGAATATTCGTAATAAAAGTAAAACTTGTTTAAAGTAAGTGGTCTCTCACTCTTGTCGGTCATTTCTGTGTTGTTGTTGTATGGGTGTCCTGTGAACACCACCGAAATTGGTATTTTTCTGGCAATTTCGCATAGAATTTGCTTCGCACTATAAAAGATGAGAGATCTATGCTTTATTTATGTAATAGTTTCGTATTGGGCAACTGTATATTGCGAGTGTGAACGCAAAAGCGTGCTTTCTTGATGGACAGTGATTCAGTCAGCTGATAATGCAACTAAAAAAAACTAAGCCAGGGCATAGCACCGCTAACTCTCTAAAGTTTGCGACAACATATACTGCGAGTGTTGCGACGTCGCAACAGCTGCGTGCGCGTGCGTCATAGGCTACCATGCACAACCTAATTTATCAAGATGACGTTCATCTCGTGCCAAAGTCGCCCTTCGAAATGTCCGGTGCCTGCGTCAGTGCAATATTTTATTGCTTTCTTCCGCCGTGACAGCTAACCCTCTCAGCAGCTGACGAACAGAAGTGCATTCGAGATGGGCTCGGAGTTTTCGTCAGAGGCACGCGATACCTACGCAGTGAGTGAAGTTCGCCTGTAGTGCCATCGAATTAAAATATACCTTTACGGAAGCGACTTTGTTGCTGTATTTGAGAAAAATTGCTACTTCTAGAGGAAGAAACTTTTATAAGCAGGAATAATGTAACGATTTTGACTGATCCCAGCACACCCAGTGCCTGCGGATGTTCAGGGAAAAAATTCCCTTGCCGACACCTTACTGGTAGTCTCCGCTGGTTATCATAACTTGGCAAAGTCGGCTGCGTCTTACGGTTAACCACTTCTGCCATGCCCTAAGCGGCGCTCTCTAAACGTAATGACGAAACATGGATATTTTTGCACGTTAGTAGCGGCGTTGACACGAATGCGACCATTGGCGCGTAGCATCCCATTTCTAGCTTCTCGCATTCGCGTATACACCGGTAATACGCTGGGAAGGAGAATCGCGTTGATGCGACAGGAGAGGGTATTTCGAGAGGTGGGAGGACAGCTGTCTCGCGCGTTTCATCCAAACGCGGGCGCATCACACTGAGGGAGAAGTGTGGCTTCCACCGCGAGCTCTCCTCCACTCACCGGCAGCACGCAAATCGACGGAAACTGGTTCCAGGTTGTTTCGAACAAATGTGAATGCACCGCATGTAAACGCCGTCGCATGTCACAGTGTTGCGCCGAAAAGTCGACACGCTACTTTCAGGTTCATGTAAAGGCGGCTAGTGAAACTTGCTAAATTTTCCCAGCGGCACAGACGTGAACGAACGAGAATACACTACGACAGCGCTAAACTAGCAATCCAATTTTTTTTAGAGGAAGTATACGTACGCTTCACGCCAGGAGCAATACAGAGAAAGCAGAGCGAAGGCGCGTAAATGCAATCTGCAGATACTCCCCCCTCCAAGTGTGGGCGGGGGATTCGATGATGGCAATTCGCACTATTTACGTGACGAGGACGTTTAAGCAAGCCACACTGGCATAATTATTAGCACGTTGCAGAATTCCGTCGGCTTCGATGATTTCTCTGGTGAACCTACCTTTTCCTTCCGCGATTACACGCGTTGGATTGTAAAGCGTCCGGCAAGCACAATCGCGACTGTTATCCAAGGTACCCGCTAACAAGCCTTTAATTACTGGACTGATTTTGTAGGAGCCATTTTTTCACGCAAGTGTAATTGAGATCGATTTGCCACTGTAACTGTACGGGAGGCCATGGTTGCTTTGGGCGGACATACGTTTTGTGCAACGAATCAATAAGTTTGGATCTTTACGTACTATGTTTTTTTTTTTTCATAGCCACCTCAAAAGCGCACTCACGTCTTAGTAGAATGGGCGAACATTTTAGGATGGAAAGAGAAGACTAATACGCATGAACGGAGCTCACAGCACTGCGTCATTATTCGCAGTTTTTTCTATAAAAAAGAAAACAACATTGCGTGCCACGCACTCTTGTTATAACCAGTTCGTTGACTGCAGGCGCGTGTTCATTCGCAGAAATCAAAAATTTAATTATGAGGTTTATACGTGCCAAAACCACGATATGATTATGAGGCACACTTTAGGGGGGGTGGAGGGAGGGGGGACTCCGGATTAAGATTGACCACCTCGGGTACATTAAGGTACCCGAAATGCACGGGACACGGGCGTTACTGCATTTCGCCCCATTGAAATCCGGCCAGATCGGCCGGGGATTTGGTCCTACGGCCTATTAGATTTGGAGACGATCTCGCCGCTGCCACCATTTGTAAGATTTGGAGTCGGGCTTGTAGGATGATCGGAGGAACTTGGAGCGACAGGACTATGCGAGCAGGATTTATTTACATTATTTACATTTGAACATGGGCATACATTTACACAGTCTAGCGTGGCTCCCAAATGGAGCACGCAAGACAACGCATACAGCAAACGAGCACACAGCTCACGAGTACATTGACGAGCACGACAACGAGCACAGAGCACGGCGACGAGCACGCACTAGGAGCCGACAACAGCCGCTTATAACCACTCCGTTCGACGTCATCGTTCGACGTCATCGTAGAAAGTCCGCGTGGTCGCCTTTGTGAGAAGGGGGTAGGGCTTTTACATACACACATGCCGCACAGGTTTCAGTGCTCTCTCCGAGAGCCGACGACCTTTGCAGCGCAGTCGTCGTGGTATCCATTGTCTGGCGTCCCCGTAGTGAGGTGGTCACGCGCGACCCCAGCCGGCGCCGCTAGATTCCAGAGCTGCCTTTTTGCTGTAGTCGCCACGGGTGTCAGCAGACTGTGACGAATCCTGGGGCCCCCGTACCGCAAAGCACCCTTTTGCCAGGGTGGCTCCCCCTGCCGCAGAGAGACCATGATGACCCGGCAAATTAACCAACAATGCACGGGGCGCCAAACGTGGCCAGCCCTGCTGTCGTCGCCGATCCTCCAAACGAGGCGCATGGTCGGTTAGCGCTGTCCTCGCTGGTTCTCTTTGGGGAAGATCGCAACGCTCGCAGCTGCAGCTGGCTGAGAAAACCTGCAGGTCCGCAACTCGGCAGGCCATTCCTAACAGGCCTCGTACTTAGCGGCGCAGAATCAGAGCCGCTAAGCCACCGCGGCTCGCCATTCACAGGACTCGAAATTCTGCTTTAGAAAATTTGACTTGTAAGGATGTTTTAGGAAGGGTGGCGTCAAAATAGTAGAGTGTAAATAAGAAATAAAAACTAGCCGATGGTCATTACAGGTGAATTCGACATCAATACTTCGACGCGATGGGAAATTGTTTTCCAGCGTTGATGAATCACGTACTAGGGCCCAACCACAACAATTGGAACTTTATACGCACACAGGATGTCATCGGTCGTGTATTCTCGAGAGGATCTAAGAATTACAAGAACCAAGGCCACGTTTTCTACTGCATTCTTCAAAGATCGTTACTCGCGCTTCGCAACGTGCCAGCCAGCATGGCACCGTTGACCAGCGTGTCTGAACATAAACGCCCCTAACTCCTAGGGTATAAACGACAACACGTCAATAAAAGGCGTTTCAATTCTGGAAGCATGTATTATATCAAGTAAAATCACATAAAAAGAAGGAAACAAGAGCTGACAACAGCAATCGTTGCAGTTCTCCCATATTTTACACAGGTCTCACATCAGCGGTATCTTTGTAATATGCACTCCATAACCCTTACAATAATGACTTTAGACTGTCTATAGAAAGTCTATAGACTTTTCATAGACGACCTTTCCTTTCTATAGATTTGGACTTTTGTTGATACAAAGTCCAAATCTGTCTATACTGTCTATAGACGAAAGTCGATAAAGTTTCTATTTCTTTTTGTCTATTCGCAGTATATAGACGGT
This sequence comes from Dermacentor andersoni, assembly GCF_023375885.2. Lineage (NCBI taxonomy): Eukaryota > Metazoa > Arthropoda > Arachnida > Ixodida > Ixodidae > Dermacentor > Dermacentor andersoni. Next base: position 130,266,568 of record NC_092817.1, on the reverse strand, counting down.
CTATAGAAAAAAGTCGATAAGGTGTTTGTTTCTTTTTGTCTACTTCCCCTCTATAGAATACCTAGAGACGAAAGTCGATACTGTTTCTGTCCATTTTGTCCATACTTTCTCTATAGACTTTGTATAGACGAAAGTCGATAAGGTTTATATTTCTTTTTGTCTACTCGCAGTCTATAGACGGTCTATAGAAAAAAGTCGATAAGGTGTTTGTTTCTTTTTTGCCTACTTCCCCTCTATGGACTACCTATAGACGAAAGACGATACAGTTTCTATCCATTTTGTCCATACTTTGTCTATAGACTTTCTATAGACGAAAGTCGATAAGGGTTCTATTTCTTTTTGTCTACTCGCAGTCTATAGACCCTCTATAGAAAAAAGTCGATAAGGTGTTTTTTTTGCCTACTTCCTCTCTATGGACTACCTATAGACGAAAGTGGATACAGTCTCTATCTATTTTTGTCCATACTTTGTTTATAGACTTTCTATAGACGAAAGTCGATAAGGTTTCTGTTTCTTTTTGTCTACTCGCTGTCTATAGACGGTCTATAGAAAAAAGTCGATAAGGTGTTTGTTTCTTTTTGTCTATTTCCCCTCTATGGACTACTTTTAGACGAAAGTCGATACAGTGTCTATTTATTTTTGGCCATATACTTTGTATATAGACTTTCTATAGACGAAAGTCGATAAGATTTCAATTTCTTTTTGTCTACTCGCAGTCTATAGACGGTCTATAGAAAAAATTCGATAAGGTGTTTGTTTCTTCTTTGTCTATTTCCCCTCTATATGGACTACCTGTAGACGAAAGCCGATACAGTTTCTATTTATTTTTTTCCATACTTTGTCTATAGACTCTCTATATTATGGACAATAGTCGACAAGGTTTCTATTTCTTTTTCTCTACTCCCGGTGTATTGAATGTCTATAGAAGAAAGTCGATAATATGTAATTCCGAGTTCCCATACCCCCCGCCCTCTGCGAACGCGATGATATGGCACTGGTTCATGCACGACGGCACCGCAACCAAGGCGCGGCGGGCAAACCGTGCAGACTGCTAGTCTTCGTTCGGTGCAGCTGCCCCGAACGAGGATCGCGGCGGAGCAGGCACTGTCCGAGTCACCAAGGTCTTCCAGGCACCCGAAGGCCCTAAACCAGGCAGCTTGCCGGACGTACACTTCGCGAAGACCAGGTGGTGAAGGTCAGATGGTGATGATGTGGCAAATGTGGTGAATAAGTGGCGAAAGCCGGCAGACCAGGTGGTGAATTAACCACCTGGTCTGCCTTTGAGTTGTCGTGGTCTTGCATGTCTATAAATTAACAATAGACAAACATCGTTAATCTGGGCCCAACCCGTGTACGCTGTAACCAAGCGCAGGTACCGGTGGATAATACGTAGCTGCGTTTGATATAAGCCACTGAAGTTGTATACTGCTGAGATTGCTGTAGAGCCTATTTGTAGACATTAGTATACACATAGTGTATACCTCCCCATTTGTTGACCACATGATATGATCTACGTAGTCGCTCTCGGCAACCCCAAGACTGTCTTCACAGTTGTCGCATCACTTTTGCGGCAGTAGAATAAAGAAAGCAAAACGCCGATCCAATTGTTATAATAGATGTTATGAACGCCAGCTTCAGCTACAAGTGGATTCCAAGCAGGCATCAAGCTAACAGCAAAGACACTCGTAATGTTTGTAGCTGACAACGCGGACTTTGTGAATGTGCGATGAACCGATGTCGCGTATGTGGTGTTCGCGTTGTGTGTCGTCCGATTCTCGGATACTTTTCACATTGTCTTCATATCTCGGCTGCGTCACTAACATCGGGCGGTTTTTTGTTGTCTGATATCCTGCACTATGAACCCATCAAAGTTTCTCATTCACTTAAAATAGGTGCCAAATTCTCTGAGCCCACCCAGCATTTCGCCGGCGGTATGCCTGCGGCATGGCCGCAATTAGTACATGACCGGGGTTGTTGGAGAAGTATGGGAGAGGCCTTTGCCCTGCAGTGGGCGTAACCAGGCTGATGATGATGATGATGATGATGCCTGCGCAGCCACGCATATGAGTACCTCAGTGCTGTACTGATTGCTTTGACCTATCATCGGAACAGAAATTTAGCACTAACATACGTGGGGACATCACATTTGGCGGTACGCCGAAAGATATGCCACAAGTACGCTGTATTACTAATCGACGCTGGCAATAATGCGTCTGAAACGTCTGAAGGGCCCTGTAACGGCTTGTACAAGCAGCGCATTCATGTTAGCGTTTCAGTCTCATACGACAGCCCATAGCGTTTGTCATACAACCTGCCAGCGCATTTACTTCGTCCGTGAAAAAAGATGAATAATGGTGATAAAGATGAATAAGCCACCCGTTCCGGCGCGCATGGCGCGCAGAGAGAGAGAAAGAGACAAAAAAAAAAATGAAGGAGGAAAAGGCGCTCACACTCCTCCGAGCGCGCACGCCCTCGCGCGCGGAGCTCCTGCGCATGCTGGAGCTCTTGCGCATGCGCGGCGGTGCGCCGTCTCAACGAGTGCGCCAGGCACGTAAACGGTTGTACCAGTGTGCGGTGTCTGCCTGAACGTTAGTGTCTGTGTATGCGTGCCTTCTTTGTGGCATCACATGTCAACTACACTGAACGGTAAGCTTTAGCAAAGATGTTTTGCGTCAATAGCTCATGATTATGTGAGCGCATTTCGTAGCGCGAAGCGGCTGCATGTAGCGTAGGCGACTCGGGTATAGTGTCGGTTTGTAGTTGACATGGTTTGATAACACGCTCTTCTTCTCGTTTACTATACGGAATGTTTTACGGCGAGCGATCGCTCGGGCTTGTTGATTTTAGCATTATAGTTTAGGTGCGTAAAGAAGTAAAGAAGGAAGTACACCATGTTTTAACTTGATACTGAGCTACCACTAAGCGGATTGTGTATGTTGGGCAGCCAGTGTGGTAGATCTAATTTCGTGGCGCTTGATCCGACCGCGATGTATTCTGCGCCGCATGTCTAGTGAAATTCTCGTGACACGCTTTACGGATATATCTCGAAATTGTGTTAGCATCAAGAATGTTCAGACAGACACGTATAGTTGAATAACTGCTAACGTACTCGGATGAAAGGCCGTGTTTGCGGGGCATGCATCAGCAGTGTGTGCGCTGCCGTTTTCACATTGTTTAAAAGTAGCAGTATTTTTAAGGTTCCTGTCAACCAATCTAAATAATTTTGGGAAGTTACCGCAAGCAAAACACGAGACTTGAAGAAATATCAAGAAGAAATCTTCTTTGTTTTTGTTTTTCGTCTTTTCTTTAAAGAGTTTAGCAGCAGAAGTTATCTTTCGAGCTATATGAAAAGCGTTAAGCGCCTTTCGATGCTTCGGCGTTATGCAGTTTACGTGCTCTTAATCACTAGGCAGCTGCTGGCGCAGATTTGCATTGTGCCAGTCGTGCATGGTATGAAGCCCTTGTCGTGCGTAATAAGTGTTCCGGTTTTCATTACTGCTGCATGTAGTGCCGTCGTCTTGGACAGGCTGCATACTATATGCTCTGTACAAAAGAAAAAAGAGCCAGATTATCAATTTCGTGGTCTTTTCTTAGTAGATAATGCACAGATTTTTCAAATAATGCAGTGGACATTGCATTTGTTCTACCCTTATCAACACACCTAAGAGATCGTAACATGTTTTAGTTGATAAGTAACCTGATCAGTACGCCCCCATTCATGTGCATTCTACTGGAAGTGTGGCAAATGTATTCATCTCGAAGTATGATAAAAGAGACATTGCAGACTGTTCTAAGCGGAAATAAATTTCAAATGTTAACGTGATTGTTCAAAACTGCAGTCAGTATGCTGAGCATGTTCGTTCGGCACGGGCATATTGCATTAACACCTGAAAGATGTGCACAGTCCAGCCGGGTTCCTTTGTTTCAACAATTATTATTATAGGAATCGTATGGGATTCTCGCATTTCTTTTATTTTTATATGTACACTCTGTGTCACATGAACCTGTCTTGAAACGAAACGTACCGTTGCTGGCACCGGCGACCATTACGGTTGTCTAACTACTTATCATACTGTAATATAACGAAACATCATAATGGTACTGATTAATATTGCCATGTAGTCTTTAGTCAGAGGTAAACAAAGTTAACTAGAGGCATAAGTGATGACAGCAAATTATATAGAAAACTACTATTGAACAGTAAAAATAACTCATTGTATAGTTTTCCCTCACATTGTTGCATTTGTTTTACGTGTGTCTCTGTGTCTTCCGTGCTGTACTCGTGTGGCCATCAATTACGAACTTCCCGAAGCCCTTGTCAGCTTTATTAAACAAGGGATTCAAGTCAGTTGCATCTAATACTACATGTCAAGTGACTGACGCGTTACTCGTTTTATCTAAATATTATGGACTGGCAGTACTTGGCAAGCATTAAACACCACAATAATTTTTCATTGCACTTAAGCTGCAGGCGTCATAGATTGCCAGAAAATTTTCATGAAAACCGCCAGGGAAGGCTTGGAAAAAGATCGGGAAATTTTAAAATGGCCACATAGGTATGCTGTCTTGTTATATGTAATACAAAGTTTCCAGAGAATATCTGTGTTAAATATATTTTTAAAACGTTTCACTTCATAAAAATTGAGGGAAATTGGTTCTATTTATAGAAAAAAAAAAGAAAGTCAAGCATACTGACAAGGCATTTCTTACTCAATATGTTTTTTTTTGCGTAAACTAAAGGTCCTGAACCTCGATAGCCTAGAAAAAATTTTCATCTTTCAAAGCACCTTAAATAATTTACTGTGATAGAATTCATTCGAACTATACTATCAGTTCTTTTTCTTAGGAGGTGCATATCTGTCGTGCCATGACACAAAGTGCTCGTGTGGTATTTGGGGTGCTCGTGTGGTATACCTAACTTGGAAACCTGTTAGCATGCCCAAGAGGCCTCATTACCTGTAAGAAATTAAGTGGCCATATCAATACAATCAACCCATCTGACTTCTGTTGAAGTTATGGCCAATGACCTATTCATTTAAAAGTATGAGAAAGACATTTAAATGTGTATTAAGCAAAATAAATTACAATCTTAGGCATGATACTGTGAATATTCCAGTCACGTCTTCTAAAAATATCCCTCTGCACGGGCATACTTAACTACCAGCCAAAAAAAATGTACAGACAGCCCGACTGGGTAACGTTTCAGCAATATAGAGACCATTTGGGATAAGTACATTAATGCATCGTATGTGAACTTGTCATAAAAGGGAACATACTGTTGCTGGCACGAGCAGCAGTTGTGACTGTTTAATTGTTCACCATACCATGGAATAAAACATTGTATAAAGGTACTGATTTGTATTGACAAGCAGCCATTAGTCATAGTTAAACCGCATTAAGTATTTGGTTTGAGCAAATATATTAAGCTGCTTAATGAACATACAAAGAATACACACTTGTTATTTAGCCTCATATTGCTGCATCTACTTATTTGCAGCATATACCTCCAGCACATTTGGGACTAATGACACAAAGGTCAAGGCCAACCTGGCGACCATGCTTGCCAAGGAGTAGTGTAAATATTTAATTTGTTTCCATAGCATAAGACATGAATTTAAGGAATTCATCTATCGAGCAATAAAAACGGTTAATGCATTGCTGGGGCATTTGTTTTATTTTTTGCACTACATGATTCAGCACTATATAAATTTTTTCTGTTTATGCAACATATATGAAAGTACAGCTGGTTCAGGAGCATTATTAATCTACTAACGGTAATGCATAAGTGCAGATGAAAAGGAACAGGTGCACATGCATAAATACATTCAAAACGTTTTGCTACCACATGTAAAGAAAAATGTAAACTAACTTGTAGATAGCCGCTATGGAGTTATGGCCTTATACACTCTTTGTAGATATAAGATGTCTGTGTCTATAGAGTGTCTATAGATTAATGAAAATTTATGTTTGTTGACAAATGTCTACAGAATGTCATAGAAAAAAGTGTATCGGATTATAAAGTTCTGTTTTTGTCGACTGAAGTCTATAGAATGTCTATAGACTATCTATATACATTTGTCTATAGACATTCCATAGACTTCAGTCTACAAAAGTAGAACTGTATATATAGTTCTACTTTTGTTGACTGAAGTGCATAAAATGTCTACAGACAAATGTCATCTATAGACATTCTATAGGCTTCAGTCTACAAAAGTAGAACTGTAAGCCTATACACTTGTCCATAGACATTCTGCAGGCAACTGTCTACAAACATGAATTTAAATTAATCCAGAGACGCTCTATAGACTTAGACTTTTTATAGACTAGTCCATAAAAGTGTATGCCCATAAGTCTATAGACAGTCTATAGACTCAGACTTCTTATAGACTAGTCTTTAAAAAGTGTATGGCCATAAGTCTATAGACAGTCTATAGACTCAGTCTTTTTATAGACTAGTCTGTAAAAAGTATGGCCATAAGTCTATAGACTGTCTATAGGTAGTGTATAGACAGTCTATAGACTCAGAGATTTTATAGACTAGTCTATAAAAAGTGTATGGCCATAAGTCTACAGACCGTCTATAGACAGTCTATAGACTCAGACTTATTATAGACTAGTCTATAAAAAGTGTATGGCCTTAAGTCTATAGACAGTCTGTAGACAATCTATAGACTCAGACGTTTTATAGACTAGTCTATAAGAAGTATGGCCATAAGTCTATAGACTGTCTATAGACAGTGTATAGACAGTCTATAGACTCAGACTTTTTATAGACTAGTCTATAAAAAGTGTATGGCCATAAGTCTATAGACTGTCTATAGACTAGTCTAAAGAAATGTCTATAGACAGTCTATAGACTCAGATTTTTATAGACTAGCCTATAAAAAGTGTATGGCCATAAGTCTATAGACTGTGTACAGACATTTCTTTAGACTAGTCTATAGACAGTCTATAGACTTCATAGACAAATGTCTATAGACTGTCTATGGACTTTCTATAAAAATGTTTGTAAGGGAAACATTAATTTGGAAACGTTGTGCGGACAAATGCTTCAATATAACATAGAGTCCCACATTGCGAGGAGTCTGTGAACTTGTTTATTAATCTGCACTAGTTTCCATAATTAATTTCCATCTTATTCCTTGAAATATCCAGTATCATGTTTGTTTTGTCGACAGGCTGAGCAAGTTTGTCAAGACGGGCGCTTGCTAAACCTGGTGGTTATATACACTTATATATATATATATATATATATATAATGTGTGTGTGTGGGTTTAAATATATATTGGCTTCAATAAACCCTCTGACACTGAAATAAACAGCTAAATTTCAGTGAAGTATATATATGTTGGAGACAGATTGGTACGACAAGTTGACTTTTCGCATCAAAGACGAAGTTTTCGCATTTTAAACTGTGTTGTGTTCCCAGTATGAACTTTCGCGAAATGCGAACATACATATCAAGCAGACGTACCGTAGTGAACAATTTTAAAGTAATCGGCGGAGCAAACATTCAATATGCTGCTGCAGGTGTTTATGAGACATGAGCGTTGGCCGTACGTCTTCGCATCACTATCTGTTGCTAGGTTCTTGTAAAAATTACGCGCTATGCTGTTCGCGTTTCAGTCTCGGAGTACAGAACATTAATTTTTATGCGCAAAACCCTAACAGGGTTGACTTAGGAGCGATGTGTGGTCACTGATCTGTATCTCAGTCCCTCTTCCCAATTTCACGACTAGAATGTTCAAGGCAACATGTATACCTCCCTCTTCATAGGCCGCTACTCACCCGTCGACAACGCGGCATCCAGCATGGCACCGTTCACCAGCGTATCTCAAATTGAAGGAGCCGAAGTCGTGCCATAAACACGACAGCACGTTAACAATTAAAGGTTTATTGCAACATGCGTGTACTACGCTAAATATAGTGTCAGGCAAAGAAATGTGGGCTGCTGCCACATATTGAACGCAGATCCCACATTATTGGCATATTTGTAATAGAAATTAAATGAACATTTGTTCAAGTGGCTAGTGCAGAAAATGCTTCAGGTTAACATACACTCCCATACTGTGTGGTATTCTGCGAGGGGGGGATTGAGGGGGGAGTTTCATATTTATGGGGGGAGGGGGGTGCGGCCGTTTAGTACTTGATGTTTGAGCTGCAACATAGCGTCGCGAGTAGAAAGGTGAGGACGAAATTCGATGATGGGGGGGGGGGGATAGATAGAGTTGACTACGAGGTGAGTGTTGATGGGTGCTAAGAAGGCGTGTTCCATCACCTTGCCTACGCATGAAGTGAGGGAGATGGGCCTTAAGTTGTCCACGAATTTTTTTTTTGTTTTGCCATCGAGCAGTTTAGTCTACATAATCCTTCTTGCAGGATATTCGTATAGTGTAATGACGGTATTATATCAAGCTTTAACCACGACGGCAGATGTTTCAACCTCTCTACATTGCCGGAAGCGGCACACCGACGCCAGTTCATTTCCATAAGCAAACCTTTTCGTTGTGGCTAAACCGATGCAGTCGCAGGATAACTACAGCACATCTGGCTTGGTTTTATGCGGAGCCATTGCAATCTGCCCTGCTTCCTCCTTTCTCCCTCCCCCCCCCTTGACTAATGTTGTTATTTCTCTGCGGAATTTCGCCTGCGATTGATCATAGTAAAATGTGTGGATAACTTGCAGATCCCAAACCTTCATTGTCTCATGAAACTGGATTGAATGGTGTGAGCGCACGACTCAGAAAAAGCATTTTTTGAAACACAAAACAAGAATACTTTATTTGAATTTCCTTTCTTGCCTGTCCGTGAATTGTTGCACTGGCAACATTGGCAATGTAGCACGTATTGTTCACCTACATGGTGGGTATCTCGCCATATGTTAGCGAGCATATATAAAAACGTAGTGTGCGCCCGACAGAATGTCCACTCATGCAGCTCACACAGAACTGAGAGAGACCACGATGTAAAAAGCCTGTACTCCTATTACCGGTTCATGGATATCTAAAAGCGCCCGGACTTCTTAATGTATGTAGCGTGCAATATTTAAGAGCTTCATTCAAGTAATGTTTTTGTGTATATCCTACATAAGGTTTCCTGGATCACAGGGCATGTGTCACCGGTCGCACCAGTTTATACCCGACTCAGAAGAAACAAATATAGTGACACATAAAGAAACGCCATTTTGTCGCAGCAATTGTCACTTCGGTGGCAGTCTGCTAGACAGGAGGAAACAGTCATTTGGAATTTACGACATTGTCAATCGGTAAATGAACCTGCACATCTTATAAGACATGCTCTTCTTTTTTTTTAGAATATTGAATTTTTACATATCGCCGGCGGCAGACAGCGCAAATGTAGTCCTTGAGTTAGATTACTCGAAGCGACTTACATTACTCGCACTAGAGACCAAAATTCATAGGTAGAGAGACAGAAAGAAACGTTTATTATACGAAACAGTGTCCCGAGTGAGGACGGGTATCACCCTAAGGTGGGAAGGCTCCTTAGTCCAGGAACCCTCTGGCTTTGACTGCCTTCTTGGCCCTGGCGACGAGTTGTCGTTGGTCTTCCAGGTCCCCCAGGGTTAGCTTGGCCTCCCACGTTTCGAGTAGGTCGTTTGCTTCATTTGCTCGTTTTGCGTGCGTCTCTGGTTGCATTTCGCTGCCTTCCTGCCACGGGCATTAAAGGAGCAAGTGTGCCAGAGTGTTGGGTACGATGCAGAATGGGCAAAGGTAGCAGTAGAGCGTCGGGTAGAGGCGATGCATTATCGTTCGGTGCGAATGACAATCATTACATGATTGTCATTCATTGCAATTCTATTTTTTAACAAATAATATGTCATGATATTCTGCTCATCTGTGCGGTGTTCTCGTGTACAACTTTATTACTGTGATGCCCCCTTGCTCAATGCTCCTCATGGGGCCCGTATGGCATCTTGAAATAAATAAATAAATAATATTCATGATAATAATTAAACAACAAGTCCTGCCTCACATGATTGACGTGACATGCATGTCGTGATGGGATTGTCATTAATGACGTAAATGACGAAAGGTGATTGCGTCATGGTCATTTCTTTAACTGGATATAGATCAGGATATGTGTGGCGAGATATGCGTGCATGGCATGACCAGAATGACATGGAATGACTAGCTCATGCATGTCTTGTCATTAAAGTCATGGCACGACGCGCATGTCATTCATGTGACGACATTTATGACGTCAGTCTAGCCGGGTCATGCAAGCATGCCATGTCATTCATGTCCAGATATATACTGACTTAAAGAAACGGCTACGACAGCACGTCATTCATGACGAGCATGTCATGTCATTTCATGTCATGTATTGACGCGCTATGAAATCTATCCAATTTGTCATTTTGTAACGGTGCGGCATTATTCTATTCGGCGAAGCACCAATCAACGGGCGCCAAAAGGTAGTAGGAATAGGAACCGGCGAGCAAGAGGGGCAAGAGAGGCAGGCTTAGAGATTATTGTCTTTTTGTCGACGGCGCAACAGTGACGCCCCAACGGCTTTTTGTAGGAACCCCTGAGCATTCTAAGAAGGCAGGGGTGCGAATACTCCGAAATATGGGGTGTCTGTGTACAATCCTGTGTCAACGAATTGCTAACAGTATATGTATGCCGACAGCGCCGTATGGCCAGCTGCGTTTTTTCAACTGTGTTTCTGAGCGGACAATAGAGGTCCGCCACGGTCTCAAGGGTGTGCGTGTGTGGTGCAATACAAGTGCGCGAGTTCTAACAGCAAGGGGGAATCACGCGTTTCCTCCACTGTAACTAAATGGGGCGCGGCCAACGTATTGCGAGGAACTGCGATACAATTGGGTGAACTTGATTATATCGTCACCAATGTCTGCCGTTCCCCAACACAGGGAACTAGGGAAAGAACAAGTTATTTAAACGCAGGTTTTAGGGGCGGAGGGAGGGACCGAGCTAGGCAGTCTAGAAGCTGAACCTATGATCTGCTGAAAAGCGTCAAGGAGCTAGGGCCGTCCAGTATCACCTGGGCCGCCTAGCGGCGCCTTGACTACAAGTTACTAGTTGACGTAAGAGCTGATACACCAAAGTCTGCAACCAACCTCACGGTAGTTCCCCTCAAGTTAGCTCAACCTTCTCGAGGGAAGACGTCAGACCTAGACTCCCTGGAAACCCAGCTCAGGAATCGTATCCACCGCAACGAGATCGGCTTGCCAGTGTTCTGCGGGAAAGCTCTGCCATCGACTCCAAGCTTCATGGATTTGCGGCGGCTGCCCGGCCATGCGTATGCCATCATTTGTTTGCTTTTGAACTCTTTTTAGTTGACCACCGTTGAGTGTGTTTTGTGTAGTGTTAGTTTCTATATCCACCGTTAACTGTTGGCTGTATTTCTTTTGTATTCATCATTGATGTAGATTAAATGCATGTGCGTTAGTGTTCTTGTGTTGTTTGTTTTTCGTTTAAATTGTGTGTCGTTGTCAGTCTATAAATATTTTTTTCTCTCTTTCTCCCGACTCTGACTCCTTAGCTGCATTTCCTTGAGCACAGAACGATCAACCGGCTTGTATACCCCGTCGACGACTTCGCGTCGACGGCGAACGGGTGACAAGCCGTGACATTAAACTGTCGTCCGCAGACAGGACATTCTGTACAAAAGCAGCACAGTGAACGAAGGACGAGCATCGTGGAGATTGATCGATTAGTGCTTCTGACGCATTGTTGTCCCATGTCGAATGCTCGTGAATGCGAATTGTGAGCGCGCAAGCTTTGGAGGTGTAGTGCGTTTCGGAGGGAATGAAATTCGACAAGCGGGTAGAAGAAATCATAGAGTTTCTCACTATATTACCTAGAGGGAAATCTGGCGCTGCTGCGCGGTGGTATGCATGGGAATGCCGGTATTTGTGACTTCGGATTGGCATCGTTCTCGGAGAGCCAGGCAAGCACCGCTCCGTCTGTCACAATGATTAATTTTCTACTAAGACAGCACGTAAAAAGCTGTTTTAGTTTTATTATTACACAAAAACATGTTTTGTTTAACTATGAGAGCTTGTTATTGCATGTAGAAGTATATGAAACGTAAAAAGTGTCAGCAGGCCGCTGAAGTTGAAGGACAAACGACAAGATTCGTGCTCGCTTTGGAACAGTTTGTCGCCTGTTCTTGCTTTTATTCGCTTTGTTATGCATGAAAGGTGAGTAAACTTAACCGAAAGATGCAATATGCATGAATGAAAACATTTTATGAAGATTTATTTAAAGAACGCGTTATCTGTGTAGCCATATTCACGTTTTAGACGAAGTCTCTTACAACACTAGCCAACACAAGCCTCGCCGACACATATGCCGTCATTCCCATGACGGCACAGCGTCCCTCAGGAAACTTCCATAGTCTGTGGCGCCAGATTTCCCTCTAGGTGTTATAGTGAGAAACTTTATAGAAGAAGGCAAACAGTTAGGTCTAGAGGGCGCTGAGCTGCGCACATCGGTCGCGGAAGAACATGGGCAGTCAGTAGCCCGAGAAGAGCGGGCGTTGGCTCGAGAGGAAAAAGAGAACGAGCGCAAAGTAAAAGAGAAAGAGCGGGAAGAAAAAGACAGGGAGCGAGTGACAGCGAAGAAAGCCGGAGAGTGGAAATTACAGTTGTTACAATTAAGGATTCAGCTTAATCAAAGTGGCAACGGAAGCAGAGCTAGCAGCGAGCACCTAAATGTACCGGAGGTGCACAATTTACGGATAAAGACTACAGCAGGCTTCCCGTCTCCTTCGATGAAAGAAAGGACAATTTGGACGCATTCATCGGGTGGTTTCAGAGCACCGCCAGAGGTGAGAAGTGGCCCGACGGCCAGTGGTCGACCGCGCTTTCGACCTGTTTAAGCAGACAAGCGCTTAGCGTTCACGGAAGCTTACCGCCTGACGATGCAGCGGACTACGCAAAAGTGAGGACCGCTCTCCTGAGGCGCTTTCGCTTTACAGCAGGTGTGTTTCTAGACAGGTTCATTAACGAGAAACCAGTGAGGGTTGAAACTGCAACCCAATATGCAGCTCCGCTAAGTTATTATTTCGATAGATGGATCAAACTTTCCAAAACCACTACCGACTGCGGCTGCCTTCGCACACTGCTGATTAGAGAGAGATTTTTGCACGGTTATGGTTCGAATTTGTCGCTTTACCTAAATAAGTGGAAGGCAGAATCACTGGACGACATCTTAGAGCTGGCAGACCAGTTCTTGGAAGCTCAGCATGTAGCAAATCTCACGAAAACAAAGAGAGGCGATCCAGTCGTAGCCGAGAGACAGGAAACTTAAAAGAAGGGAAACGGCCGCCCACCACTACCGCGTTGTTACCTCCGCAATCGCCGAAACCACTCACCCCAGCTATGTCGGAGCAATCCTGCGGGCAACGCGACCATCGTCTGTTACACGTGGGGTGGAAAGGGTCACAGATCGTACAACTGCCCAGCGGGCTCTAATAACAGACTACAGGCATGGTGCGTTTGCGCCCCCACAAAAGTAGGTGGCGAGGATCAGATACACGATGGCTATCTCGAGATGAGAAAACGGGAACAAGGTTCCTGTCATCAACGCGATAATGGCGACGCAGCGAAAATTTCTCACCAAGGCCCTTCCTGTTGCTTCCGGAACCCTAGGAGGGAGAGAGATCTCAGTGTTGCGGCACACAGGGTGCAACACGGTGATTGCGAAAGTTGACCTGGTGAACGAAGATCAGCTATCAAGTGGAAGCAGCCTCGTCTACGTGGTTGACGGAACTGCCAAGCTTCTACCCGAGGCGCGAATTGAAGTCGACACCCCGCACTTTACCCGCCGCCTCACAGCGCTATGTATGAGAGAACCGCTGTATGACCTAATTGTTGGAAATATAGAAGGCGCAAGATCCCCGGAGGATATCCGCTGTTAACAGTTCGTTGTATTTCTTTTGTCTTCATCATTGATTTAGATTAGGTGCATGTGTGTTAGTGTTCTTGTGTTGCTTGTGCTTCGTTTACATTGTGTGTCTTTGTCAGTCTATAAATATTTTTTTCTCTTTTTCTCCCGGCTCTGACTCCTTAACTGCGTTCCCTTGAGGACAGAACGATCAGCCGGCATATATACCCCGTCGACGGCCGGACGGACGGACGGACGGACGGACGGACGGACGGACGGACGGAGGGACGGACGGACGGACGGACGGACGGACGGACGGACGGATGGATGGATGGATAGTAGCCGCAGCTGACTATGTCATTTTACAGCTGTAGACCTGTACTTTGAGAAACATTTCTTGCAGGACGAGTTCGCTGTGGTGCGTAGAGAGTGCGTGAAACTCTGGTTTAATCGGCCGTGTTTGCGGTGTTGGAGCCTAATGGTTTCCGTTGAATGAAGCGTTTCAAGCAAAACGCATCCTACGTAGTTGCGTTATCTGCTTGCAATTTGTCTCTAACAAAAAACAATTTTCCTCAAAGGCACCAGCGGGAGCTTCGCTTAACCCGATTTACACAATGCTTTAGAAGTACTGAATGTAGGGAGCGTTGGCAATCCATACTGAAGGAACACGAGCGCAAACGAACTGGGACGAGGTGGAAAACGTGGTCAAGCGCAGTGCGCTCCTCCGTGTTTTCTATCTCGTCCCTGTTCGTTTGCGCCAGTCTTCCGTGAGTTACACAGTGCGTTAGATCTCTATAATTTTCCACGTATTGTACTTTTTGCGTGTGTCATTTTGCCCGAAGAATAGCTTTCCTTCAAGTGAACAACTCAGGCATAGTAAAACTGCGCGAGAAACGGGACAATGAAGAGAAATAGGCACAACTCTTCATTTCTGCGCCCAGCCATTTATATTACATTATTTATCTTCCCGACAATACACCCAGAGGTTTGACAGCGTCTGAATTCGCACGAAAGTGATAACATTGAAATAATGTAACGAGACCGACGTTTCTCTCCAAATTAATCTTCCCTGTGCATTTAATGAAGGACCCTTCGACGAAAAAGTGGCGGTGTTCGACACAAGAAAAAAACTTTATTCGACAACAAAAAAATTTATCGCCGTCAGACAATGATTATTGAAGCTGGAGTGCGTCTCATGCTTATGATAGTAACCACATATCAGTAGGGCATTTTTGCAACAGAACCTCATGTTTTGTTGCATCTCCAAGCGTCCAAGCTTTTACTGTGGCGGAACGAGTAGACAAAATAGTCGTTGGGAACGTGGTGAATTACTGCAGGACGCTATATTCGAATTTGTATCGGCTGTACGAGTGATCGTCGGGACACAGGAAGAACAATTATTGCTACATTTATAAACATGTCATTCTAGGTTTCAGAAATGCCGTTTACCACCAACCGCGTCCTACTTGAACGATGAGTCGTTGATGTCTTATGTTGATGTTTATCCTATTGAATGTTCAGAACTGCCTTGGCTTCGATCGTGTTCTAGTGCCTTTAGAAAAAATTGCTAATTGTGCTGATTGCTCTCTCTCTCTCTCTCTATATATATATATATATATATATATATATATATATATATATATATATCGTGATCAGCAGCATCATCACCATCATCAGCCTGGTTACGCCCGCTGCAGGGCAAAGGCCTCTCCCATACTTCTCCAAATACTCCGGTCATGTACTAATTGTGGCCATGTTGTCCCTGCAAACTTCTTAATCTCATCCGCCCACCTTACTTTCTGCCGTCCCCTGCTACGCTTCCCTTCCCTTGGAATCCAGTTCGTAACCCTTAATGACCATCGGTTATCTTCCCTCCTCATTACATGTCCTGCCCATGCCCATTTCTTTTTCTTGATTTCAACTAAGATGTCATTACCTCGCTTTTTGTCCGTCACCCAATCTGCTCCTTTCTTATCCCTTAACGTTACACCTAACATTCTTCTTTACATAGCTCGTTGCGTTGTTTTCAATTTAGGTAGAACGCTTTTCGTAAGCCTCCAGGTTTCTGCCCCGTGCGTGAGTACTGGTAGGTCAGAGCTGTTATACTTATATATATATATATATATATATATATATATTTGGCCGAGGCTTAGCTTTGCTAAGTCTAGTGGATTGCGAAAGCAATCTTCTGTTCAGGTTGTAGAGTTCGATACTGCTCATCGAACGTGTAGATGCAGTCTCGTCGCCATTTAAAGCATCAATAAGGCTTGCTGTCGAACGATCAGGTGTCGCCAAAGTCGCGTCAGCATTGAGAGCATGCATGATACTTGCAGATGCACCCAGATCAAGAGATGTTGAACACATTCGCCTGGCTGCATAATATGCACGCCGTTTAGCTAGACGTTGTTCCCGCTCTTCATCCGTTTTTTCCGCACGCCGCCGCTTCTTAGCTGCCGCACATCGTTGCAGCTTCACCTTATACACATCATCCGACATACCGTGGAGGATTCGCTGGGACGACTGCGACGAGGCGAGTTGGAGGGCCGCTTTTCCACAGCTGGCATGACGTCACGTAGAGCGAGCGCCTCCCCCACGGCAGCGGCGCGTGGAGGATTCGCTGGGACGATCGCGACGAGCCGAGTTGGGGGGGCCGCTTTTCCACAGCTGGTATGACGTCACACATAGGTCACGCTAAAGGTCAATGGCGGATTCTCCGGGACGACGGCCAAGAGCGGGAACCTCGAGCAGTATTGCTTTCGCAATAATATGTGCGTGTGTGTGTGTGTGTTTGTGTGTGTGTGTGTGTGTGTATGTGTGTGTACTTCTTTCGAGTTGCTAATATTTTAACCGGATTGCTTTAAAGGCCCCGTGTTGTACAAAATTCTGCGTTGGCGTCACGCGTGCCGCCTCCAGCGTCAAAAGTCTTTTCTGAAGAAATCATTCCGATCTTGCATACGCAACCACTCTTCTAACAGCAAAGTTGCTCATACCTTGTCTTTCGTTCTTCACAAAGTTATTCCTTGAAATTTTGATAATAACCGCCCAGAAACAAATGCCATGAAAACAAAATAATACCGACAGCGCATACCTTACGTTACATCTTCTCAGACTGAAAGAATAAACGTGCGAGAAGACAAGAGCTCTGCCCATGGAAGAGGCCACGTTTCTGCAAGAAAGCTCGCCTTTGTGCAAATAGGTAGCCGCCAGCGTTTCCCAGTAAATATTACGGCAACTTGAGCTGCAGTTGCCGGGAGGCGTGTAAAGACGTCAAGGATCTTTGAAAGCTATCGCACTCCACTTTTAGAGGCGAAGCTTAAGCGTCCAACAAATTTCTTGGGACTGACCTTTGAACTTCTTCAGGTACACTTTGATTAGCTTATGTTCTAGTGAGAAAATGAAGGACTCACAGCGCTTTGTTGCTGTTTTTTATGTAATGTAATGACTACTGCCGCACCTTTACAACAATTGCTTTATTGCAAATCTTCTTTTCATATTCTCTTATTATCCGTCATATACTGAGCATGTATTATTTGTGGGGAAGCGGAAAGAAACATTCCCCAAATTTTCAATGAATGCAAGAATTCGCTGCAGTGTTTAAATATTGCCTCAATAGCAGTGTCCCTTCAAGACACAGTTGCCACCCGAGCTTCTCCACAAGTAGAGAACCCTGCATGTGTACGTACTTTGTCCAGGTTAGCATCACTGTGGCTTGGCGCCCGGGCGAGTGCATTCACATTTGCAGCCCGTCATGTCGCAGTGAATGTACACATTACCCGAGCAGGCAACCTGCTTTAAGAAAAAAAAGGGTGAGGAAACATTCAACTTGGAAACCCAGTATGCCATTCTGAGATAATTCTTTGCAAAATTCATACACAAGATTCGTTTCTTTATCTGTGAGACTATTTGTTTTGCTTTATTCTGGGGACGCTCCACTGAGTTCCGATATTGAAAGAGAACGCCTACTGCTCTAACAGATGTTGGGACAAAGTCACTTTAAATATGATTCGATGACCGGCCTCGCTCTAATGTTTTGCATTTTTCTACGCAATAGTGACACCAGGAGTTGCAGTACGTGCGATGGCTCACATGCTCCGCATTGAATTATAGAGCGAGGGATCGAGAATTATCGTGCGTGCTCTTGCGAAAACGCAGCGTACCGAAGTTGGTACACTTATTCTTGTGGTGCAATTGCCTATAAATTGCTTTTTTTGCTCATATAAAAAAGAATACAGATTTTTTCCAATTTTGTGAAACATCTGTATTACCTGAGGATCTGTGCCTTCTGCAAAACGTTAAATTTTCTTTTGAAAGACGAGACATATAAAGACCGAGAAAAAATGTTAATTTTCTATGTAAATGTGCAAAACACGTAAATAATAAGGATAATCAACAAAAAATGTATTATTTAATTTTTTTCAGCAATAGGGGGAAAACCCACGAAGAAAACTAGAAGTGGGCTTTTGCCCCACACTACCTAAGGCTTTACTTCGAATTTTACAGGCAGTTCTCATCATATATGAACCACAGGCGCGCACTTCACTTGGTTTATATCAGGTGCCGCACTACTGAAGTCGGAGATCTGACAGTGGTATCTCTCCTCGAACAGTGCATTCAAAAGAAAGCGAGTCACTTGCAAAACTTCATCCCACGTGTCTGCTCCAAACCAACAAATCACGCTCGCTGCCTGACATTCAGTGTTGACCGAAGATATTTATCGAGACACTTTATACTCAATACGGAAACTCCGCAAGAGAGACAGAGAGAGATAAATAAACTTTATTGTTTGACCAGACTTATTCGACTCGAGCTCGAAGGTGGGTTACCTCCTCAGTTCAGTTAGCCATGGCTTGCTGCCACCACCCGAGCCCTGTTCACCAACCGTAGCAGGTTTTCAGGGTTTTCCGTCACCAGCAAAGCCTACCACTGGTCTTCAGATTCTTCTCGTCCCACTTGTTTCTGTGCGTTATCGCCTAGTGGTGGTGAGGAAGGTGGCATGTTTGGGTTATGCATGCGCCTAGCAACATGTGGCGCAGGGTGTTGGGCATGTGGGGAAGGCAGAACTTGCGGTCCCGCCCGTAGGCACGCGGATACATGGCATGCAACAGGGTTTCCTGCGGGTAGGTTCCATCCTGGAGTCTTCTCCAGGTCACCGCTTGTTCCATACTCATGCTGTTATGTGCGGCCGGGTAGAGACTCGTCTGCTTCATGTAGTGCGCCAACATCTCCGAGTAGTTTTTGGATATTCGTTCATCCTCTTAGTGACAGAAGCTGTTCCGTCTTCTCTGCGTGTCGGAGATGGCTCGGCGCGCATGATCTCGATCCGTGGCGTGCGCTGTCCGGCTCCCAGTGAGATATTCGTTTGCCGGCGTCCAGAGCATGTAGGCTTCTTCTATATCAGTGTTTCACGAGGCGCGAGGCGTGAGGCCTCGGGCAGCGGGGCTCGGCAATCCTTAGTAGACTTAGCTACACGCAGCCGTCGCCTTGCAAGTTTCTGGGTTAGTACTTGCGTAAGAAAATACACTCGCGTTGCTGTGCGTGGACTGTCTGAACGGCGTTTCATGAGCTAAGTGGAATGCTGAAGGCAGTCAGGCGTTTAGAGGCGGCGATGCGCATGAATTGCTTGCTGAATTGGGAGCACATGTAGAGTTAGTCCGCTCGGTTACGCCCCTTGGGGCGTAGGTCTTTAGCAAGAAAAATATTTCTGACATGTTACCTGTAGGCAACACTCCTCAATAAAGGGTCATGGCACTCCATCTCAAGTGTCTTTGCTAACATCTGAATTTCTCTCCATAATATTAGTACCTGTATAGTGCAATTATTGTATATCTTTATTTTCAAGGGTAGAGAATAGCGGCCCGTCAAGATTTGGCAATGGTGGGTCTACGTGTTCCAGCGGATTTTACATCGAACTTATAAAATGCTTGTTCCCCCAGGGTTGTGTCCATGCGCAAACAAAAAACTATCATAATCAGGATGGTTCCAGCACCGTCGTCTTCTTCCACAGCTGGCTCGTTCATGCCCCTCGGCACTACCGCGCAAACGTGCTCGTACCACTGCTCCGCGTTCGTCGTCAATAATTAATTGATTAATTAATTACGAAACACAAAGATGTAACCAATTTTACAGCGAAACTGTTGAGGAGTAGTTCCCCTAGGATCGTGTCCGCGTGTAGACACAAAACTCCCAATACGTGGCTGATCACGAAGATAGTGCAATACCGGGCCAACCCGCCTCCGTGGTAAAGCAGGCGTTAAGCACTCCCCATACGTGCGCCGATTTCGAAGATGTGCAATGCCGGACCGACCCGCCGCGGAGGTGCAGCTCGCCATTCAGGAGCCAACATACGCAGCTTCACTGGTCATCCTTCTTCACAGAGTAGAAGGGTGCTCAGATTCTTTTTATTCTGCTGCAAAATTCTTTCTAGTCAAAGTCCCTTGCGTTGTCAGGGTTGTGACGCAAGATATTCGCCGATTCAATTTGAACATTGAATATACTTTGTGTATCAGACCTTCTGCTCCCATAGCGGTATATAAGCTTATTTGAATAAATGCCGAATATTGGCCCCTATGAAGTTAGGTTATAACTGATCTATTTCTTGTTTTCTTTTTTTGTACCTCATAATACTATCAGCGCTGTACTTTTACTGTTCCTTTTATGCGGAGAGCATCGGTTGTAGTGCTCTGTTGAAGCTAGTATTCTGTAGGACGTAACTGCACTTGCCGTTAATGCCATCTACTTGCCCTCGACAGTCATCGTGATATGCGTTCTGCCGCAGTTTTTCCGCTTTATGACTTGTATGTGTAAGAGAGAGAATGCGGTTGAGAACAGTAGGAAGGTAACACTCCCATTCCATCATTATTACCGATCTTCTTCACGTAGTGCAATACGCGTGAACATGATATAACAACAGGAGAATGTGTTGCAGCGCCTGAATTTTCAGTTATATACTGTAACAAGCATGTGACACCCTCTCGGGCCTAATCTTCGTTGGCCCGTCAGGTTCGGTGGCCTCCCAGGCTCGGTAAGCAACATTGGTCACCGCACCAAATAAACACCGACGAGCACTGCTGCTCAGTGGTCGGTCATGGTTCATCACCATCACGCTCCGGAGCGTCTGTCTAACGGAGGGTGACTCGAGCCCCCTCTCGTTCACGAACCCGGGCGGATTGTGACACTGGTGACGAGTACCCACGGATCCTCCCACGCCGCCGCGAGTGGCCAAACACCGCCCCCCGTTACTGCTTCCATGCCACTGTACGGAAGGCTCGAGCCGTTCGAGGGAGATGGGTCCGCCTGGCCAATTTAGTGGACAAGTCCACGTGTTCTTCCGGGCAAACGAGACACCCGAGGCCAAACAGCGGGACAGTTTCCTGGCCAGCTGCGGGACCCGCCTCTTCAGTTTCCTGCTTGACCTTCTCAAGCCAGCCACGCCGCATGTTAAGACGCTGGGTGAGCTGCTCGCCATATTGCGCTCTCATTTCAACCCAGCACCGTCCACACTAATGGAGCGTTTCCGCTTCAACAACTGGAGCCGCCGGAAAGGAGATACCCTCTGGCAGTTCGTTGCTGCGCCATGAGGGTTAGCGAGTGCCTGCGTTTTCGGGGACCAGCTGTACTCACTGCTCTGGCACCGTTTCGTCTGCGGCATCAACAACCCCGCCATGCAGACGAAGCTCCTGGAGCTTCCCGGCCGCTTGCTGGACGACACTGTGAAGGCAGCGCTGGCAATGGACACCATCGGCGGAAGCGGTGGTAAACAAGTTGGCGACAAAGGGCAGTACCTGCGGTCGCTGTGGTGGTGACCACTCCCCCTCAGAGTGCCAGTTCTCTCAAGCACAATGCTTCACGTGCGGAAAAACTGGGCACCTGGCAAGGGTATGCCGAAGGGGGAGCACGAACAGCAAACAGCAGCAGCAGCCTAGTTCAAGCCCAGGTACCAAAAAAGCCCGCGGCCGAGGTAGCCTTCGCAAGGGTACGCAGTAGGGGCGTGCGGCAGCAGGCTCAAGTTCTTCCGCGGCAAGGCTCCACGTCGTGGACGAAGACCCTCCGATTTCGACATGTGGCACACAGGCCTTGTACGGTGGTCTGTACCGCCGTACACGCTGACCATCGAAATCTGCGAGCACCCCATTTCCATGGAGCTGGACACAGGGGCCAGCGTGTCGGTCATGGCCGGGAAACTCTTCAGGCGTACTTTCCCCGGCGTGTCCGTCGAGGCTTCGGGCGTGATGCTGCGCAGCTACTCTGGGCAGCTCACCCAAGTCCAGGGTGAGGCCCAGGTGAGCGTTCGCTTTGGCGACACGGAGGCAACCCTAACACTTACCCAAGGGGTCGTCGCCGACGCTCTTGGGCCGAAACTGGATTCATGCACTGGGCGTTCGTGTGACAGAGTACCAGGAAGCCAGTCTGCATGTGGTGAAAGACGTCCCCAGCCTCCTAACCGAGTTCAAGTCCCTGTTCCAGCCAGGGGTAGGCACATTCGCCGGCACGACTGGCATCTATGCACCTCAGGGAGCCCTGCCACCTTTTTTCAAGCCTCGTTCACTGCCGTTCGCCCTGAAGGACGGGGTCACCCAGGAGCTGCAACGGTTGCAGCGAGAGGGCATCCTGGTGCTCATCAAGACGTCTGAATGGGCCGCTCCCGTCTTACCAGTCCTCAAGCGACACGGAAGTATCAGGATCTGCGGGGATTTCAAGTTTACCATCAACCCCGTCGCTGGCTTCAGTGCTGGTACACTTCGATCCGGCCAAGCCTGTAGTCCTGACCGTAGATGCGTCACCGTACGGCGTGGGAGCCGTCCTGGCACACAGGGAAAAGGATGGCCAGGAACGCCCTGTGTCGTTCGCTTCTCGTCGGCTGCACGCTGCAGAGCAGCGCTACAGCCAGCTGGACAAAGAAGGCTTGGCCCTCATGTTCGGTGCCGAACACTTCCACCAGTTTCCCTGTGGCCGGATTTTCGAGGCGGGGGCTTGACAAAGCAGTTCCTGTGCAGGCATCACCTCGAGTGGTATGCTGAGCCTTGAGGCTGGCAGCTTACAGTTACCAACTGGTTTACCGTCCGGGAAAGGACCTAAGACCTGCGGATGCCCTGAGCCGCCAGCCCCTGCCAGAGGTGCCTGATGCTGTTCCAGAACCTGCTGAAGTGTTAATGCTCGAGCACGCGTACCCGGAGGTGCTCTCCAGATCTGCGGTGTCGCATGTGACCAGCTGGGACCAGCAGTCCTGCCTCAGGTGGTCAAGGCGGCGTCCGGTGGGTGGAATTGGTTCAGCAGGCTTATAACCACAAGACCGCTGAGCTGAGCTTGCAGCAGGGCTGCCTGCTGTGGGTTTCCAGGGTGGCGATCCCACAAAGTCTCCGGTCCAGGGTCCTGCAGTTGCAGCACGCGGGTCATCCTGGCGTGGCAAAGACCAAGATGGCGGCTCGGTCAAATGTTTGGTGGCCTGGCCGGGACCAGGACATCGCTCACATGGTGCAGAGCTGCCAAATCTGCCAGCAGCATCAGCGTGCCTCACGTCGTGTGGAAATCACCCCCTGGCCGTTCCCACAAAGGCCCTGGTCTCGCCTACATGTGGATCTTGGGGTGCCCTGCAATGGCCATTACTTCCTAGTGGTCGTTGATGCCTTTTCGAAGTTAATGGAGGTTCTACCTCTCACTACCATCAGCAGTCGCGACCATTGCAGCGCTACGACAGGTCTTCGCCGCCCAGGGGTTGCCCGACGTCATCGTGTCCGGCAATGGTCCTGCTTTCGCCAGCACAGAGTACCTAGCCTGGCTGACGAAGAATGAAATCCGCCGGATGATGGTTCCACCGTACCACCCTGCTTCAAACGGTGCAGCAGAGCGGGTAGTGGAAACCATCAAGGGCAAGCTCAAGAAGAGCCAGACTGGGGATTTCCGGACGCAGATTGCCCGGATACTGTTCCAATACCGGACCACGCCCCACGATGTCACTGGCCGTGCCGCCTGTGAGCTCCTGCTGGGTCGGATGGTCAAGACACCCTTAGATGTCTTACATCCGGACCTCCGATAAACAGTGCTCCTGAAGCAGCTGAAGCAGAAGCTGGCTGTTGACCGAGGGTGCCGCCCCGGGCCTTTGCCATTGTTGGGAGCTCCAGTTTTCGCCAGAAACTTCCGTCATGGCCTACCCTGGTCCGCCGGAGAAGTGGTGTCTCCTGCCAGAGCCTCATCGCTGCTCGACCGCATGCCAGATGGGGCCACGTCGCACAGACACGCCGACCATGTTAGGCCTCGCCTCGCGACCTGGCCAGCACCGTCGACGGCCACTTCAGAGTTCCAGCCCGCATGAGGACTAGCGGCAACACCAGTCGCTTCCAGCAGACCACCACCCACTTCTGAGGCAGCAATCGTTGCCAGTGGTGTGGCGCCCGTGTAGCTGGTGTCGAGCCCAGCACCACTCACAAGGCTGACCCCTGCGGACCCTCCAGATGGGGCGAGGCTGGCTCAGGCAGCACCTGGCGTTCCCACACCCGGCCCGTCAACACCGATGCCCAGGCGGAGTACTCGACGGCAGAGGACACCGGACCGTTACACGCCTGAGTAGCACGCACAGTCGACCCGGCTAAGACGGAGGCAGAGCCTCGTACTTTGAACTTGGACGTTTCTTTTGTTGTTGTTGTCGACAAACAAACTGGTGGTAAGGGACGCCCCCTCGGGCGTAACCTTCGTTGGCCCGCCAGGCTCGGTGGCCTGCCATGGTCGGTAGGCAACATTGGGCACCGCACCCAATAAACGCCGACGAGCACAGCTGCTCGGCGGTCAGGCATCGTTCGTCACCACCACGCTGCGGAGCATCTGTCTAACCGAGGGTTCCTCGAGCCCCTCGTTCACGAACCCGGGCGGATCGTGACATATACTACGCCGGACAACAGTGCGCCCTACTGCTCTTCAGAAGTAGAAATGTTTTTGTCTTGCAGTGCACGAAAATGCAAAAAAAAATAACACTTTACAAAAGTGTGTCATCTTTTGATGTGCCGTGTACCCGCACTATTCTTTTTTTGATATTATTACAAATACGCCGCGGCAATGAATTCACTTGCCAACTAGCTTGGTGTAGCATTAACGGCGAAGAGAACGCCAATATCACGGCAACGATGTAAAGAGAGCACGTCACCTGACCGCGCAATGCAAGAAATGCTCATGCGCACCTCAACTAACTGAGATGGAGATTGTTACACATGCCGGCACCGGGTATATCGGAGAAAGAAAAATGCTTTTCACAGCCCTAAAAAACTAGAAAAAGAACCAGGACGACGGGCTATTCATAGAGCCAACGTAAGCAGGAAGTCCATTTTGGCGCTATACGATGCTATTTAAAGTAATTTTATTGTATTCAATTTCCAAAATATCAAAGCATCCTATGTGTTTTAGGGGTAATTGGCTATCACTCGTGTATTAGAACAGGTACTACCACTCTGGGGTGTAGCCGAGCAGTCGATCCAGCAACAATCCAGCACAATGCCTGGGACGCCTAGGCGTGTGGTTCGAGGTCTCTCTTTCAGAAGCACCAAGAGTGCGCGCAGAAATTGGGTTAACCGAAGGGCCCAATTTTCAATACTCATATTATAAGAAGCCAACAAATACTGACACCAAGGACAGCATAGGGGAAACTAGTTGTGCTTAATAAATGAAGTAAGGAAACGATAAATTAATGAACATGAAAGTGGAATAAATGAACGAATGAATGAAATAATCAAGTGGATTAATGAGTGAATTAAAGTGAAAGTGGAAAAGCACCTGTGTTCTTTTCACACAAAAGAGAGACCTCATAGCAAATGCTGATGTAGAACATCAGGGGCAGCACATACTTGTGCTCCCAGAACACAAAGTTTTAGGCATGATTCTTCACACTAGACTAACCTTTATTTCACACCTGAAGTACCTTAGAAACAAATGCCTAAAAACCGTGAACATTCTTAAAATTCTGTCACACACAACTTGGGGTATTATGAGAAGCCAACAAACAGAGACACCAATGAAAACACCGGGGAAATTACTTGTACTTATTGATTCAGTTAAAGAAATTATAAAGTTTTGGAATTGAAAATGGATGAACAAACAACTTGGCGCAGGTGGGGAACGATCCCACAACCTTCGCATTACGCGTGCGATGCTCTACCAATTGAGCTATCGCAGCGCCGTTTCCCATCCACCTTCTTCGGTATTTATGTTTCAAGACATCGCATGTCACGACCTCAACGGCGGCAGAACTAACGGCCCTGCGTCAAGCGCTGGAATTCATTGAATCTGAAAGAGCTAGAAAATGGGCTGTGTTCTGTGATTCAAAACCGGCATTACAGTGCACGCAGTCAGTTCTCCGACACGGATGCCATGACCAACTGACATACGAAATCGCGAAACTTTACCATCATGTCCAACAAAAAGGTCACGAGGTCGTTTTTCAATGGGTACCTGGCCATTGTGGAATCAGTGGCAATGATTCCGCCGATAACGCTGGTCGCACAGCACATCATGAAGAGCAGAGCGTTCCAATTCCGCTTTCGAGGACAGACGCCGCTAGGCAGCTTCGATACCTGGCACGCAGTCTCACACTGACCGAGTGGAACTCGCCAAACTTACGACTCACACGACTGCATCGACTAAACCCCTCCCTGCAACTCCGGCCTCCACTCGGACTTCCTCGACGTGAAGCTACGCTTCTCTGTCGCCTTTGGTTAGGAGTTGCCTTCACAAAGGCATACTCTACATTAATTGGACAGACTGACAGTGGAGCATGCGAGGTCTGTGGCACGGAAGAAAACATC
Source organism: Dermacentor andersoni (assembly GCF_023375885.2). Taxonomy (NCBI): domain Eukaryota; kingdom Metazoa; phylum Arthropoda; class Arachnida; order Ixodida; family Ixodidae; genus Dermacentor; species Dermacentor andersoni. Next base: position 130,239,912 of record NC_092817.1, on the reverse strand, counting down.
GACCACCTGCTGTGCCACTGTCCACGATACACCTATGAGAGACAAGAACTTGCCAAAGCTTTTCAAAAACTGGACAATCGGCCGCTTTCTGTGCAGGTGCTGCTGGAACACCGCCCCCATCGCCCGTCGGCCCATAAAGCGGTGAAGGCACTTTTGTGCTTCTTAAGGACGACGGGCTTGTGCGACCAACTCTGACTATTAATGCAATTTCTGTAAGGCCACACACGTCAGCGAACTCACTGCGATTTCCTTCTTTCCTTCCCTCCTCTCTCTCCCTGTTATCTTTGTTCCCCCCTTTCCCTTTCCCCCGGTGTAGGGTAGCCAACCGGACATGATTCTGGTTAACCTCCCTGCCTTCTTCTTATCTCTTTTCCTTTTTTATGTTTCCTAGTAGAACCCTGGGAGTGTTAGCCAGCACCACCACTCACAAACTTTGGCGACTAATGCGGAACATCCTTTCTGCCACTGGCGACACGAGAACGTAATGTTTTTCGGTGACTACAACCGGTCAGTAAACCCACACATGCTACCTGAAGGCATCAAGGTTGCCGGATTCGAGACCCTTATTATGTAATGAACGAGAAGAAAGCGGGTTAACCGAGGGGCCTGATTTCATTAGTCATGTCATAAGAAGCCAACAAACACTGACACCAAGGACAACATAGGGGAAATTAATTATGCTTAACAAATGAAATAATGAAGCGATGATATAATGGAAATGATAGTGGACGCATTACCTTCGCATTACGCGTGCGACGCTCTACCAATTGAGCTACTGCGGTGCCGTTTCGCCATCCACTTTCTTGGGTATTTATGTTTCCTAGTAGAACCATGGGAGTGGTGGCAGGTGCCACCACTCGCAAACCTTGTGGTGGCGCTGGCTAACACTCCCGGGGTTCTTCTAGGAAACATAAATACCTAATAAAGTGGATGGGGGAACGGCACCGCCGTAGCTGCAAGTTGACTTTGCATTCAGTTACATTTCCATTAATTTATCGTTTCGTCATTTCATTTATTAAGCACAAGTAATTTCCCCTATGGTGTCCTTGGTGTCAGTGTTTTTTGGCTTCTTATGACAAGAGCACGCGCGTGATTTAATACAACTGAGACTGTAGCCAAATGAAGGACTGCATACTGTGTTAGCTGCCAACACGGCTTCAATTTGACGGATTTGGTCGTAGTTGCCAAGTGAGAGGTGGCCGTATATGAAATTCCTTACTCAGGCTTTTCAACACACTTATTTTGCTCTCATCAAGATCACCGAACAATCTTTAATAAGCCCTCTTGGACTTCTTCGTGCGTTTCTAAGGCTTGGCAAGCGCGAAGAACGGAAGCTGAGAAGATCGGTCACATCAGTTTCCATGCCTGTTGCAGGCATGTGTTTCCATGCCTGTTGCAGGCATGTGTGAGAATCTCTCTCTGAACTAGTTGAGGTACGCATGAAATTTTTTTTTTTTGTGCAGTGCGCGGCCGCGTGACCTACAGTCTCCATATTGCTGCCGTGGTAACAATGTTCTTGTAGCTGGTATTTACTACACCATCGTGTTTCACAAATCAATTCAATTCCGTATGGTTTTGAGCCCGTGCTTCATCTGGCTAAGGTCCAACTGGTGCTGGTGTGCGGAGAAGTGGCACTGCGGGCTTTGCATATCGTTTATGTATATTGACGAAGCAGCTCGATGACTCTGCGCTTTAAATTCGCGCACAAGGCGTGCGTATTACACGCCAAGGATAAAGGACTAAGAACTGAAAGCACAAAGTACGCTTCTCAGACAGTTTCACATTCGATGCCCAACGCAACCAGGTCACTGCGTTTGACAGCAGCATTTCTCACAGTGACTGGGGATGCCCGGATTGTTATTTAGTCAGTGGTAAAGTGATTTGTCTCCCAAGGTGACTAAGGCAAATGCGCTTAGGCGTTGACCAAAAAAGAAAGGAATTACTGAGTGTGAAAGATCGTGCTGTCAACTGTTATAGGATAGCAGACGAGCTTGTTAGTGTTTCGTGTTGTTAAACTGCGTAAAACACGAAAATGGAGGCAAAGAATGGGGTCGTGGAAGAGCGAATATGTTCCCCTTTTACAGCGAAGCTGTTTACCTGACGGACGTGTATGCATGACTGGTATGCGTGGTTGCGTAGGGAGAGTATGTGGACTGGTTAACGTCCGTAAATTTCTCAAAAAAGATGGTGGCGCTACATGGTACCGTCGTGGGGGGCATCCGGATTGGTCAAAGAGGGCCTGAACCACCTTTCTGTGAAGCCTCCGAAGCACCTTCGGACGAGTTTTGTACCTCCCAGTAACATATAAGGGAAATAATTTTTTTAAAAAGACCTAGCAGGAGCGTACATATCACGAGAGGAATATTTATGTCTCTCATTCCTCTACAACATCCTCCGTTCCGACGGAGGGAGGCGGAGCCTATGGTGATGCCCCGCCCACGACATTACATCACCAGGCTTCAATGTTGTGTTTCTTCTTTCGCTGCTTTTTTCGCGCTAATTAACGAGTGCTGGGTACTATTGGCAACACGGTATTTCTGGTCGCCTGCTTCTGAGTGCGCGCAGCTGTGCAACTCGTCCTCCAAACCAGTGTTGGTAACGTCGTCTGTGCGCGGCTTCTTTCAATTGCGTGCGTAGTTACATCGTTAGCGCGCCTAAGAGCTCGCCGATGGATCCCGCGCTCCGTGGTCGCATATTGTACGCAGTGTACGCACTGACCACCACGGCATCAGCGGTGATGGAACTAAGTGGCAGCGCCGCATCATAAGCTTCGTAAGGTTTGAGACCACTTCTCGTGTTCAAAACCACTCGAAACAAACGAGGTACGAAGGTGGCGATGCCGAAACGGCAGTTCGGTCAAAAATAGTTCAAACGGATGCGGGCGAGCTGGCTCTGGGCGCCGCTGAGCCATGGCTGAGCGTCAGCAGACGAGAGCTCGCTTCACCCGAAAGTGCGTAATCCATATGAAAATTTAAAGCCAAGTTTTCGCTTACATCAGCTATAGTTCAGTCCGTTTATTTAAATGTGTCAATTAATATCCACGTTAACAGTAGGAACAAGTACACTGATCCAAACACCCTTCTTGACTGATGACAGCGAACAGCCAATACGAGTCGTCTAGGGGAATGTGCTTTATGACGAAATAATGTACACAGAAGAGAGTGAGAAAAATGGCTTCTTTTGAAACGAGAGTGTTTGAGAAAAAGGTGACTTTGTGCTCCGCTTGTGAGCCCCACGCGTCGCGCACGAGTGCAAAATTTGGCTGAGATGTTCACAGCAGCATGTACCATCCGCTGAATGTGTTTTTTCGCAAATCCCGAAGGGTGGTTCAGGGCCCTTTTAACGTCTGTAAAGTGAACCAAAAAGATAACGAACGATAGTACGGCGCAGGGGGAAAATATACACGGGATTTGACCGCTCGCCGCACTTGCCAAGTCCACCCGCGCTGGCCGCCATTGCTGCAGGCTGCGTCTGCTGTCGTCTGCCCTCAATACAGCGGCGCGGCAGTTGTGGTGGGAAAACATGGGGACGTGAGCCGTGGCAGCTGCCGTGGTGTGTAAGAACCGGATTGTGCATTGCACAGGTGTACCACTGCGACAGTTGCACCTCCAACGAAAATGAGAAAAGTGGGAAGACCACTCATCGTCCGCATGGCCGAAGAACAAGACCAGTATATACGAGGAGAGGCGTCGACAGCAGATAATCGACTATATCCAGCGACAACGCGCCCGTGCGAAAGTTGAGGATACGGCCAGTGGCTTTAGCTCCGAAGAACGTATGTAAGCAGATGAGTCTAATCGTCGGAGTGGAACGCAGGCTACCGACGAAGATCGCGCACTGGAGGTCGATCGTGAGCGTTCTATTCTGCGTCCAAGCGACAGAAGTGCGAGTTGCCACCTCCTTGGAGTTTCACTGGGGTGAATTACAAATTCAAGAGAATGTTTCTGGACGCGGAGTATGCCATAGCTGCTCGGTCTGCGATGGAAAGCTTCGCTAGCTAATGCGCCGCTATATGAATGGTTCGGCCCTAAACTTTCTTGCGTCGTCCGCCTGGTTTCGCACTGATTAACTAAATGTGTTGGCCAAACGCCGTCAAACTGGAATTTCGAGTGGCAAGCGAAGAAATTGCACCCTGTCCCGTAATCGAGAGTAAATGTAAGGATGTACGCCCAGGTGGTCAACTGGTCAAATGTGGTCAAATGTAAGGCCAGGTGGTCAACATTAATGTGGAGTTCACCGCTACCGCCTGCTTCTCTATGAGAACGTGGTTCTGTCTTGGAAAACCCCAGAATTTCAATTATTTTATGCTGTTTTGGTCCATCTAGACTTGCCACTTTCTTGCATATTCTGTTTTCTACGTTTATGTATTAAGGTATTCTTAAAATAAAGTTTAGTTGGAAGTTAGCGCATAAAACGAGAGGCATGTTTGTACAAAAGCATACTATTAATGCTACTGAACACTTTTATGGGCAACGCTTTGCAAAGGACGCGATTACCACACGCAGTATGAACTTCTACATGTCACCCGTACTCTTTACATAATTTGTATTATAAACAAGATGAATCCCTTATTTCACCGAGGACACCAGCAAAGCCTACCTCGTACAACGCAGTAAAAAGAGAGAAATCGACGGTTGAATAATTTCAGAGTTTTATTTACAAAGGAATGCTAAAGTTTCTTCCCACATCATCCCTGGCGCGGCTGCTATTTCAGTCGAATGTGATGTTAATGTCACTTGCAGTTCCCCGAGCACTTTAATAAACATTGCCTACAACGGCCCGATAAAGTTACTGAACACTTGCTTCAGAGGAAGCTTTAGCTCGGGAGCTCCTATCTGAATACATGGGTATGAAAAATTGTTTTTCTCACTAATTATTGCCCGAATTTGGAAGAGGTTTGTATGTATATACAAGAACGCGGGAAAATCTTGCAAGTATATCAAGTGGATCTTCATTTTTTCCATCAATACCTTTTTGAATATCACTTTGGAAATTTTAAAAAGCTTGTACTTCAAGCGTGCATTCAATAAGAATCATACGACAGTTTCGTAAACTGAGCCTAATGATACCGTTAAAGTGTAGAGAATTGATAGATTATACACGACTTTCAAATTTGCAACTCATTTGGGAGCATAACTTTAACAAAACTCTAGTAAACATTGTTAACACTTTACGCAAGGTATAAATTGATATTTCATATTTCTTCGATTCAGATGCTCCAATAGATACACTTCACATAACTGCAATACCTGACTTTTTTGTCCACAGTTACTCATATGTGAACTTTGTACCACTTAGTGTTTACATCTTACCTATTTAAGGCTATTTTTGTACAATATTTCCAGCCTTGAATAAACATTTCTATTCTTTCGGTCATCAAATGTAAACGTTTTTCCTGAAATGAAACTAGCTTCATTCGAATTGGTCCAGCAGATGTCATACAAAAGGATTTTCGCATTCTACCTGTATTTCAATAGGGAAATTCGAGTTGGCCCGGAGCTAAAGCTTCGTCTTAAGGAATTTTCCGCAAAACCCATGCTTCAAACCTGCGCTTCGTTCTTTGCACATATATCACCCATAAAATGTTCCCTTTAATGCTAAAAACGTAATGTAATGTAATAATTTAATGTAAGAAAGCTTTGTGGCACGTACTTGGAACTAGGTGGTATTCTTGTACCCTTACCGCCTTGTTTTACGTGTCTCTTCGTCCTTGTTTTCTGCACGTTTCCCTGCCTATAGTTATGCAGCGTTGCGGCAATTTGCTCCTCCTCAAATGTCTTTTTTTTATTATCGAAAAATGAGAAGGTGAAAATGCTTTCTTCGTCTTCGCTATTACAAACGGCCGGAAACTGTAGAGAGTGAGATACACGTAAAGAGGAAAGGCCGGTGTTGAGGTATTTTCTTGTCTGGGCGTACACACCTTTGCCATCTCGAGTGGCTAGACCAGAGAAAAGGAAGAAGAAGCAGAAAGAAGGCCCATAGCTGTGTCAGTAGTTCCCCAGGATCTGCATCTACATCTACGCCGATGGTTGTCGAGAAGAGAGCCGACGGGGCGTCCCCTTCGAGTCCGAAGTCCCCAGGCCACAAGAATCTGAGGCACGGGCACGAGGAGCACCATGTCTGGAGTAAGCGTTCCCGCCACCATACTCGGCCCAAGCATCAGCGGTACCTGTCACCGGACTCTAATGCGTAAGCCATTTTATTTGATTTTGATTTCACTTGCTTGCACCCGCGGCGAATGATCTTCGTTTCAGACATATTTTGCATACTATTTGCATACTATTTTGTCGGAGATCTGAGAGATGTTTGGCTTCATGTGTAGAAGTAATTAAAAGTGGTGTGCCTGCACTTAGACATCTCGAGCCGGTAGATCGGAGAAAAGAAATAAGCAGCAGAAAGAAGGTTCGTAGCTGTGCCAGCATTTGTGAAGGAGCTATATCTACATTGCGGCTGTGCACCGGTGGCTGTCGAGAAGAGGGCCGACGGGATGTCCCCTTCGAGTCCGAGTTCCCCATGCCATAAGAATCAGAGCCACTCGCACAAGGAGCACCATGTCACGAATAAGTAACCATGACGCGCTTTGACCACCAGAAATATTTCTGAGCCCATATACCAATGCATATACAAGCCATTGGAGTGCAGTTTCCGCATGCACTAAAACCGCGAACACTAATTTACGCGCATTATTAGGTAGAGTACGCACTTAAAAAGATTAGCCGACACCCAGCTCCTCTTGTATTATGAAAACTTGAAGGGAAATAGAGGCTCTAGATATTTGTTGGTCACGACCGTCTAAAGCCAACAGTCAATCAAGTCAAGTAAAGTATATAGGTAATCAGCTGAGGTTGAAATCGATATGTAGAAAATAAAGAAGGAAAAGAAAAATGAAAGTGGACGAAGTGATAACTTGTCACCGCTGGGAGCGGAAACCGCAACTTTCGCTTTACGCGTGTAGCCATTGGAAAGTACGAAGTTTCCTTACCAAACAGGGTTGTCGGTTTCATAGTTTCATTAGGAACATGCAATACTCAAAACTGCAGGCCCCTTTTTATTACATGTGTCAGCGCTGGCGCTGCTTGTTTTGCAAAGTTTCTGCGGTTCTCAGTGCCCTCCTGGCGCACCTAATAAAGTGTATCGATAGAAAAGGCGGAGAGCGATGTATCTGCAACGTAGACATATTTGGGACTTGAGTTGATGCTTTCCGTTTATGGCTAAAGCACATATGGTTATTCACACCCGAAGTTATTCCGCAATGTAGAGTTTGGCAGCAATTTGCTGCCGCGTTTTTCTTTTTTGCCGGCCTATTCAATCAAACTCATTATTCGTCTATATGATTTCTCAACGCTGACACCATCTAGAGCGATAAACTTTATTGGGAGAAAGGTGGAGATGACGGCCACAATAACGCGCCCCTGAACTTCTACTCGAAGGAACGGAAGGAGTTGGGGGGGCGGGTATTGGCCGAGACAAGGATTAAAGGAGGAGGTTGGAAGGGTGAAGCTGATGCTCAGACGTGCACAATTTATTGCGGAATTGCACTCTCTGAAAAATGTTCTGCTCTGTCAGTTGTGTTATTCTTTAATTTGCCCGCGCACAAGCTTTGTACCCCTGAATCTATGCAGAAGCCCTTTAGGTCCAGAGAGCCCTTTCAAAGCGGACCTCGAAAAGATAACAAGTGCGCCCTTAAGGGCACTTCGTGGTCTGTGGCCGCCACGCAGCCGGGATGCGCCGGCGTCCCCACAACAGCGGCCAGCTTCCCCACATCAGCGGCCAGCTTCCCCACATCAGCGGCCAGCTTCCCCACATCAGCGGCCAGCTTCCCCACACCAGCGGCCAGCTTCGCCACATCGCCGGCCAGCTTCCCCAACGACACCGCAGGACGCACTGTCGCACAAGGCAAGCCTCACTTCGAAGCACAGGGACCATAGTCAAAGAGCTGTCTCTGTAGTACGACGTTTTAGGGCTAGGGAGAAAGTGCGATAGCAGGCTTTGCGCAGTTAACTTACGTTCTAATTTCAGAGCTGTAGTGAAACCGAAACTTTGCACGGATCAATAAAGACAACAAAAATAATAATAATTAAGATATGCAGCCATATGCGTATCACGTTGAAATTATGGGTATACAGAGATTTAGTTCAGATAGTCCTGTCTCTACAAGCTTTTTCATTTAATCTCTGCATTGTGCCTTCGTGCTACTTTCACTGATGTAGTTTACAAAATAAAAGAATAATTAACAGGAAGGTGTCGCGGAACATTCGAAAAGGAAAACACAGCGGAAGACAGTTCGAAAGTGCATGCTCAGCACCGCTTTCAATGACGTTCAATTAAGGCTGTGTGGGGCACCCTTAGAAATAGCAGACTTACTCTAGAGGGTAAACATGCGTGAAGAAAGTGGCAACCTCAGAGGTATTGCCACGTTGGGGCGACTTAGTTTAGTAACGCTAAACACATTCAAAATACTATGAGAAGACAGGCATTAGCACGCAGCACGTACGTGCGAACATGTGCAAAGCTCGCAATTTTTTTTTTCGTAAAATCGGGTCGCTATTTACAAGATTTCTATGTAAAATTTACGGTGCATGAAAGGATGCGTTCGCAGGCACGTTAACTAGATGGCGCCGCCGTTCTGAGAGGAGCTCGCGTTCTCGTTGGTTCCGCGTCTCATCGGAATCGCGTCTCGTTGTCTGTCCCTGTGGGCCTGCACAGTGTAGGCACATGGCGGCGCTCTGAGGTTTCTGACTGCAACGGATGGGCGCTATGGGGAGCTTTTCCTCCAGAGTTGTTTACATTAACAACATGGCAAACATGAACATATATCGCTCGATGAGCGCCGAAACTCGCTCTCAAAACGCTAGGGTGATCGAGGAAACGTGGTAGCAACAGCGAACACATAGACCTTCGTGACGCGTCTCGCATCAACGCGAACCGCCCCGCGAAAAGACAGTGCATGACGGACTTCGTCCCCTTAGTAGATGGTTTTCAAAAAACAGCGGTTCGGGTGGGCGAGCAGCCGCTTGACCGCCCGGAGAAGAACGCGACCGCTATCTCTACCATCAATCCGGAGCCTTGCGCGTGACAGAAGATGGCGCGCTTCCTCCTCTCTTCCCTCCCTTGCGTGCGTGACATTCAGCCGCAATTGCCGGCTCACCCTCGCTTTGTTTCACTCGCACATACAGCATATAGCGCGCCGAGGATTTTATCGTCATTGGATTTTATGTGGAAGCACACGGTGGCGGTGAAGGCAAAAGTGCGCCTGGAATGTACGTATAATTAATGTACGTATAACTATCGCAATAAAACAAAATTCAAGTGTCTGATGGTGGAAACAAACCTCTGACTCCGAGAACAGCAGCACGACGCTCTAGCAGTTTGGTCACGATTATTAAGTCGAAAGTCTTAAGTGTCCATGTGGGCGGTGACCATGGCAAAAGTACGTCGTGACGAAAAATAGACGACGCCGCATATAGTAAAAGTATGTGAACAAATTCTCACATTGATGTCGCATTTATCATGGAGGTTTTGTAAACAAAGTGAATTTGAGGCTTTGGAAAGAAAGACTGGTACATTTCTTTCTGGGTGGAATTGAACCCGGGCTTCCGGATTGCGAGACGAGCATGCCTCCCTGAAGCCACTGTTGCTGCACGGCTCTCACGTACTAAAGGTGTGCCAAATGCGTGCCTGACTGCATACCTCACGACGTCACAGCCATCTCGCTGACTAGTGCATGCGTCATTGGGCGGCGCACGCGATGGTGCCGAGAAGGTGACGCCACCTCATGAGTGCATAAAATGAGCACGTTGATTACTTTCACAGGTTTACCAACAGCATAATGCTTTTGCATTCTCACACGTAAGCTAACTTAAGTGTCTGCCGCATTTTAAGTTCAGTAATTGCTCTCACGCCAGGTGTTGTTGCTCATAAAAGAAAGCGCGTGCACTCCGCGCATTGACGTCACAATCAGAGCGGTGGGGGCAGCGGTGGCTGTTGTAAATGGCGAACGACGGAGGAGCGAGCAAGCTCTTGCGGCTCGCGAAGGCGGCTGCGCAAGTGCGCCACTGCAGAAGAATCACATGCCACTGCACCTTCGTGAGGAGGTCACCTTAGTACCGCACGTGTACTTCTCATTGCGGCTCATTTTGTCTTCGAAGAAGTCTAGCCCCAATTGTATAACCTAGTAGTCTAACCCGGATTGTATAACTTCATGTTTTACCACATGTGCAGCAGGATTTCGCCTTCTTGTGTTACAAGAGTGTAACACCTTCTTAACTTCTTTTCTGAGAGCTCAGCTCTCAATAGCCCGTTCCTGCGGCGACCGTCGGCGTAACCGTGCGAACGAGCGCCGCGAAGAATGGAAGCGAACGCAGAACACAGCGGTAGATGAAAGAAGGACCATGGGGAAGAAAGGAGGAGGAGAGCACAGGACTAGGGGAGGGGAGGTGGCCTGCGCATGCACTGAGTTACGGGCGGCCAAGGCATCCGCAGCCGCGGGGGAAATCTCATCTGCGCGTCCAAGGGGCGGCCAGGGTGCCCTAATGTCGAGAGGGCTACGCTCGTCCGCGACGTCTGCTGCTGAGGTGAGTCCTCGGCACCAGCGTGGGTGACGGGGACCGCAGCTTTTGCAACGGGCGATGACGAGCGGCTACGAATAAGGCTCGATGTGACACCCCCTTGGGTGTTGTCACCGCTAACACTAGTGGCAGGACTTCCACGCTACGAATTGCCGCCCTCGTTGTTAGTGGAACGAAGGCGTGAGAAAAAAAAGCGTAGTGCCGCGCAGGACGGCCTGTGCGGCGACGATGGCTACGTTATTGCGCCAGAGTTGCGCGTGTGGTCTGCATGAAAACAATGCGCTGCACGAGCGGAGGTCTGCCTGCGGCAGCTTGTGTGAATCTCATCCACGCGCTGCCTCTAGGTATCTCCCGATTAGCGAGGCAGACGCGCCATACTTTTGTTCCGTTTGGAACATGCAACACGAGATAAATTGTCCGCACCAGCCAATATATCGCGAAAGAAAAGCGCATATAGAGGCGCGCTCAAATTTCGCATTAGGGAGCATCGTAATCGCCGGTGAATTTTACGCGCAAGCGTAGCTGGCCAGCTTGTGAAAACGGTGGAGTTTGTCAGCGTCGAAGCAAGCCAACGAGAATGGCTCCTGGGCCTCCGCGCTCGCTCCGATTTGTCTGTGAATTTTTCCTGCACATTCAATTAGCACTATGGGCAAGGACAACCCAGAAATTCGAAGATGAAAATCGTTAAACCTCCTTAATACCCCTTGAACACGTTGTACACAAAGTCTGAACCGTATATGCGTGCAATTTCAGTGCTGAAATGTTTGCTAATAATGAATAACGAGAACATTTACGAAGAACTAACCTCGCTTAGCATTCAAGAAAATATCGCAGTTTCGCCCGAAAGGGGAATCACTGATAGCGATAGGAAACTAGTAGATAGCTGTGCGAAGTAAGGATAGTTGTTTTACCGGCCGCATAAACTTCCAAACATTCGCTTACTAACTAAATTAACAAAGGTAGAATATGTAAGCGTGACTTAACTAGGACGTAGGATGAAAGAGACACACATAGCGCTGTCTTTGTGTGTCTGCTTTTTTCTACATTCTTGTTCAGTCGCGCTTACACCTGCCCTCATAGATTGAAACCAACTAGCCCGCCAACGTGTTTTAACTAAATTAACAACCACGGTCTCACACACGCACAGGCAAACATTAACACATCTCGCTCTATGAGCGCAGAAACTCGTTGTCAAAATACTGGAGTGAGGAACCGCGGCAGCAGCAAGCGAATTGACGTCCGTGCATCTCTCGCTTCAACGCGAACGAAACGTCGAAAGCACAGCGCATACGAAGCTACCGGCACTACGCGCACTCTGCAAACATCGCAGGTCGCCTTGAAGATGAGGCCCGCGCGGACATGCACTTTGGCCACGTCGCACATCGCTTTCAAGCGGCGCCTTGTTTCAAGACACACGAGCACCGGTAACGCGTGCCTACAGCGTCCATCAAAGGCGTCTACTACGGCCTCCGCCAGTCGCGTACCCAACGCCGTAGAAAATGCCGCGGTTGTCTCCAGTCTGATGATGATAGTGATCTAAAGAAAGGAAAGACGAGCTGTAGGGCAGCAGGACATCGAGGCACCCTAGCAGACGCCCGAGAAGGCCCCTCCTCCCTCGCGCATGAGAGGGCACGCTTCCAGTCCGCGTTCCTCGCTCACGTACGCGAGACTGAACCGCGTTCACCGGCTCGCACTCGAAAACGTTCACTCGTGCATACAGCATACGGCACGCATCGACGGTTTTATCGCCTTTGGATGTTATACGAGACCTCACGGTGACGCCGACGGAATAAACGCGCCTGGAGTGTCCATATAATTGCTATCGGAATTATACGTTGAGCATGCATTGGGAGGTGGTAACTTGCGGCAATATATTCGTCACGAATTGTCACCCGTTCGCCGTCAGCGCGAAGTCGTCGACGCGGTATAAAAGCCGGTTCATCGTTCTGTACTCAAGCGAACACAGCGAAGGAGTCAGAGTCGGGAGAACGATATAAAAAAAATATTTATCGACTGACAAAGACAAAAATATTAAAATAAATAAACAAAGCAGAACACTAACACACATGCACTTATTCTACACCAATGATAAATACAAAATAAATACAACGGACAGTTAACAATAAATATAGAAATTAACGCTACCCAAACACATTTAACGGTGGTCAACTAAACCGAGTTCGAAAGAAAGCAAATGGTGGCATACGCATGGCCGGGCAGCTGTAGCAAGTCCATAAAGCGCGGAGTCGACGGCAGAGCTTTCCCGAAGAACTCTGGCAAGTCGATCTGGTTGCGATGGATGTGATTGCTGGGCTGGGTTTCCCGGGAGTCTAGGTCTGACGTCTTCCCTCGAGCAGGTTGAGCTAACCTGAGGGGAACTACCGTGTGCTTCGTTGTAGCCGTTGGTTCGTCGTCTCTTGCGCCATCTAGTAACTCGCAGTTCAGACGCGGCTAGACGGCCGAGGCGATACTGGACGGCACTAGCTGCTTGACGCTTTCCAGCAGATGGTAGGCTCAGCTTCTACACTGCTTAGCTCGGTTTAAAAGATGCGTTTAAATAACTTCTCCTTTCCCTAGTTCCCTGTGTTAGGGAACGGCAGATATTGGTGACGATGCAATCAAGCTCACCCAATTGTATTCCGGCTCCTCCCAAGGTCTTGGCCACGCCCCTTTTAAATAGGGGCGAGGGAACGGGTGATTCCCCTCTGCTGTTGGAGGTCGCGCCCTCGCATTGCGCTACACAGGCACGCCCCTGAGTCCGTGGCGGGCCTCTATTGTTCTTTCACAAACAGGAGAAACGACGGCGGCCGGCCATAAGGTGCTGTCGGCACACATACACTGTCAGCAATTCGTGGACACGGGATTGCACAGAGGCACCACATACACTGTCAGCAATTCGTGGACACGGGATTGCAAAGAGGCACCACATACACTGTCAGCACTTCGTGCAGAAAGTATTGCATAGCCAGACCACATATTTCGGAGTATTCGCACCCCCGCCTTCTTAATATGCTTCTCAATGCACGCGCGGGAAGAGAATACACAGGGGTTCCTGCAAAAAGCTGTTACGGCGTCACGGTTGCGCCAACAACACACGGATTCCAATAAAAAGCTGCCAGTGCGTCACGGCCGCGCCGACGACAGAAAATTGGAGGATGCTTAAGCTTCGCCTTCAAGAGTGGAACGCGATAGCGTTATCGCACCCCGTTCGCAGAGCCCACTCATTTGCTCGGAATGCTCTTGAGTCACAAAAAGACGAAACGTGCGCCTGAGCAAGCGCAACGAACCAAAGAACCCGGGAGTGTCGGAGGGAGAAAGGATCTACGCGAGCCAAACGTCGTATTCGGCAGGGACAGCCGAACCATGACGCGCCATGAAGGCGGACGCGATCATGGGCTGACGCATCGATGGAATCGTCCTCTATCTCGCTTGGGAGCACCACGCAGACGCATGACTCCTCGCCAGCAGCACGGCACACATCGCAGGGGAAGCTTTCCCACCAGACGCGATACGGCGCAGCGATCACGTCAGAGGCGTCCCGCCTCGGATGCTGCACCTAGGAATCGCGCTGTGAGCGGAAAGAGGAGCCGTGACGCACGCTGGAAGTTGGAAGGGGAGAGAGGGAGAAAACTTATTAAACGCAAGGGTATTGGGGCATCCTCGCAGCGGCCCCGCAAGGCCCTAATGCGCTCAAGTGAGACGAAGGGGAGAAGCAGGTGAGTGGCGCGCCACCTGTCGGTGCAGCGCCGTACATTGCGAGGAGGGGGTCTTCTGTGTTTGCCGCAAGATGGCTCTGCGTGTGCGCCAAGCGCAGAAGAAATGTAGCGGAAACGTACTTCGCTGCTCCTTTAACTGGGACTTCTGTAATTTACATGCTCATAATTACCGATATACACCGCAGTATAACTTTCTACGGCTCGTTTCTAAGGCAACACCGCATTCACTAGAGGCGCTTCTGCCCCAGTTTGAACCATTGGCCGAGTGCACTTCTTCTTCAGCCACCGAGGTGACCGGACGCGGAATGTCGGGCTGTTCACGAGCGGTCTCAGCGGCCCACCCGGGACGCAGTAACAGGATGTTAGCCGAAGTCAACAAGGATATTGAGATTATTTTGCCGCATTTGCCAACAGGACGCGTCATATTGAACACATTGTTTTCGCACGGAGATGTTCGAGCGCGGGCCTTCAGGGTCGATCACTTCCCGGACGCTTTGAATAAAGAACCGCTGCTCCCTGACGTTGTAGATGTGGGTGCCTACCAAATCAACGATGTGTGGGCCGTGACGAAACAGCCCAGAGCCGACGAAGCGGTTGGCTGGATTGAAAGAACTTCAGGTCAAGGGGCGACGCTATCTCGTCATCGACCCGCAGGGGCAGCAGGTGAGGCTTCGGCTTCATTGGTTGCTACACGGCGTGGCGGACGACGACGTGCGTACGGCGTTGGCGGAGTTTGGCAAAGTGACCGAGGTCGCTCGGGATCGCTGGCGTGTAGAGAGAGTGAACGAGAAAGGTTCGACAACCTGGACTGTCCTCCTGATGCTCAAGAGTGGTCTCAAGGTTGACGACCTGCCACACCATATTCGCGTCGCCGGTGAACTAGCGCTGTTGGTTGCACCAGGTCGGCCTATCCAGTGCTTGCGCTACCATGGTTCGGGACATGTGCGTCGCGAGTGCAAGGTGCCACGTTGCTCACACTGCCGGCGTTTCAGTCACGTCGACGCCGACTGCGTTCGTTCCTACGCCATAGGGACCGGAAAAGCCGGTGATCAGGATTCAACGGTGCACATTATGGACGTGACCGAGGCGGAGGACGCAGCGAAAGGTAGCGGGAATGTGATCACAACTGGGCCACATTGCGATGCCTCAACTCCAGCAAGTGAAGATAGATCAGAGGCAGTACACAGTCCCCTGCACTCGGCGGCAAAAACGGCTGAGGGAACAGACGATTCTGCAAAAGATGTAAATTCTCAAGTAGCCGAAACTCCCACACACGAAGTGTCTAAAGGAGAGGCCGTGAAAAGTGTCTCTCGTAGTTCGTGCTGACTTGGACGCTGTCGCCGCGTCACCGAACGCCAGCCGCGCCGCGGGGAGTACTGGCGTCAGCGCCGCAGTTAAAAGACCGCTGGAGGACGCCACAAGCCAAGGAGACAAGGTCGGCGCGCGAAGCATCGAGGGGCCGCCTGCAATGACACCAACGGGTAGGCGTACGAACCTCAGGACAAGGCCCGGGGGGCACGGCGGATAGGAAAGTTGACGACAAGCCACTTTCGCAAAGTGGTGAGACCGTCTCACCGGGCCGTCCCGGAGGCGTTCAGCATTGAGCTAGACGCGCAATGTAAGCGCCATGCTCCGGGCCTACCTTTTCCAGAAATCAACGATGGCTTCTCTAACGTCACTTACACTCCCCACTTTAAATGTTCGATGTCTGGCCTCTAGGAAAAAACAGTCAACTGTACCGGTTGTTAATGGAGGAAGATCTTGACGTTTTGGCTGTGCAGGAGGTGAAAGTGGAAGGAGAAGAGAAGACGACGAGCATGCGGCGGAGGTTCGCTGCACTGTACCACGCCGTTGTGAGCCACGCTATCGGCAGGTCCGGAGGGTGCGTCCTCCTTGTTCGAAGGAATCCAGGACTGTCAGTGCAAAATGTTTATTCGTGTTCTTCCGGTAGGCTTGTGCTGTGTGATTTCACATATAGTGATATTGCATGGCGTGTTTTGTGTGTTTATGCTTCACGTGTGGTGCAGGAGCGCGTACATTTCTAACCTAAGACAGTATTTGTGCATTGATAAGCAGCTTATTTTGGTTGGGGATTTTAATTGCGTTTTGAACTCAAGTGACAGGTCAAGTAGAAGAATGGTTAAAGACAAAAGCAGTGATGTTTTGTCACAAATTATTGCAGAGCATGAGCTAGAAGATATTGCAGAGCATGAGCTAGAAGATATTGCAGAGTGCCTGGAGGGCTCCCGAACTGTGAAGTACACTCACTTTCAGGGCAACAGACATGCCCGCTAGGACCGACTGTACCTGTCAGTGGATACGGTCCGAAAGTGTCGCAGTTATGGTGTTTTGCCAATTTCTTTTACTGATCATTGCCTTGTAAAATGCCAAATAGGATCAAGGAAAGAGAGCAAGAGTTTTTCATGGGAGCAATGGAAATCGAATTACGATTTATTATTGGATAAATCTTTCAATGAAGCAGTAATGCATGCAATTAAGAATATTCATGAAGATAATGGGGACAAAATAGGAGAGCAGTGGGAAATTTTTAAGGAACAGATAAACATTAAAGCGATAGAAAGATCCAGCATTTTATTGTTTCAAGCCAAAAAGAAAGAGAAAGGGCTCAAGATGATTTTTGAAAAGCAAATAGCGCTTGAATGCGAAACGCCAGGTGTGTATGCCGAAGATCTGCGCAGTATCAAAAAGAAACTGGAGCTTTATGATGAGAACCGTTATTGCAGAGCGCAAGTGAGAGCAAGGGTAGACGCGATGGCTATAGATGAATGTCCAACAAAACGCGCATGTGGACTCGAAAAAAGTCGCGCCCGGCGGAACCATATAGATGTTATTGAAGATAATGGGATAGTAATGAGAGACAATGGCAGCATAGGACGTGCGTTTGCTCGATATTACGAAGCGCCTTTTGCTTCTAGACCTGTGAATGCAAAGAGGTTTAAAGAAGAATTTCTTGAGAGAATGCCACGGCTGCAAGATGACACCAGAACAGAGTTGGAATCACCCATATCACAAACGGAAGTAGAGAAGGCTATAGATAACCGGAATCTCGGCAAGTCGCCAGGGCCTGACCGTCTGAGCGCTTCGTCTTGCAAGACGTTTAAAATATAATTGTCTCATCTGCTTACAGTTCTGTTTAATGAGGCTTACGAACTAAATGTCCTGCCCCGGTCATTTGGGGAAGCACATACTGTATTAATACCAAAGACAGAAGAGACAGGTTAAAATTGGTTTCGTCATACAGGCCTATATCACTAACTAATTGTGATTATAAAATCTTGATGAAAGTGCTAGCAAGGCAGCTATAGAAAGTAATTAAAGAATTGGTTGGTCCTCACCAAACATTTGGAATTATGGTGTGTTCTATTGTGACTAATATACACAAGATACAGCGCGTGTTGGAGTGCTGCGACATTATTCAAGCAGGGGTAGCAATTCTACAGCTCAATCTTCAGAAAGCGTTTGATTGTGTACCTCATGGTATTTTGCTGGCCATTCTAGACCACATTAATGACGGATCCATCATTAGAGATGGGGTAGCTTTGGCGGACCGAAACTGCTGTACGTGTTTAATTGTAAACAAGTCAGTAGGGGCCCCCATTAACCTAAAGTGTTCTGTAAGCCAAGGCTGCCCCCTGAGTCCCTTCTGTTCTGTATATATATAGAAACAATGTGCCTAGCGATAATTGAAAAGAGCAGTATTCAAGGCTTCAGATTAAATGCATCGCAAGTTAAAATTCTGGCCTATGTGGATGACGTCGCTGTTTGTTGTACAGATAAAGGGAGTGTAGCTGCAGCTATCGCTGTAGTGAAGGATTTCGGCAAGGTAACTAGGACCAGGGTAAACTGGGGAAAGTGCATTGGCTTCTGGCACGGAGAATGGCCTTCCACCCCGGTCACTTTCGCCAACGTCAAGTGGCTGACGACACCCGTTAAATACCTAGGCGTCCCGCTGGAATATTACAAAAATAACGATGAGTATTGGCAAGATCAAACAAGAGAAACACAGATGAAAGCGAACAAGTGGAAATGTGAACATCTGTCAATGTTTGCAAGAGCTACAGTTTGCAATCTATTTTTTGTCGCAAAACTCTGGTACGTAATGCAGGTATTGCAATTTTCAAGGGTAAATATCAACAAGCTGCAAGCAGTCTTCGCAGTATGTGTGTGGGCTTCGAATTGGGAACGATGCAGTCGAACGAATTTGTTCAGGCGAGTTAAAGACGGAGGTTAGGGAATGATGCATCTTTTTATATGACAGGTCATAAACCTATTTTTATTTTTCCGCAACTTAAGCGGTCCTTTCTTGCGCACGGTGTGCCAAGTGAGGCTAAGGAGCGCGTTACTTGGCTATGTAGTCTGTACAGAGAATATGAGCGGTCCTGTTTGTGGATTTCTTAAATAATTTATTTGAAGTGTAGGGTTCTGGTCCGTTAGATCTTCAAATGAGTACCCTTTTTCAGTGAAACGTAAAACTCTGTACAAAGATGTATGCGATATAGTTCTCCCTGTGCCAACGTACAGGGAGAATACAGTGGAGGCCAGGGGCAAGAAGTGCTTAAGCGGGTGAAAAGAATGCAAGTAACGCCAGAGACCAAGTCTTTCTTTTTTAAGCTTCACACGGGTACGTTGACTGAGAAAACCTTTTCAGAAGATCGTGGTTTTTCTTACCCTGGAGCTCGCATTGCTTGATCTGTAATAAACCAGAAACTATAGATCATGTATTTCTAGATTGCTGGGCGGGTGTCTACTTTTGGGATGTACTTCAGAGGACTATCAAAAAAGACTTTCCTTTTGATCCGCAGGGTATTAGATATTTACCTATAGAAACTGAAGTACTGCCGTTTGACTTTGTTATGCTAGTTGGCCTTCACTGTCTATGGCGCGCCCTTATGGCGGGGTATCACTGTGATCCAGATGCTCGGCCTGCACGAATGCTTTTTCGAGAATGCATGTCGAGATTTGTAGAAATTCAGAAAGCACAAGATTGTGTGCCTGCGTGGCTGTCAAGGCTGGAACCCTTGACCGCGCTCAAAGAATTCTAAAATAGTCAGCCCTGTAAGGCTGACACTTGGTGCTGAAAACTTTCGAATTTATCTTGTTTTCTCAAATGCCATGTGTTGTTTGGTATAGTTGTACAGAATAGACAATAAACAAAAAAAAACTCATGGCTGAGTGGTAGCGTCTCCGTCTCACACTTCGGAGACCCTGGTTCGATTCCCACCCAGCCCATCTTGCAAGTTGTTTTTATTTATGAATTGGGTTCCGCCATGTTTCGCTCACGGTGAACGCCGCTTACACCGACGAGGACAACACCGGCTTTTCGGCGACACAAGTTCCTTAACGCTGTCGCGTTAAAAAGCCAATGATCTCTAAACCTGCTTTCGACTTCTTTCGGCCGCTTGCCCGAGTGGCCGGCAATAACCGTCTTGTTCACCGGTCCCAATTTCCACGATCGTTTGGCGCCCGTTGATCGGTGCTACGCCGAATCGAATAATGCCACACCGTGACAATATTGCGCTCTGTTATGGAGGGTGCTCCCCCTTACTACAGTGCCTTGCCCTTACCCGCACGCGGAAGCCAACTGGAACTTTGAGCGCCACTTCTTCAACAAACGTGTTTGGAACACCGTGCAGCGCTTTCCCCCGCCTCGGATTGCACCAGTTGGCACACCAATATAATATAAATGCGTAACCTTCCAACGTTGTTCATCATACTATAGCCTTGTTAATTTACACCCTTAAATTTTGGGTGAAAATTACAAGGGCTGGGGTGTTCCAAGGGTGTTTTCCTGGGGAACACTTCTTTCTAAAAAAGGGCGTTTTAAGAGTGTTTACAAGGTGAGGAAACCGAAACACCCCTATTACACCTATGAGGGTGTGAAAATTTTAAGAGTGTATAGTGTGAAGAAACAGCAACATTGCAGTCCTTCAGCGTGAGATGCGACATCAAAATAAATGTCATGTTTCCTTTTCCGTTACTCCTATCATATAGTTTTAGTCGCAGTAGCTGCTGAAACTCACATTGGTCTTCTTCTCACAGAGAGAAAAAGAGAGAGAAAGACGTTATTCCAGGTCAGACTAGGACCTATAGACCTACGAAAGGTCTGTTCTTTCAAGCACACGTATGTGCCGAGCACTTGCAGCAGTCAATTTTAGCAAATGACAAAGCTATGTTTTAACTTTGTATGATACATTGTGTTGTAGTTTATATTGTCACGTGGTGGTGACGTAGAAGAACACAGTAGCAATACTGTGAACGAGAAAACTAACTTTTATTGGGCGAACTTGTGCCCACAAAACAGGCTACACTTATAGCACAACGAAAGCGGCGAACACAGTCGGCGATCGTCGGAAATCTGATCAGCGGGTCAAGCGCGTCGGCTTTTATACAGAATCGTCGAATGTTCCAGACTAATCGTTGGGACTCGCGTGCCTTCCACAAAGTTCTACAGCATTCGCGTCAGGCGAATAAATCAGATAACACAAGGTTCGGCGACAACAGACTGCGGATAGAAGCATCGATAACTTTCCAGAAACTTCAGATACATGCAAGCGCGTCCCGCGCTGTGCGATAAGATTTGTTAGGCGGCGGAACGTGGTCGCCCGATAAATATAAGTACACGTGTCAATACCCCCCTCTTAAAAAGCATCGTCCCGATGCTACAAATATAAGAGAGCGAAACACAAAAGGACACTTACTAAACATAAGTAACAAAACAACGAAAAGAAATCAAGTCCAAAGGTCAGTTACGCGAAGTCCCAAAGTTCGTCAACGTTGGTGGTACGGCTTGAGTCGCACAACGTGGACAATTTCAGGTCGTGAGTGGCGCCGCTGTGACAGCGAAATGCCGTCTGGCACGACCTCATAGTCCAGTGCGCCAATACGTCGGATGATCTTGTATGGTCCGAAATAGCGACGCAAGAGCTTCTCGCTCAGTCCTCGTCAGCGTATAGGGGTCCAAACCCAAACACGGTCACCGGGCTGGTACTCGACAAAGCGTCGTCGGAGGTTGTAGTGTCGGCTGTCGGTCCTCTGCTTGTTCTTTATCCGCAGGCGGGCGAGCTGTCGGGCTTCTTCGGCGCGCTGGAGATAGCTAGCGACGTCAAGATTTTCCTCGTCAGCGACGTGCGGCAGCATGGCGTCGAGCGTCGTCGTCGGATTCCTGCCGTAAACCAGCTTAAACGGCGTGATCTGTGTTGTTTCTTGCACCGCCGTGTTGTAAGCGAATGTTACGTACGGCAGGACGGCATCCCAGGTCTTGTGTTCGACGTCGACGTACATTGCTAGCATGTCGGCGAGGGTCTTGTTCAGGCGCTCCGTGAGACCATTCGTCTGCGGATGGTAGGCAGTTGTCCTCCGGTGACTTGTCTGGCTGTACTGCAGAATGGCTTGGGTGAGCTCTGCTGTAAAAGCCGTTCCTCTGTCGGTGATGAGGATTTCTGGGGCACCATGTCGCAGCAGGATGTTCTCGACGAAAAATTTCGCCACTTCGGCTGCGCTGCCTTTCGGTAGAGCTTTAGTTTCAGCAAAGCGGGTGAGATAGTCCGTCGCCACGACGATCCACTTATTCCCGGATGTTGACGTCGGAAACGGCCCCAACAAATCCATCCCAATCTGCTGGAATGGTCGACGAGGAGGTTCGATCGGCTGCAGTAACCCTGCTGGCCTTGTCGGTGGTGTCTTGCGCCGCTGACAGTCTCGGCATGTCTTGACGTAACGGGCGACGTCGGCGGTCAGACGCGGCCAGTAATACCTTTCCTGTATCCTCGACAGCGTCCGGGAGAATCCGAGGTGCCCAGCGGTTGGGTCGTCGTGTAGGGCGTGCAGTACTTCTGGACGCAGCGCTGACGGTACAACAAGAAGGTAGCTGGCGCGGACTGGTGAGAAGTTCTTCTTCACGAGCAGGTTGTTTTGTAGCGTGAACGAAGACAACCCGCGCTTAAATGCCCTAGGGACAACGTCGGTGTTCCCTTCCAAGTATTCGACGAGGCCTTTTAACTCCGGGTCTGCTCGCTGCTGTTTAGTGAAGTCTTCCGCGCTTATTATTCCAAGGAAGGCGTCGTCGTCCTCATCGTCTTGCGGCGGGGGATCGATGGGGGCACGTGATAAGCAGTCGGCGTCGGAGTGTTTTCTTCCGGACTTGTATATTACCGTGACGTCATATTCTTGTAGTCTGAGGCTCCACCGGGCCAGCCGTCCTGAAGGGTCCTTTAAGTTAGCTAACCAACACAACGCGTGATGGTCGCTGACGACTTTGAATGGCCTGCCATAGAGGTAAGGGCGGAATTTTGCTGTAGCCCAAATGATGGCGAGGCATTCCTTTTCAGTCGTAGAATAATTGCCTTCCGCTTTTGACAACGACCGGCTGGCGTAAGCTATCACGTGTTCATGACCATCTTTTCTCTGGACTAGCACGGCACCGAGGCCTAGGCTACTGGCGTCAGTGTGGATTTCGGTATCGGCTTGCTCGTCGAAGTGCGCAAGTACGGGCGGCGACTGCATGCGTCGTTTGAGTTCATCAAATGCGTCGGCCTGCGGCGTTTCCCACTTGAACTCGACGTCACATTTAGTTAGCTGTGTCAGTGGCTCAGCGATACGTGAAAAGTCCTTGACAAAGCGCCTATAGTAGGCACACATGCCAAGGAATCTGCGCACTGCCTTCTTGTCGATTGGCTGCGGGAACTTTGCGATGGCAGCTGTCTTCTGCGGGTCAGGGCGTACTCCAAATTTGCTGATGACGTGGCCTAGGAATAGAAGCTCATCGTAAGCGAAGCGACACTTTTCCGGCTTCAGAGTGAGCCCTGATGACTTGATGGCCTCTAATACCGTCGCAAGCCGCTTAAGGTGATCGTCGAAATTTCCGGCGAAGACAACGACGTCATCCAAGTAAACAAGACACGTCTGCCACTTCAATCCTGCTAACACCGTGTCCATCACGCGCTGGAACGTTGCAGGCGCCGAGCACAGTCCAAATGGCATAACCTTGAATTCATAGAGGCCGTCTGGCGTGATGAAGGCGGTCTTTTCGCGATCCCTTTCGTCGACTTCTATTTGCCAGTAGCCAGACTTGAGGTCCATCGATGAGAAGTATTTAGCATTGCAGAGCCGATCCAATGCGTCGTCTATCCGTGGGAGGTGGTATACGTCTTTCTTCGTGATTTTGTTCAGTCGACGATAATCGACGCAGAAACGTAGGGTTCCGTCCTTTTTCTTCACTAAAACAACTGGAGACGCCCACGGGCTTTTCGACGGCTGGATGATGTCGTCGCGCAGCATTTCGTCGACTTGTTGTCGTATAGCTTCGCGTTCTCGCGTCGAAACTCGGTAAGGGCTCTGGCGTAGTGGTCGAGCGCACTCTTCGGTTATTATGCGATGCTTTGCGACTGGTGTTTGTCGAATCCTCGATGACGTCGAAAAGCAGTCTTTGTATCGTCGAAGCAGACTTCTGAGCTGTTGCTGCTTAATCACGGGGAGACTTGGATTTATGTCGAAGTCTGGCTCGGGAACCACGGTCGTCGGGGTAGATGCAACAGAATCCGAGAGGACAAAGGCATCGCTGGTTTCCTGAATTTCCTCGATGTATGCGATCGTCGTGCCCTTGTTGATGTGCTTGAACTCCTGGCTGAAGTTTGTCAGCAACACTTTCGTGTTTCCTCCGTGCAGTCGAGCGATCCCTCTTGCGACGCAAATTTCACGGTCGAGCAGCAAACGTTGGTCGCCTTCGATGACGCCTTCTGCGTCAGTGG
Source organism: Dermacentor andersoni (assembly GCF_023375885.2). Lineage (NCBI taxonomy): Eukaryota > Metazoa > Arthropoda > Arachnida > Ixodida > Ixodidae > Dermacentor > Dermacentor andersoni. The sequence goes on along the minus strand of NC_092817.1, from coordinate 130,215,861 downwards.
GTGTTTCGGTGCCGACCGAAATAACAATGCTGGAGCGAGGCGGGATGCTCACTTGATCTTCGAGCACACTCAAGGCGTGGTGACTACGAGGGCTCTCCGGCGGTATCCCTTGATCTTCCGACAGCGTTATTGACTTCGACTTCAGGTTGATGATTGCGCCGTGTTGGTTCAGGAAGTCCATGCCGAGAATGACGTCTCGTGAACACTGTTGCAGGATAACGAAGGTGGCAGGGTAAGTCCGGTCGTGAATGGTAATTCTTGCCGTGCAGATTCCACTCGGCGTGATGAGGTGTCCTCCAGCGGTCCGGATTAACGGGCCTTCCCATGCAGTCTTAACTTTCTTCAAATTGGCTGCGATGGGTCCACTCATGACGGAGTAATCTGCTCCTGTGTCTACTAAGGCGGTAACTGCGTGGCCGTCGAGAAGCACGTCGAGGTCGGTGGTTCTTTGTCTTGCGTTACAGTTAGGCCTCAGCGTCGGATCACGGCTGCGTCGAGTTGACCTTTGGTTGGTACGTGGCGTCGTCAAGTGGTCTTTCGTCGGGGTGTTCTTTCCTGCCAGACTTCGTCGGGACGGCGGTGTGACGTCGTTGTTATGTCGTCGAGGTAGTCTTTTCGGCGTCTTCGTCGGCGGCGGAGGATCTTCGTCAGTTCGACGAACAGCAACCGCACCTCCATCGGTTGCTGCTTTTAGTTTTCCGGATATGGGCTGACGGACCGACCCCGGGCTGGGCCAGTGTATGGTCGGCGCTGTGGCGACAGGTAGCGGCCTGGTGACGGCGAACGGGACGGTCGTCGAGGGCTCCACTGAGTAGCGGCGAGGTAGTCGGCGATGTCACGAGGGCGTTGACCTTCCCGAGGGCGCGGTGCGTCGACGGCGAACCCTCGCAATCCCAGGTCGCGGAATGGGCATCGGCGGTACACATGGCCGGCTTCCCCGCAGTGGTAGCAGAGCGGGCGGTGGTCAGGAGCGCGCCAAACGTCTGTCTTCCTTGGGTAGCTGCGCTGCGCGACGGGTGGGCGTGCTGGCGGCGGCGGTGGTGGTCGACGGAACTGCGGCGTTACAGGGCCCTGGCGCGGTCGTGGAGGGGGACCTTGACGGCGGGCGACGGCGGCGTAGGTCATTGCTTCTGGATGAGGTTGCTGTGATCGTGGTTGCACCTCAGGCACTCCAAGCGATCGCTGAAACTCTTCTTTGACGATTTCAGTGATTGGATCCACTTGGGACTGCGACCTTGGGTAGAGCTTCTGCAGCTCCTCCCGTACGACCGCTCTGATAGTCTCTCGTAGATCGTCGGTAGCCAGTGATTGAACCCCGGCGTAGGTTGTAGGGTTCGTGCGGCGATCGAATTGCCGGTTTCGCATCTCGAGTGTCTTCTCGATGCTGGTGGCCTCGCGAAGAAACTCGTCGACGGTCTTCGGTGGGCTTCGTACCATTCCGGCAAAAAGTTCCTCTTTCACACCACGCATGAGTAGGCGAACTTTCTTCTCCTCGGGCATTTCGGGGTCAGCGTGACGGAATAGACGGCTCATTTCCTCCGTGAAGATCGCGGTTGTCTCATTAGGTAGCTGCACCCGGGATTCTAATAGCGCTTGGGCTCGTTCTCGGCGTACGACGTTTGCGAATGTCTGCAGGAAACCGCTTCGGAACAGGTCCCAGGTCGTCAAGGTGGCTTCGCGGTTCTCGAACCACGTCCTGGCAGCGTCTTCCAATGCGAAGAAGACATATCGCAGTTTGTCGTCATTGTTCCAGCTATTAAACGTAGCGACCCTCTCATATGTTTCCAGCCAGCTTTCCGGGTCCTCAAATGTGGAACCGCGGAACGTCGGTCGTTCCTTGGGCTGCTGCAGCACGATGGGGGACGCTGGGGCTGCCATTGGGGTTGCTTTGGCCACAATCTTCTTGGTCTTCTCAAGTAGAAGTCCGTGCTCCGGGGGTAGCTGTTGAAGACGGCGGCTTGCTCGATGGTCCGGGACTACGTTGGTGTCCTTTTTGCAGTCCGGGCTTGGATCACGACTTGTCGGGGGCGTCCGGTACATGAACAAAAAGCACCTCCACCAGATGTCACGTGGTGGTGACGTAGAAGAACACAGTAGCAATACTGTGAACGAGAAAACTAACTTTTATTGGGCGAACTTGTGCCCACAAAACAGGCTACACTTATAGCACAACGAAAGCGGCGAACACAGTCGGCGATCGTCGGAAATCTGATCAGCGGGTCAAGCGCGTCGGCTTTTATACAGAATCGTCGAATGTTCCAGACTAATCGTTGGGACTCGCGTGCCTTCCACAAAGTTCTACAGCATTCGCGTCAGGCGAATAAATCAGATAACACAAGGTTCGGCGACAACAGACTGCGGATAGAAGCATCGATAACTTTCCAGAAACTTCAGATACATGCAAGCGCGTCCCGCGCTGTGCGATAAGATTTGTTAGGCGGCGGAACGTGGTCGCCCGATAAATATAAGTACACGTGTCAATATATAGTAGTGCTGAAAGTGAAACAAAATTCATATTAGATAATTACGAGATGATCGGTACAGAATTGTCAGGCGTTTGTGCAGAGCGGTGATGTGAATTATGAAGCACGGATAATGCATCATGAAAGAGCAGGAAGAGCATGAGAGTATTTATATAAGGAAAACAATCGATGTGGTTCCGACCTACGTTCTTTTACACCGACGAATAACTGACACCCTGGAAAAGAAGTAAGGGCATAAAAAAGTATATATCTCATAGCCTTACACCTAAAAAGGTGCAATCGGTCTATAACTCGCATTGTGAGACCTAACGAGTATACGAGTGTACGGGAGGGAGTTATGACCCATTAAACACCCTTATTTACTTTTCATAGGGTAAACTGCTTTGCAATGTAAGTATTCACGTCATGAATAGCAGAAGGCTATACCAAGGATTGCCTTAACTTTTTCGCAGGAATTAAGGTCGACACCACATGGTGACCAACTAGGACTCCGTCTCGGTTGGAAAGGTGTCGTCATTGCGGCCGCCATCGTCGCGATAGCTGGTGCTGCTGTCTTCTCACTGTTGTTTCGGCGGCGAGGGCCAGAGAGACAAACTGTGTTGGCCCTGGAATCCTCGTCAGCATGCACAACACCCTTTTGCGAGAAGTATGCCTGGCTCCTCACCGACGCAGTAAACGAAAGTGCGGATCCGTGCGAGGATTTCTACCAACACGTTTGCGGCCTCTGGGAGAGCAGGCACCATAACACTCTGACGGTCATGCAGCAGGCGTGGGACACCTTCATTAAGCTCGTCGTGTCAAAGATGGACAATGTTCAGGTGACCTGACTATATGGACATTGCAGCAAAACTTCTACCAAATGATTCAAGAAAAAGAACGCCTAGCAGTAGGTCAAAAAGATTATACCAAAAGACAAATTCATAACCTGTAGAATTATACTGCTGTTGGAAGCTTAAGAGAACGGACAATAGGGCGCGATGGTAGTTAATTCATGGTAACGGACAGCGCAAGTGATGATGGCGAAGTAAGAATCACACAGGACGAGCGCTGAACTCCAACTACATTAGGTAAACCCAGCTATCACGCGACATGGGGACCGAAGGGAAAGCAACCTACGAATATACCAATGTCTGAAAAGTATAAGCAAGCCTATATTCGACAGCAGGTAGAAATCATGGCACACCATAGTTCATTCCTCACAAACTACGCTCGTGCCTAGCCCTTTTCAAACAAGGTTACTTCACATTCTAAAAGTGATGCTAACGTCTGGCTGACGCACGCATGCCCCTCTTATGGGATGTGCCTCTATTAGCTCGCGCGCCTGCTGATTTTCGTTCTGGAAAGGCTCGTCGGCTTCAGAGAAAACCAGAGCGAACCGGCACCGGCCAGTCTTGCAGTGCAAGGCCTGTTCACTCCGCCCGCCACCGTGGATGGTAGCGTAATCCTTTCGAATGCATAAGCCTTATTAGTCTCCACAATTAGTTAACAATTATTTATACGTATAACGGCTGCTCCGGTTGTACAGTACGGTTCACCGTTAAGGGAGACAATGGAATGAGTTGATGTGACTATCCCGAAACTTAACCTGCAAGTGCCTGCTCACAGAGTTAGTAACCAAAGGCCCTTTAACGTAAAACTATTCCAATGTGCTTTATTCCAATCTCCCAACAAATTTGCGTGACCACCGACGCAAGCATCGGGCGGTGACACGCAGGGTTGTCTGAACAGACCAACCAAACGCTCTCTTCGTTTATAGGCGGTCCCTTTTGTTTGCTTTAAAAACGATTAACGTTGCCTACAGTGAGCGGCTTGTCTTACCTATAACTGGTTGACGAGAGGCGAGGAGCATGTTCCAGTGGAGGGGAATTCGATATGGCCGAGGCAGTGCACTACATGTTGATAACCGGATGAAGAGGATGGTGTCGGCGTCTGCGATTGGTCCGCTTTTTCTTACTTACCTTGCGGTGGCCGAAAATCGCGACGGCATGCAACGGAAGGTTAACAATGCCGCTAAAACGGATCCTATGCAAAGAAGAGTTGGCCGAGCGAGGTTGCAAAAGTGCCGAAAGTGCTCGAAAACGTTACACGGCCACGCAAAAAGCTTTATTGTACGCAAATAAACGAATGCCCTCCGGCATGTGCGAATCAGCCACTGCGTGAGCGATCGGCGTCAGCCATCTTTTATTCCGTACGGAAGGGGGCAGCCTGCGGCTATTCACAAAAGAATTCAGTTTTGTTCGGCATACTAATGCACCTTTATTGCGTGCACGTCACTTTGACGCGGTGAGTTTTCATAGTTTTGTGACGTCGCGTGACAGGCAGGTGAAGTGGGTGCACCCTGAAAGCTTTTGACCAATAGACGAGGGCTAATGGCAAAAACGCGTCGAATCAGAAATGACAATTTTTCTTTTTTTCGGTCCAATGATGCATAATCAGTGTGTACGCGTAATATCAGATGGGGAGCCATCGCGGTTTCAGCGATGTCGCGTGACAGACAGGTGAAGTGCCAAAAAAGTTTTTGACCAATCGCGGAGGGCTGATCGCAGAATTGGAATAGATAAGTTTGGAATAGCTTTAAGTTATAGTGCCTCAACAGAACCACCACATTATCGAATATAAGACCGCGTTTAAATAAGAGAGAACAGAGCCTGTAATGAGGATTCTTGAGAAATTTTGACTGTACCTTGATTAAGTGGGCGCGCGCCTTAAGTGAACACATTGTGGTTTTGCAGTCGTACTGGTGAAGTCATCATCATCATCAGCCTGGTTACGCCCACTGCAGGGCAAAGGCCTCTCGCATACTTCCCCAACTAGCCCGGTCATGTACTAGTTGTGGCCATGTCGCCCCTGCAAACTTCTTAATCTCATCCGCCCACCTAACCCTCTGCCGGCCCCTGCTAAGCTTCCCGTCCCTTGGAATCCAGTCCGTAACCCTTAATGACCATCGGTTATTTTCTCTCCTGGTGAAGTCAACATGTCTGCAATTAGAACTGTAGTGATAATCTGCTCCAATGCCATACATGCTTAATTTTTATATTGCGGCCTTTTAAGTAACGCGATAGTTCTCGTCGGTAACTTCCTATATAATGTTTTTGACTAGGCTCTACAAAATTGTGATGCATCCCGCTTACAGCATGATTCGCAGGTGCCACGAGAAAATCTAGATGTCGCAGACAAGGCTCGTCTCTACCTGAAGGCATGTATGAAGGTATACACCGAAAGCAACATACCCAATGTCAAACGCGTCTTGGCCAGAGGAGGCATCGTTTGGCCGGAAAAGAATCAGAGACCGGACTTTCTCAACGCGTTGTTCTTCATGTCACGCTACCTGTTTATGCCAGTGCTGCTTCATCTTTCGCTTACCTCTTCAGCAGACGGCAGGTAAGATTCTGGACATTTTATCAACTATAGCTAACCGAACCGATGTAAGGACAGCATGAAACGTATAGTATTTAGAGGAAACATATTTGAAAGACAACTTTTCACGGTATGTCTTTAAAGTGAATAAATCAAGTATGCCTAGTTGATCTTGAACAATATTCGCAGGTGTTATAGTTATTGCGACATCAATTATATGATCCCTCCAGGCAAATCTCCGGATACGTATATATATATATATATATATATATATATATATATATATATATATATATATATATATATATATATATATATATATATATATATATATATATATTGTGATGCAGCAGTTATCACGACGTTTATTACGCGTCGGAGATGCGGCAAACCGACCACGCCCCAAGCACGGATCACACAAGAGCGAGCCCCATAAGCGATGAAGAAGAACCCCATATGAACCCCACTTGATGATGATCATGTACAGATGTCAAAGTATAGCTTATAAATGCCCACACTAATGCCCCCTCGCGCGAGAGCGGCCATCCTGGCCGCAATTCAAAGGGGCGGCGAACGCCTCGTGAGAGGCTTCATACGGGAAACGTGAACAACCTCAGCAGCGCGGCAGCGGCGGTCATTTGGAACAATAACTGGGGCCACGCCAAAATTAACCGGAGAGGTCTGCTCCAAGACTTTGTAGGGGCCGATGAACCGAAGCTGAAACTTGTCACACAAGCCAGGAGTACAATGCTTTACGGTCCTCCGTCCTCTGACTCCCCGCTGAACCTCCTGGAGCTTCGATCAGGTCGCCGATTCTGCCAGCTGTCCGCCAGTATGTCGCAGGACGAGCCAACGGGCACTTCTACTTCAACCATCTTGGCCTCGGCTACCCCGCACCTCCACCACTTGTGATGCAGCAGTTATCACGACGTTTATTACGCGTCGGAGATGCGGCAAACCAACCACGCCCAAAGCACGCATCACACAAGAGCGAGCCCCACAAGCGATGAAGAAGAACCCCATATGAACCCCACATGATGATGATCATGTACAGATGACGAAGTATATATCTATAGCTTATAAATGCCCACAATATATATATATATATATATATATATATATATATATATATGTAGAAGCATGCATAAAATTGTGCGACTGCTGTATTTGACAAAATCATCTCTAGCACAGATTTCCGACGCTGTAACCCTGAGGCCACGGGCGGAATTTTTTTATTGCCTTTTTTCCTGAACAAACAAATACAAAACATTACCATGCATCACTCTCTCTGTGGGCGATATGCTTTAAAACTTTCTGGACACTGCCAATTTATCAAAAAGGGAAATCCACTCGGACAGATTGGGTTGCACCCTGAACGCCTCTCTAAGCTGAAGTGTCAGTTGAGAGTGTCACGTAAAGAACTGGCATTGATACGTGCGGGATGAACTTTCGTGTAGGTTTTCGACGAACTGTCTATGCCCAGGAGCCATACCAAATCGTTAGGAATTCCGCCTGTGTTAAGAACCGGCCAGAACTGTATACCGTGCGCGTTGAATTCAGTGGTAATTATATGTAATGTATTGCTCGAACACGTCCAAATAAGAAACTGCGGACTAACGATGCGGAAAAACATGCACAATGGTTTGAGCTTTTTAAATACAAAATAGTCATTCATCCAGAGAATAAAAATTGGTTTTTGCTGGAGCCGCGTTTTAAGGGGTAATATGTTTGTGTGTAGATAAAAAAGAAAAAGAAGCTCTTCACAGCACGAAAGACGCGTAATTTTTTCATCCTTCTGAGTACAATTTTCCGTTGGCCTACAGAATGTGGTAGACGGTACGGAGGTGTAGTGTGCATAATACCAAAACACCTTTGCCAAGTCGTTCTTTTTTGACACATTGGACAAATATTCTAAGAATAGCTGACTTGCAACATGCGACAACCAAGCAGCGCCCCATGCATATGTCCATAATTACCAGCACCCACATCTGCATACAAGGAGACTAACAGACCAGGAAGTAGGATGCGCATGTGCATAAGCATTGCCGTACTTAAAAGCCATCTTTGTCGTCGCAAAGAAAAAAAGAAACGCGACACTATTTGCCTTATACAGGGTGTTTCACGTAACTTGTGCCAAAGATTTTAAAAAAGTTGTTTTCCGCACCTGAATGAAATCAACGACATGTGGTTTGTTATCGTGTCGCTATCCTTAAGGTATATTTTTGTTCCGCTTAATTAGTTAATTAAATAATATGAATTATGCAAAATTCTTAATATTCATTTTAGGGCCAAGTGCGTTGCGTTGTATAATTTTTTATGGCAACCTACATGCTGCGTCGCGATTTCTTTCGGAGTTTAAGGAAAGCCTGCAGAATACGAAATAATACCACGGGTTTATGCGCTCATGGGCTATCGTATTGCAGCGCTCTCTGTCGCGGTTCGTGCGAAAGAACCGTGCGCGCGGATCATGCATGCGGATCGAGCGGCCGTGACTGTAGGCATTGGTTTCACAGCTCGTCAGCATCTTAGGCGTTGGCAGACCGAATGGAGCCACTGTCGTCCCTGATAAGCGATATGCTCAACGCAAGGTCGAGCGCGATGCAATACGATAGCGCACGAGCGCAGTCACGTGGTTTTTTTTAGTATTTCACGGGCTTCTTTAAACGCCGAAAAGAATCGCCACGCTTCATGCACGTTGCCACAACAAATCCGATCGGTCGTTTCTGAACCTCTAGAACACAACGAAACGCACCTGGCCCTAAAGTGAATACTAAAATTTTTCATAATTCATATTAGTTAATTAACCAATTAAGTAGAACATAAAAAATGCTCTAAGTAGCGCCCCATGAGGGAAAGCCATATGCCGTTGGTTTCATTCAGCTGCGGCTACCCCCTTTCCTTTAACCCTTAGAACAAGTTACGTGAATCAGCCTGTATATGAAAGGGCAAGTACAAGGCCAGCTTTTTTAACCGGAAGAAAGAAATTTGTCAGATCAGGTTTTGCCGGCGTTGAAGCCCGCGTAAAAACGTCGAACAATTTATGAATTCTTTGAACATTAACGCACACACGATGAGCACAATACATCCATAGCATACCACATATTGAAGAGAGGTATAACGATTGCCACCTCACCACAAACACAGCGCAGACCGCAGGGCGCGCGAACACTGAGAGGTGTCTCCCTTGCACGCGTCTGTTCCTTAACGCGTAACGTTAGATCTGTCCAGTGGTCATCAATGTCGTTAAACTTGTTTGAAGGAAAGCCGAGGTACTGCTTAGGCAGAGCTGACCAAGCCAGAAGGAAAAAGTGCTGAAGCTTTCTAACCCAGGTGCCATGCAAAAAACCCGAATTCCTCTCCCAATTTATGTGGGAACCTGTTTATTAACACTTTATTTTTCGGCAACATCAGAAACTACGCGGATACTCTCCATATTGGTGCGATAAATCACGACATTGTTCGCATAAGCTAGGATCTTGACATGTGCAGACTCTAATATAAAGCATATATTCAAAGGCTTAACAAAGTGCCTCCAGCTAGGCAGCAAATAACACTGACAAAATGACACATCCCTGTCTAACTGCGGAGTGTACCCGCGCATTATGCCGATGTCCATTGACAATTACTCCATTTGTGCAGTAAGTGTGCGTCATTTTTACTCCCTGCGAAACTTTGGTTCCCACGTTAAAATAGCGTAGTAAATTAATAACGACGCTGTGGGATACAAGATAACAGCATTTTGCAAATCTAACTGCATTATAGCCACGTGGGTTTCCAACGCATCACGGCACTCTAAGACGCTACGCGGAATACGAACTTTTATTTGGACACTTCGGCCTTCAATACCACCGCTTTGGTGAGACCCTACGATCAGTGTTATCGCACTTTGTGTCCATCTTGCTGATGCCTTCATGCATTTTTTTTATTCGACGTTGGTAATACTTAACCGGTTATAAGACCTAACCAATTGACGCTTGTAAGGGTCGTCTTACTTGGTGATCAGAACAATCTGAGATGTATGCAGAAAAAGGAGGTGGCACTTGCTTTTGTCCAGGCCATTCACAAAGTACCCTGAGGAAGATTGCGGTGAGTCCATGTTTAGATGCTTTCTTAAGGTCAGCAATAGCACCTCCAATGTGGGACGCTTTTTGGACGGCAACGCGTCAATCGCAGTTTATGGTTTCAGGAAACATATAGGGCTGCCCGAGAAAAGTCTCAACTTCGTCTCTAAGCCTTGCCATTGGACGCCAGAAATCATTTGATCGCTATAGCGATTGTATGGACACTCCGGGCGCATTTCTGCCGTCGCCGTCATGTTCTAAATAAAGTCCAAGGGTGATACAATCTTCTCCGCGCGCGTACGCTGTATGTGCGAGTGAAAGAGTGCGAGGGTGAGCCGGCGAACGCGGCTCAATCTAGCTTGCGCGAACAAGGGAGGCGGGGCGGAAGCGCGCTCTCTCCTGTCGCACGCGAGGCACGGGGGAGAGGTGAGAGAGGGGTCGCGTTCTTCTCCGGCAGTTGCTGCTTACGGCTGCTGCTTATGGCGCGGCCGTGAGAGCGCCGTTTATGAAAAGCGATCTGAAGCGTAGCCCGTTGCAGTGGGCTACGTTGCGCGTAGCCCATTGCCGGCTGTTTTTGAAGTTGTCCTCATTAAATCTTTATTCACTAACTCTACCCTGGCTTCGAAATTTTCTTTCTAACAGGCAGGAGTTTACTTTCGCTAGCAGCTTCTCCTCGCCCCTTTCAGACGTTCCATCCGGTGTACCACAAGGAAGCGTTCTTGGTCCCTTACTCTTTCTGATGCAAATTAATGACATACCGAATAACTTATCATCATGCATGCGCATTTTCGCTGACGACTGCATAATCTATCGTTCTATTAACTGCTCCGATGACCACCTGATCCTCCAGAATGATCTTAACCAAAATATTAATTGGTGTGACACCTGCCTAATGACTCTAAATTCATCAAAATACAAAGTTATGTCCTTCATCTACAAACGCACTGACTTCGACTATTCCTACTGTATTAAAGATGTCCCATTATCTCGGACCTCATCATCTCAATATGTAGGCGTATATTTCTCAACAAACCTCTCCAGGACTTCCCACATTACCACCATCTGTGCCAGTGCTTCTGATCACTGGGTTACCTGCGACGTAACCTTCGGAACTCACCTCCACTTATCAGCAAACTGGCATTTCAAACATTTGTTCGCCCTCTACTTGAGTTCGCCGCTCCAGTCTGGTCTCCCCACCAAAATGAATTAACATGCGGGAATCAATCCAAAACAGAGCCGCACGTTTCATTTCCCAGAATTATGACTACCGTTCTGGCGTAAAACAAAGATTAACCTTTCACTTCAGCTGCTAAGTAATCGTCGCGACATAGCCCTTTGGTCCTTATTTTATAAATACGCGCACCACACTAACAAACGTTCCCTACACCTAGAAACGTCATCGCACACGTCGCACAGATTACACAATCATTACGGCTTCACGCGTATTTATGGTAAATAAGCAGCCTTTAACTCGTCTGCAATTCCACGCGCCATTGCGCTCTAGAACAGCCTCCCCGATAACATAGTTGCGGAAAGTGACCGTGAAAAATTCAAGCACTCACTCAACTCGCTTAACCCTTGTTAATCATTGATATCACACTCACTGTTCTGTGTTATTTTTCCTACCTTTTCATGCACTGTAATACGTTTGCTACAAACTTATAGACTTCCTTTTATTGTACTCATATGCAGTTTTAAGTAGCTAATACGTTTGATTTTAGGCTGTCCACTTGGCTCGTGCATTCTTTATTTTTTATTATTGTTACTATATTGTATGTACTTGGTTCTGTGCCCTCCTTACTAAATCCCCATGTAGGGGCGTTGTAAGGTACTTTGCAAATAAAATAAATAAATAAAAGATGACTTAAAGATTAAAGAAACCATGAAGTTGGTAGCCAAAATTCCGGACAAGTAAATTGGCTGTTGAAGGAGTTCAGCCGAAACCCGATGGTGCGAAATACGGCGAGAATGTCGGCATGTGTAGTAGAGAGGTCAAGTAGGTCCTGTGGCCGACGCCAGCGCCCGGCAACTGTCCAGAAAAGTGTCCAGAAATGTGTCCAGAAAAGTGTCCAGAAAAGTGTCCAGAAAAGTGTCCAGAAAAGCTGGATACGCGTTGTCCTTTGAGTGCAGCCTACTTTTGAGGGCACAAGTTCGCCTAATAAAACGCTAGCTTCGTCAATCACAGTTTTGCTGCCTTCTTCACCGTCAGTACTACGCGGCAGTATTTTTTCCAGTACAGTGGAGTAGCTGCCGGTATTTTGCTCGTTACTGAGACTTAATTAGGTAATTGTACTTAACTCAAAGCGTACTGTCCTAATTGTCGAAGTGTCAATGAGGCATATGTAGGCACAGCTAAGGAACATATAAATGCGGAGTTTTCAGCGACGGGCTTACTGCGCACAAACTTTTTTCGACTGATAAATAAACTCCGCGAAATTTGAAAAATACCACATTACTGCTCCTCCACTCGCATCAAAGAGAAAAACATAAAACAAGAACGGATACTCCCCTAGAGCCCAGCGGCCGAATTGACTGTAGCGCACCAAGCCTATGGGATTAATTTTGCCGGTTTCGGTTTTGGGCGCGCGAGTTTTGAATGCTAGCTGGCACGCCCTAGGCTGGCTGTGCTACTCGGCGCTCCCCCCCCCCCCCCCCCCCCTTTTTTTTTTTTCTTTGCTTCTGCTGTTCAATCGTGCGGAATTTTCTTCGCGCGGAAACGTTTACTTAAAGTTTTTGCGAACGATATTTACAAGCCTCCATCGAATCTGTGCCACGTGCAATTACATAAAGTAGACGGAAAACGCCTTGTAAATGAAGGATTGTTTATTTCACTCCATATAGATGCTCGTTCCGTATTTTTGTGTGTTCATCCAACATTGTGGTACCACTTAAGCAGCAGTACTTCACGTTCGAAGCTCCACCAGACGGCAATAGCTGAAAAAAGTAAATGACAACCATGAGTCCCTTTGGTGTTTAGACCTTATAGGAATACTGCGTGTAGAGGGGAAACGTGCAAAAATGGTAAATGGGTGACATTAAAACAAAAGGAAATCGCTTTTGCATACATGGCGTCGGAAATACCTGACTCATACAATAAGCCGTACAATAAATTATGAAGAAAACATCTGATATTCAAGCATTCCCCTTTCGCGGGCATTATTTCCTCCACATTAAGAGCACAGATGCACGCGCGACTGCGCGTTTTCAAGACAAATTTGCCTCTGCCGACGCTACAGTACGCTATATGCACAGACAGAGGTGGCCACAACACAGGCTGTCAGCCAGACCATGCTAGCTAGATGCTTGCACAATGCCTTCTAGTCACACTCAAGAAAAATTCTTGGGTGCAAAGCATGCTTTCAGTCGTTCAGAAGACAGAATTTTTGAGTTCTTGGTTTTTGAGCACCTCGGCGTTATATCTTGCGCTTCCTGCCGGCGCAAGCAACGCACTCCAGTGTTATCTTTCTTTGCAATCGCTTGTCGCGTATTCGACAAGCGTGACGACAAGTGGTGTATGCTGCGGTGCCATAGGAAGCGTTACAAGTTTGTCTCACGAATTCAGTACAAGCTTGTCTCTACAAATTCAGTACACGCCAAACTGTCACCATGGCCGACTTGCTTTTTCGCTTACTGCGTCACAACCCCAGGGGCGTCGAGCTTGCCTCAAAAGTATCCAAAAAAGTAACGAAATTAGTTACAATACTGTTCAGAGTCATAAAAAGCGCTAAAACTTGTCCCAGTATTATTACGTACACACGAAACTAACTGCATCACACGGCCGAGATGGTTTTCGCTGACTGCGTCACAACGCCGGGCGCGGCTACTGTGCATGAAATGTACGCCGAAACGTAGCGAAATTAACTACACTCATGTTGCAGGTCAGAGAAAGTGCCAAAACTTGTCCCGGTATGACTGAGTACACGCGAAGCTGCGTCACGCGACCGAGGTGCTTCTCATTAACTGCAACACAAAGCCCGGTGCGGGAAGCGTGCCCTAAGATTACCGAAATAAGTTATAATAATGTTGGGGCTCATAGAAAACCTCACAAAGATCTGCCGCTACGAGTCAATAAATCAAATTAACTACGCCAGGATGACCGAGCTGTTTAGCGCTAACTGCATCACATGTCTCGGTTCCGTGCCGTAAAGCCGAAAGGTGCTTGAAATGCGTCGCAGAGTGTCAAGCAAGATTTCTCACCTTGCTGTAGTTCAATAGTGAAGTGGTGCCCTGTCGAAGTGCAGAAGGAACGCAAGAATACGCCGGGAGCCCAACAGACGCGCTGCTTCCAAATAAGAAGGGTCGCCGAACAGGCGAGCTTAATACGCGCAACCGGCTTCGCTGGCTTCGGTGGCCTGTTCGGCGCATGACGCATGCACATCTGTCGCGCCTGGCGTGCCGTAGCTTGTCGCTAGCTAACGCCAGACACAAAAGTCGCAAAGTATAAGTTCTTTTATACGCAATACTTTTTTTAGTTTAGCGGGAAAGAATAAGAAATAAATGATACGTTGTCTGTTCATTCATTTCACATTCTTTCTTTTCGGATGCTCGCGTCAACTAGCGGATAGGAGTAACACTAGGAGTGAAGTGTTTCCTGTTGGCAGTTTTCGCCAAGTGTCGCCTCTTGAATTTATTTCTCTATGCCCGCATCATAAAGCAGCGCCCTCGAAAAGGATCCCTCTCTCAGTTAGCTAGAATTAAATAAAGGAAATAAAGAAAAACATCGTGATCGAGCTAGTGCCTTATCTGCCACGGCCCGGCCGCAGTAGCTCGTCGCGTTTGGTGTTAGTTGGAAACAGGCTGTGATAGCTGAACTCTTAGCGTAGATAAAGTGCACGCATGGTTTCTCTTTTTGCCTCAAAACCTGCCACTACAAAACCGAATTGACAACGTCACTCCAAAGGTTCAAAGGTGCGTTTTGATTGTTTCCAGTCACTATGTATTCCCCTAATGAGCAGAAGGAAAACATTATCCTTGCCTTCTCACGTTTTTATTTTTGTCACGCTCTTCTTTCCGTCTTTACTCCCTCTTTCCCTTCCTCTAGTGCAGGGTAACAAACCGGAGGTTTTAAGTCTGGTTAGCCTCCCTGCCTTTCTCTAATTTGCATCTCTCTCTCTCTCTTTATCCTTGCCTTGGGAGCTGCAAATGGCAACAAGAGACAGTCCTAAAATAAATATCAGTTATGGAAGTGTGGCAGTAGACGAAAGGCATCAACTATGAACCAAAATGCTGAAAATCAGAAACAAGAAGGAGGGCTCCACCTTTGCGTCCTAGCCTTCGCACGGATGCTTTAGCATTTATAGCCTCAAATCATCATGCTAGCGTACGGGACGTGGCCGCCCAGGTATCGATTTCCAAGTCATCAGTTTGGAGAAATCTAAATGACTCGGCCTTTCACCCGTACCACCTTAACCTGCAGGAATGCTTGGAAGACAGGGTTCTGCAGAATCGCCTAGATTTCTCGAACTAGGTCCTTACAAAATCTGATGAGTCACTGGACTTTTTGAGCAATAATCAAGTGGAAAGAGGAAGTCAAGTTTTGCATAAACGCCTAGTTCTACTCGCATAGTTACAGTTTTGCGTGACTCCAATCCACTCTTGGTAAAGCGCGCTCGATACCGCTACCAGTGGTCGTTCAATGCGTGGTGCGTAATTTACACCGGTGCTCTAATCGGCCCCATCTTTGACAACAGCGTTACGTGGACGAAATCCTTGAAGGAGTGGTGGATGACGTTCTGAGCAAGGTCTCGCTGTTACGTCTTCCACTTCTGGGGTGTCAGCATGATTGGGCGCCAGCACACATCAGCAGCCGAGCACTAAACTGGCTGGATGCGACTTTTCATGCAGAATTGTTTGGAAGGCACGGGCCTGTAAACTGGCCGACTAGGCCATCTGACATCTCTCCACTCGGTTTATATATCTGGGGTAATGTGAAAGATCGTTTTACATGATCGACACGACAACGTCAGACGAGCTCAAGGCAAGGATGACCGATGTCTGCCGTATAATTCCAGAGTAGGCCATCAAGAAAGCCACTGAAGATGTGACAAAGGGGCCTCAGTACTGCGTAGCTACAGAAGGAGACATATTAAACGCGTCCTCTAGGCAGCAGCTGGCGTTCAAGGGTGCTTACGAACGTACAGATAATAATGGCACACTGGAGTCTTCTGCTTTTTTTTTTTGTTCGTGCAGACGTCCCGATTGTCAGTTCTGCAAATTTAGAAGAGATGCCTTGACTTTCTTGAACGTATCAGTTTTGCCTCTTCTCTGCACGAGGGTGACTTCCCGGTCTGTTTATCTCTCTTTTATATTTTATCGCGAACCTGTTTTTGCAGCACGTATACACCATCATGAAAAATAAGACCGTAACTTTAATCTGGCTTTGGTCTGAAGCAAGTTTCTGGCACAAAATATAGCTGCGCGCGCAATCCTTCGATCCGGTACGAGCAGAGCCGATATTCTGAAACATGCTATGCATATTCCATTGCTTATCGCGTTTTTTGCATGGTCAGAGCGGCGCTTCGGACGCGTCGACATTAAGGGGATTCTGCGATCAATGTGATCAGTCGGCCTTGAGGGACAAATAATAAGTGTGAAGTAGAAGAAATTAGAGGAAGGAAGAGCCATGGAAGCCGCGAAACCTCATGTTGGTGCTCCTTCGCTACCATTAACCTCATGTTGGTGCTCCTTATTATCAAGGTGATGCGCTGTCTCTTCGGGTTTGCGACAGGACATGCAGTTGCTTTCAATCAGCTTACTTGAGGGCGCTGCTTCATGTTGCGGGTGGGAGTGCAGCCACGTGATATTTTTCATGTCTCTTTTTTTTTTTTTTACCAGATGGAAAAAATTAGTATGCAATTAGTGCGTACCTGAAAACAGCCATTGGCTGTGCCTATAAATGTCTCATTGATACTTTGAGAATTAGGACAGTAGTTCTCGAGTTACAAAATTATTAAGAATTACCTAGGTAAACCTCAGTAACGAAAAATTTACTGACGGATATCCACTGCAATTAAAACAACCAGGACGAGGTCTTGGAGTAACGCAACCATTCTTTCTTTAAATATTGGTGCATGATAGTTGGAACAACCTGCATAATTTTATATTTTATTCAGTAAGAGAAATGAGTCCAAGCCAGATTTACTCGAAATCAGAATCAATAGCAGTCATACGCAGCAGTGCTTATACTCAGAGCCACAGTATTAAAAGAAAAAGTAAACAAAAAAAGAAAGAAAGAGGCTACAGTTTCACCGGAAATTCAAAGCAGAAATAGCGACAGGGAAGTATAAAACAATTACACCAAGGAAGAATACATGTGCACCACCGAGAGACGCCAGCTTCTTGGAAGTGCGAGATGACTCAGGCTATGAAATTAAACTGTCTCCTTATATGAGGTATTGTATATACTCATATAAGGCCTTCACTTCAGTGAACGATTCTTCCAGGTCACGCAAAGTTTCTTCAAGTGCAACTGTTATTAAGGAGAGGCGCTCCTCGAATCATTTTTTTTATTACTTGTTCTATAGGTGTCAATATTCAGCCAATTATAGAGTTTTCTATTCAGATCTCAATTATATCATTGGTTTTTGTGTAGCTGGTATAGTTTCGAAGTTATGTGATGCGCAATGGCAAAATGTAGTCATCATTGTTAGCACTTTTTTCATGTACTAAAGTTTCACGAAAAGCATCGCGCTGTAGCTTGTTAAACTCTTTGGAGATCACAAAGCGCCAATATCTAGCCAAACAGCGTGTTCAATAACTGGAACTATACAAAATGATAAGAAGCATTTCAACAAATCTTGTACTTTCGCAACTGCTGCTGGAAGACATGGCAATTTCAAGTAGGTATCAGCATTGCACATATCTTCACGAGTATGTATGCCAAATTTTGTTAGTATAAGACAATTAAAATGTAAATGGTTATTTTGATGTAATTTTTTTCATTGTTGCAATAATTGCAGATGCTCTTTGAATAGATATCGGCACTTAGAGGGCTACAGAGAGGTAAATTAGCTACAGCACAAAGCTTTTTGCGAAATTTTATTACACAGTGAAGTGCTCACAAAATTAATCTATTTTCCCGTTGTGCAGGACATTAACTCTCGAACTTTGGTGGCTACACAGGAATCAATGACATGTCGAAATCTGTTTGTAATGCTTACTAAGTGGTGAATTTTCACATATGCAGTACAAATATTAAAGGGGGTTACAAATATTATATGGAGTTCGGAAAGCCCCCCCCCCCCCCCCCCTCTTCGGAAAAATAAAAAAACCCTTCGCCTGTGCTGGCAACTATTAACAAACCCGCAAACCCACCGACCTGAGCAAATTCCGACTTTGCACCAGGACTACGTACCACAGTGCCTGGTGTTGTGCTGACTATTTATGCCCTCTTTGTGTCCTGCTCCGGAATAGGCTTCCTTTCCAAAGGGTCCTCGACCACACAATCGTACTACCTGGAGCAGTGTCTAGGCGTATTTCTAGCTGTCGCTGACCGCCATTTGCGAGTAGCTGCTGCGTAGTGGAATGTATCGAAAGCGGTCGCTCACGTCTAATACGGCGCCACCGTACGATGGAAACGATGCCGACATCGCGAAGCATGTGCAGAAGAAGCCCACGAACTAGTAACACGAAGCTTGTGCGCCAGTGTGCGCACGTCACAGCTGTGTTCGATCACATGCCCATGTGTCCTTACAAACCTAATGTCCCCTTTAGTTGCTTTCTGAATCCGAAAATTGGACTGGTTGCTACAAACAAGATTCCAAGTAATTATCTGTCACGCTCTTAAGCCAATGAGGTTTCGTGTCGTTATCACTGGGCCATGAGCTAGTTTTTAGGACAGCAAAAAAAAAACAGATCGAAATTTCTTTTATCAGTACTGCTTTAAAGGAACAAATGGAGCTATGCAGGCCATGTAATGGGTAGGGCACATGACTGGTGGACCAGTACAGTTGCAGAATGGATTCCAAGGGAATGAATGCGCAGTCAAGAACGGCACAATATTAGGTTGGGTGATGAAGGAAATTATGTGGGGTGTAGAAATGAAGAAATATGCTGGCGCAAGTTGGAATCAGCTATAGCGCAACGCTAGGGTAATTCGAAATTATTGGCAGAGGCATGCGTTATGCAGTGGACAAAAAATGCGCTGATGATGTATATACGATTACTCTATTGCGAACAATATTATTAGGATCTCTCGATTTTTTATGTAACGTATAAATTCATTCTCAAATTACTTAATTGTTGCAAGCAGGCTGTCGAAAGATGTGCAGACTGCGGAACAGTTGGTGTTACCAAACCAAACAGAATTTTCCTTGGCACTGCCAGAAATTTAGATATGTTGTAGCTGCATCGGTAGTTAACGCTTATCGAGACTGCTTAATAATGCAATCACGATAAATGTTAGTAGAACACCAATACTATACGCCGCGTATTCCCAGGACGCTTTTCTCTAAATGGGTGCAAGACACGAGGTTGCTAGCGAATGGGTATAATTTGCTTACTAAATAGCCTCGATTTTGCATCACAACATTTCAAGAATTGTTGTCGCCAGCTTAATATGGAAGTTTTAATTAATTATTTGCTTGCGGCATAATTGTATGTGGCATATTGCAGAAGCAATAAAAACCTCAGCATTACTACTGTATGTGTTAAGTTCACGTGACTTCAGGAATATGATCTGCGCTGCATTGCTAAATTAATCAGCTGGGTGGCCGAGTGGCTCTCACTCGCGCAATGCACTGGTGGTCCGGCTGGCTCAGTGGTTGCACTGCAGGGATCGAACAGATGACGTGGCTGGCCTTGTCCATGTGCTTTTCTTCTACATTACATTGCCAGTATGGGCTTTTTGCTTGAGAGACAGTTGCCATTTGCCTGTTGACTTGGCTCAAATTTAACAGTGGAAACTGGGTCCACTTGCCTAATTGAGTCTGGACGCTATGCACGTTTTTTTTTCTTTGGTTACCAAGATTTAATGGTAGCGCACTAACTAATAGCAATGAAAGAAAACGGAATACGACGAACAAAGCGCTGCTGTATCGCTACCTTTAAAACCTTAACCAGTACCATCTCGCCCAGTTTACCATTGTTTTATTCACTAACCTCACAGTACGGACGCGTTGTGGCTTTTGGTCCCGTTCCATCAGATGATTACACGTATTTCCGGTTGCATGCATTCGGTAATTTTTAACGGATATTACCGCTTTTGCTTAAATATCTTCCTGGGACGCAGTAACTACGTGACCCGCGTGTTTCCTTGCTATGCAGGACGACTTTGCTGCATTGGACGGTGCGCGATGACTACGTAAAAAATATGAAAGCATTTCTGACTCTCGGGAGCACGAACCACATCCGCGAGCATCTGCGTGTCACGTGCAGAGGTTTCGGCGGGTCACCCGACGGGTCGCGGTTCGAAGAAATTATGCAACACATCGGTTACTTTCTTGAATTTCTCAAAGAAGATGCATACACGGCGAACGCACCGGTTACGTTCAACGATAGTGAGAAATTTCTGCCGTACGCGCCCTCTGTGACAAGGCAAAGGTAACAATCTGTATTACACTATATATTTTCCTGTGCATAATAACTACGACCTCGAAATCAACTTGAACAGTGCGGTCGTGAATTTTGGGACTACAACGAACTCGGTGTTACATAATAAAGGCTGAACGTAACGCACTAGGTTACGCCAGATATGACTTCGTGAAGGACACAAAAAGTCCCAGTTCACAACCACCCTGGTGTCGCATGACTTTCGAAAACGGCCATGCTTACTTGTCGAACGTGTACATGCGTTGTAGAAAATTGCTGACTTTAGCAAAGTAAGGTGAAAATGTACGGGAACAAAAGTTTTACAAGAGAAGAATATCTTCAAGAGCTTTCTATTTATAGACAAAAGAGGAAAGACTAATCGTACCGCGATTCTTATATTTGTCGTTTCCGGTTACAATAGAGAAGTTCGTTCGAGTGCGTGCCGAAGTGAAACATGTAGTCAAGCTTAACGGTCAACGCACCTAAATTTATCCTTACCGTAGGATCAAATGAAACAGGCTTTGAAAGGATGAAACGCTTGGTATTACGTCCTTAGTTTCAACGCAAGCATACAACATTAGACTACCCAATAAGCAACAAATAAGTGATGGAACCGTCGTCTTCTGAGAAAGTAGCGGTATGGTCCTTTATGTAGCTAATTTCATTCACTGCTCTAGTTCCTGCTACTCTTCAATGACGCCAGCACGCACTTTGCCTTTTTACCGCGAACTGATGACCAATCTGTGAGGCATGCGGCGGCCACACCATCTGCAGCCACCAGAAGGCGCATCGAGTGCTTGATGGGCGACGACATATCAGTGTCTATTCAGGAAACATCGCCTCAATCCTAACGCACTGTGCACAAGGTTTTCCAAAGCAAACACCTTGTTCGTCTCGTTTCTGTGCATATACCTTATGATGCGCCAGCAGTGTCAACCTCCTGACGCGTCATATATGTCTTCGATCGATGGTGTCAAAGTATTCACCACCGACGAAACAAGACGTCTACTGTTAATTATGTAGCTGAAGTGACGAAACTGCTAGCAGCGAAAATTTCTGTGGTCTCTGAACTATTATATTCATCCATTAAAAAAAAAATAACAACCCCGCCCACTAGTGCCGTCTCGAGAGGTTTTTATATTTAATCTTGACCAGTCATCTAGGGAATATCGACAAACGTAAATGACATATTAGGACAAATATTCTAATTATACTTTCCTATATAGGGTCTACATAGGGACAGTTTACTAAAGAAAATAGAGAAGTGCTGATTCTTGTCTTCATAAAGATTGCTGGCTTGGAATAGACACAGAGAAATGGACACGGACACACCCTAACAACTTTCGTCTATATGCAGGCTATAGGCTCTTTCTAGTACAAAACAGGCGACGTCATTATGGCTTGTATAGACTGGTATACAAGTAAAAATACCCGTGCATATGTGATGGTCAACAGAATATAGATTCCTTATTAAAAATCCATAGAATTTTCAGTTGTTTTCATGGGATATACGGAAGTTCGTTACTGAAAAAAAAACTAACGAAGAAACATACACAAAGTCAACACAACCTTGCGCTTAAATCTATATTCTTAAGAAAAGTGGCCCACGAAAATATTCTGAGTACGTCAACATCACTGCGAACAATATACCTAACGTTGCGTGTCAGGCTGAGTACAATAAAAAGAACATCGGTGCTCCTCCAAATTTTCAAAATTTGTCATTTCTTTACAGACATGTTTATCTTTTAATCCACATCGCTAATGAAGGCACCTGCAATGTTTCTAATTTACACTGTCCGTGCCAATTTAATAAAATGGAAGCTCAAGGCCATCTTTTGGTGTACACGAGTGCGTCTTCTTTTTTTATAGTGTGCGATATGAAATCAAGTGCCTCCAAATGTCCATTTCACTATCCGGGATGCTTCTCTTGCATTCAAAATTGCCCGATTCTGCTCAGTTTGTATGCGTGGATTTTGTTATTTACAGAGACAAGCTTTTGTTTGAAAACGCGACAAAACAAATATGCCAGGAGCAAGGTTAATAATATAAATTATTACAAAGAATGCAATCACAGGAATACTTGCGTTTGCAGAACAGCTCTTCCTAGGTTTATCTGCTTTAGTGTTCGCCTGCATGATATCCTAAGCAAATGTCGCGGGCCCTTCATTGGACCCTTATTCATTCGCCTTCTTGCACCTTTTATCGGTCTATAAAGTGTGCGATCGCTTATTAACATCTCCTGCGCAGGTGGGACTGGGCTTTCCAGCAGTACGTCAACAGCTCTATTCGGTCCTACAGTGGTGTCACCGTAGATAGTGTCTCCTACTTTCAAGCGGTGTTTGAACTGCACAAGAAGTATGGCGAAGACGTCATGAACGACATCGTGGAAGCGATCTGTGTTCAGAATCTTGTAGCCTTCACAAGCGCAGACATGCTGGTTAGCTTCTACGGGGGACAAGAAGACCCGGCGCTCGAATCGGTCAGAGAAAGCTGCTTTAAATACGTATACGTAATATTCGGCTTTGCTGTCAACAATCAGCTCATGTCACATGGTCTAGCACAAGCGCAGCGACATGTCAGAGACCTCGGCGAAAACCTGCGGTCCACGTTCCTTAGCTCTCTCGGGGAGCGGCCAAGAAATGTGAGCATGCGAAACGAATCTGCACCAAACCCCGAGGACGTATTCGACACAGTTTTTGATTTCATCATTAGATCCGTGCCTCTTGAATATCCTTGGCCGTACCGACGCTACCCGAACGTATCCGATGAACCTCTAGAAAACTGGCTGCGCTTTCAGGGCTACTATTCGGGGATACGCTCGGAAACTAAACCATACTTCATTACTTACCATCCTACGGACTACGTAAGGTTCAAGGATTTTCGGATGATGCTGCACTACCTGATGTTCCCCTTTTACACTGACACTGTGCATGTAGGTGCACTCGCTGGAGGCCTCGGCTTGCGGCTTGCGGCGACGATATTCTACTTGATCATCGATGAGGCTGATCAAGCAGAAGCTAAGAAGATATACCGGCGAAATCACGAATGTTTGGGACTGAAAAAAAAGGAAATTGACTTAGATCTACAGGGAGCCACCGCAGCACTACCCGTAACTCAGAAACTGTACTCGAAGATGCGCAAGGAAACTCGCTACAACAAGCTCCTTGGCAGTATCATGAACTTCACGGAAGCGCAGGTTCCGTTTGTCGCTGGCTGCTATCTTCTGTGCGGGGAGACACGCGGACCGATTCTGTGCAACATACCGCTTAAGCATAGTGCAGAATTTTCAAAGGCCTTCCGCTGTTCTAAAGACGCAAATATGAACGCTAGAAAAAAGTGCTCAATGCTGCCCCACTGAGAATATTGTGAAGCCGTTATATTTAATGCACATTATTTGTTTCTTTGTGTGTTGTTTAATCTTCATAACTGTTACGTTTTTTGCGCACGAAAAGGGACGAGAGACAGGAGTACGATGCGGACACAATGCTAACTTCCAACAATTGTTTTTTTATTCTACAAAGTGGTACACATATACATTTATAGGGAACAGATAGCAGTGCACGCATGCGCATATGTACTGGATTTTAAAGAAATGAGACAGCCACGAGACATGTGTAATGGTAAGTTACGATGATATCGGAGATGAAATAGGCGACCATGCATAAGTTTAATTATAGTGATTGTTAGAAGCGCCTGAATTTAGTCCAAAATTTTTCAAAATATCGACAGTTTGAAAACCATAGAATCACGAAGTTTACAAATTAATAGCTCTGCATCAAGAACAGATGTCGCGGTTCTGTAAACAGCATCTATTAGTATAATGAAAGCGGACAAATTATGTGTTATCCTAAGTGAACTTGTTACGTTGTGTACAAAGGTTCTGCAAAAGCTGTATTTTCATATTAATAAATTTTTGAAGTTCATGCGTAGCAAATCAATTTTGTCCGCTTTAGATGTACTATTAGATGCCATTCACGGAATTTCGCTATCATTCTTTATCGCCGGTTTAAGGAGTTGTAAACTTGAGAGTTTACTGAAAATTTTCAATTTTTGCCAATTATTCATAAAAAATTGACGACTTAAATCAAAAATTCGAAACCAACAGTCACTAGATTTCAAGATTTCATTGTTTTTTTAAATGCAACAAACCTCGTCAAACTTGGTGCAATGGTTGCCGAGAGAAACGAATTCTCCTTTTGCGTGTGATTAGTTAGGAGTACCCGAGCTAAAGCTTCCCCTGAAGGGCCCCTTCTCGCAGAACACCCGTTATTAACGCCCCCGGGCGTCGCGTGGCGAATAATCATTCTGAACCTCAACCATGCAGGCCCTCCACGTGGCGCAAAGCTTGTCTGACATTATTTACAAAGTTATTCCTCGGAATTTCCAGAATGACAGCTCACAAACAAATGTCATGAAACAAAACACCGATAGCGCATGTCTTTTATGTTTCTGTAACAATGCCACGTCTCTACGACATCGCAGCAGCGGCAGCTGGCGGCGGCGGCAGCTGGCGGCGGCGGCGGCGGCGGCGGCGGCGGCGGCGGCGGCGGCGGCGGCGGCGGCGGCAGCGGCAGTGGCGGCAGCAGCGGCGGCGGCGGCGGCGGCGGCGGCGGCGGCGGCAGCAGCAGCGGCAGCGGCAGCGGCAGCGGCAGCAGCAGCAGCAGCAGCAGCAGCGGAAAGTCGAATAAAGAGGCAACGAAAGCTTCGCTTTAGAAAAATTACTCGCTATAAGTTGCTGTGCACGTAACCGTCACATGGGCACGTGCTCCGGAGTCTCGGAGAAAACTTTTAAGTCGAAAGGCGACGACTATAAGAAATCGTGGAAATGTACACAGTGCCGAAAGTCTGAGCCAAATGTTTCCCGTCCCAAGGATGCTGAAGATACTTCTGTTGCTGCCCTGCTTCTTGAGATGAACAGAAAGCTTGACGAGCTGCTTCCCTTGAAGAAGATGGTTCACGACCTAGAGGCCTCGGTCAAGCTCATGTCTGACAAGTACGATGCCATTCTTGGTGATGTAACCAGGCATGAAGGCGAGATTAAATGTCTTACCGCTAGGGTTTCAAAGCTCGAAAAAACAGACGGCTCTGGTGCAGAACTGCAGCGCATTGCTTCTTCTGTAAATGACATTGAGTACCAGAGCAGAAAGCTGAACCTCGAAGTTCATGGTCTTAAGCACGTTCGAGACGAATGCCTGCTTACAGAAATAAACGCTATCGCATCCAAACTCAAATTAGACATGCTGAATAATCAGTTAGTTTTGGCAATCCACAGGCTGCCAGCTAGAGCAGATAAAATTCCAGCCGTCTTGATACGTTTTGCGAATCAGTCGGTGAGAGATAAGTGGTTAGAGAAAAGGAAAGCGTTTCCGGCTCTTCAATCTGGCCTACATGTGATGGAAAACTTGACAACGCAAAATAGGGCTCTACTTAAGAAGGCTAAGGAATGGGCGAAAGCAAACGAATTCCGCTTTGTCTGGCACCGTGGTGGCAAGATCTTTATTAGGAAGGAAGAAGGAGATAGCGCCCATGTGGTAAAGAATCTATCTGATCTAAATAGTCTCAAATGACGAGTTAATCTGCATGCCATCATTTCACCATGTCAAGTGGAGATTGGGTATCGCCTACAGAATTACTCGACTTCATCGGTTCGGAACACTGGCTATCCACTAAATGTTTTCATTTAAACTGCCAGTCTGCTCGAAACAAACATAATGAGCTAGATGTGTTATTTGCTAGTCTTAATTTTAAATTCGATTTCGTTATGTTATCTGAGACATGGTACAACCACAGTTCTCTTGTTTGGCATCTACCGGACTATCAATGTTTCAACCAATTTAGGACTACCTCTCGAGGTGGCGGTGTTAGCTTGCTTGTTCGTGACAACATTAATGTCGACTACATCGAAGAATTCTCATGTGTCACAGATGACTACGAAGTTCTATCCTTTGTCAGCGGCAGAAGCGTTTACTCGGTGTTTTATCGTCCACCTGGAGGCAATATTCCACGTTTCTTTAGTTTTCTCGAAAATTTCTTTGCATATGCATGTACGTATAAGTACGACGTAATCTGGGGTGGTGACTTTAACATTGATCTCCTAGCAGACACGTGCTTAACTCGGGAATTTCATATCCTGCTTCAGTCGCATGGTTGCTCAAGCGTTATCTCTGCTCCAACACGAGTAACCTATGCCGCATCAACTTGCCTGGATTTGTTTATCACCAATGTTTCAACGGCTATCATAAAAGCCGGCGTTCTTTCATGTAACCTGAGCGACCATATGCCTGTTTTTTTCTGTTTCAAACGATGCACTGAAAAAAACAGACAGCGTCTTTTCCCCAGCCAAGTGATTACACCAAACCGTCTCGAAACGTTTCGCAGACAGATTCAGTTACTTGACTGGAGCGATGTATATGCCACACAATGTGCACAATCAGCATATGAGGAATTTCTACGTATTTTCATCACGTGTTACCAGGAAAACTTTCCTCTGCGAACTAGACGCAAGCGATCATCGCACATTCGCAAACCGTGGATCACGGACGACCTCTTTCGCAAAATAAAGTTTAAAAACATGCTCTATAACCAGTTTGTTAAGTCTCGTAATATAACCGATCTACACATATTTAAACGCTACCGCAATAAACTAACAAATGAGCTTCGGAAAGCCAAGGCCTCTTATGAATGTGAATACTTCATGTCTTGTCAAAATGATAGTCGCAAAACTTGGAAAAAACTAAATGTTCTGTTAAACCGAGCGCCGTCGTCACCTGCAAATATTGAGATTTTTGAAAATGGCATTATCATCCCGGATGAAATGCTTCCTGATTACTTTAATAATTTCTTTGTTAATGCAGCTGGATCATGTGTGCACAGAAATGCCACCCGCTATGTTCAGGTCAGGTGCCCTGATAGTATATTCTTATATCCTACTACTGAGTCTGAGCTAGTCCATTTATTTTCTGAGTTGCGTAATACCACGTCGTGTGACATTGACGGCATACAGATTACACCTGTAAAGCATGTCTTGAACATTATATCGCCTGTTTTAACATACATTTACAACCTCTGCCTGACATCTGGCGTATTTCCTGCCAAAATGCAGACAGCTAAAGTACTTGCTCTGTTTAAAAAAGGCAATAAAACTGTGATATCTAATTACAGACCCATTTCCATACTTCCAGTATTTTCAAAAGGACTTGAAAAAATAATATTTCGGCGTATTTCAGATTCCCTTGAAAAACATAACCTGTTCACTGACTGTCAATATGCTTTTCGAAAGGGACGGTCAACCCAGCTCGCGTTACTAACACAAAAGGAACAAATATTACAAAATTTTGAAAACAAGCTGCTCACGCTCGGGGTTCTTATCGACTTCAGTAAAGCGTTTGACTCCATTAACCACGAACTTTTGTTAAAGAAGCTAGAGTACTACGGTATTCGTGGTATTGCTTTGGATATAGTGAAATCTTATTTAAATCAGCGGAATCAACTCGTTGAAATTAATGGCATCTGCTCCCAGTTCAAGGAAGTAACAGTTGGTGTTCCCCAAGGAAGCATATTGAGCCCCCTGCTTTTCAACATATACGTTAATGACCTTGTTCTTGTCGATAGTGAACCTAAATACATTATTTATGCAGATGACACTACGCTGCTTTTTTCATCGAACAACGTTGAAAGGCTGGTTTCAACTGCAAACTCTGTTCTTAAAAAAATACACACATGGTCACAGGATAATGGCTTAAGAATTAACACTGACAAAACAAAAGCTATTTTATTTCAACCAAAAAATAAAGGTGTGAGCTTAGAGACCGACATTATAATAGGTTCCTCAAGAATTGAGCTTGTTCAGTCTGCGAAGACGTTAGGTGTCTTTTTTTGACAGCCATATGGTATGGACTAATCACATCGACTTCCTCGGAGGCAAACTTGCGCAAGTAGCTGGGGCGCTCTTCAGCTTAAGACCGCTGCCACGCAAGGTCAAACTTCCTTTGTACAACGCTCTCTTCCTGAGTCACGTACACTACTGCTGCCTCGTGTGGAGTACGACGTCTGCTACGAACATAAACCGGTTATTCTTGCTTCAAAAAAAGGCAATACGTAGTATCTGTAATGCTTCAGTAGACGCTCACACTGCACCTCTATTCAAACAGTTGAATTTACTCACACTGCATTCTCTGTCGCAGTTGAGGCTGTTACTTGCCTATCGTAAAGAAGCAAAACAAAGCCAGCCATACATCACATCGTTAGCTCAACTAACTAGAAACAGAACAGAATATAGTACACGGTCACCTGAACACTGGTATGTGCCGCACCCTCGCACTAACTATTCTCTTCAAATGTTGTACCACCGCTTACCACGCCTATTAAACACGCTTAAACGTAATAACATAGATGTCACCTCCTGTCCTGTATCGCATTTATATGAGCATTTCAGTGACATTTTGAAGACGATTTAATGTGTTGTTTGTGACTGTTTTCTGAAGTAGACTGTCGTCACACATCTCAATTTGATATTAGCCTCTGTCAAATCATGTCTTATTCTTTCCTACAATGATTACCTTGTTCTATTGCTGCTTCTTTTGTACAATACTGTAAACTGTGGATTTCGCGTAGTTATTTATGATTTGTAATGTTTATTTGTTTGTTTGTTTTCGCTTATGTATTGTTGTGTCGGTTCTAAATTAGTGCCTTTGCCTTCTGCTGCTGCCCTCAGACCGGGTTTTTAAGGCCAGTCAAGTTGCTGCGAGCAACTTTTTCCTTAAATCCCCCCATAAATTGTACGTTTATGGAAATAAAGGCATTTGTATCTGCTATCAGCGGCCAGCGAAATGCCGTAAGCTGCCGTTTTCTACAAACGCAGGCGCGCGGTGGGAGTGCCAACAGTTAGCAGGAGAGCGTCGCTCTTTGCCCTCTGATTTCGACAACGCCATTCGCGTATTGATCTAACTCGGCTTCGAATCTATTTGCCACGCGTTCCCGCATTCCCGCTCATGTTGCTTACGATAGCACATTTAAGAATCGAAAAAATAACTTGTGGCATACAAGGGCGTGGCATTTTTTCCTGCCCTAAATTCGCGGTCTTGCTGATAATTTTTACCACGGAGTTCTGGTAGATTATAACCTTGCAGGTCTGGTAAAAATAAAGAAAGAAAAAGAAAACGGGCACCACGTATAAGGACACAAGTGCGAAAAAAAATTTTTTTTTTCGGTGAGACGCTGTAGAAACGAGAACAACAGTTCGCATCCAAATTGTTTTTTCACTCTTTTTTTCCTGCAATGAAAATACTTCTTCCTCTAAATTCATTTGTGTGGAGCAGATATGTCGTAGGAGTACGCACATTGCGTTCATATTTAAACAAGCTAATCAAAGTTTGTTTAGCGTGCTTTGCCGTTTACTGGATCACACTTTTCAAAAAGTGGAGAGCGTTCGTTGCCTCCACGTGAATTCTGTCGGTGAAGCTTGCACGTGACTGAAGCAGGATTTTTCGAAATACGATTCTGGGACGCCACTTCTGGGAGCCTAGATAAAGGTACACGCGCAGGGAAAGTAGGCACTATCGCAAATGACGCGTGACAGAGACGTCATATATTTTGACGTATACACACACAGCTTTCGCGACGGAGTGCTAATGAACACGATGCCAATCGGGGCTCATATGTATGCCGTCTTCGCAGTTCTGAAATCGGGCGAATTATTTACGCAAAGCGTGACTCCTCGGATTGATTTAATTTGCAACGAAGAAAATGTCACAAGGAAGCGCAAGGTTTTCGTTGCTTTATTTGTGCAGCGAAGATAAATGCTTCCCTCGTGAATTACAATGCGGAACCTTTCCAAGGGACAGTGTAAAAAGCGCGGGCACGAAGCATATTTCCTCACGTTCGGCATTTGGTCAGTTATAATGCCAGATACGGTCGGCTGTTCGGCTTACTGGCTATGGCATGTGGCTGCCGAGTAGGAAGGCATACGTTGCACCCGGGCCCCTTCACGTGGTTTGCGATGGGGGAAGAACGAAAAAAAAATCTCGTGTTCCTAGTTATGCCTTGATATTAAAGAGCCCAACCGGGTGAAAATAATCCGCAGCGTCTCTCAACACTAGCTGGAATACTGTAGAGAAGTCAAATCTCCCGAAATGAAATAAAACATTTCGCCAAGTGAAGTCGACTGAAGCGCTAAGATGGTCATAGTGCCTTGTTTTTTACTATAATATATGTGAATTCCCGAGTAGGAATCATTGCGAGGTTATTGGCTAGTAATTTGACTGGCTTTATCTTTCTATAAGAGTGCTGTCCTAGCCCCTTATCGATTTGGCTTCCGCAGAAATCAGTCAACTGAATTGACCTTGCTCGAGCAGAAAAAAATACATTTTTGGAACAGCTCGAAAAAAATATCACTGGTCCTCCGTATTTTAAATGACTTTTCGAAGGCCTTCGATTAGTGAAGCACGATATTCTGTGCCAGAAGTTGTACTAAATTATGCCCTTAGTGAACCAATTGTTACCTAATTAATCAAATCATATTTTTTTCCTACAACAAATTGTGTGGATCAACGACTCCATATCTCACTAGAAAGCTTCTCTTTTTGTTGCACCCCAGATCAGTATAGCGGCCGCTCTATTCAATCTCGTTAATAATTTCTTGGTAAACAATACTTTGGGCGCTAACAGTATCTTGTATGATGATTATTGCAGCATCTTTTTTTTTAATTAATGACACCGAAGAACCTACAACATGTTGTAGCAACACTAGAACGGATATAGGATACTGGTCCGTCTCCATTAGAATGCAGAATAATGAAAATGAAGCAAGAGCTCTAATATTAAATCTCATAAACAAGTTAGTTTCACCTCACGATAACACTGTAATAGACCCCGGCAGTATTGAAATTATTAAAGGGTGTCCATGTCTGGTCCCAGTTTCATCCTCTAATATCTCTTAGGACAATCACTTTAGGCACTTAGAAAAGAACTAGCCTAAATGAGTTGTACAATTGGTCACTTACGACATTTGCTTTCTGCAAAAGTCGAACTGCTGCTATAAATCCACGGTTTCTTCACAAGTTAGCAATTCTCACCTGGTATGGGGCACTGTGCCTTACTCAACTATACGGTGCATATCCAGAAACTACAGAAAAAAATGTGTTCCTTTTATTCACGATGTCCTTTATGCCTCTTGAACTTCGAATTCTATTTTTCTCAGCATTGAAGTAATTAGCATATTTCAACTTTATAGCTTTAGGTTAAGCATCAAATTCGAAAATACGGCTAAGAAAACAAATAATATGCGCATGGTAATCAATTTCCAAAACAGATTTCAGAAGCTACGAGTTACCCTACTCAGCATAGAGAAAACAGGGTTGTACCGGATATTTGTTTATATATAGGTAAATAGTGACTTTATGGAGGACTACGGTGGCTGTGGAGCCGCTATAGATATTTTCAGTATTTTAACTTACGGCTCGTCTACACCCTAATTACGTAATGTCTGAATGACTGCTGAGCTTTCGACGGAATCAAACGCTTTCTAGTAATCAATTAAAGCTATTTATAAGGGTTGGTTATATTTCGCACATTTCTCTATCACCTGGTTGATAGTGTGAATATGGTCAATTGTTGAGTAGCCTTTACGAAATCCTGCCTGGTCTTTTGCTTTACAGAAGTCTAAGGTGTTCCTGATTCTAGTTGTGATTACCTTAGCAAATACTTTGTAGGCAACGGTCAGTAAACTGACCAGTCTATAATTTTTGAAGTCTTTGGCGTCCCCTTTCTTATCGATTAAGATTGTCTAGGCGTTCTTCCAAGATTCGGGTATGCTCGAGGTCATGAGGCATTGCATATACAGGGTGGCCAGTATTTCTAGAACAATCTGCCTACCATCCTTCAGCAAATCTGCTCTTACCTGATCCTCCCCAGCTGCCTTCCCCCCTTGCATAGCTCCCAATGCTTTCTTTATTTCTTCCGGCGTTACTTGTGGGATGCCAAATTCCACTAGACTATTCTATTTCATTGTCGTCGTGGGTGCCGCTGGTACTGTATAAATCTCTATGGAACTCCTCAGCCACTTGAAATATCTCATCCGTATTAGTAATGACATTGCCGGCTTTCTGTTTTAACGCATACATCTGGTTCTTGCCTATTCCTAGTTTCTTCTTCACTGATTTTAGGCTTCCTTCGTTCCTGAGAGCACGTTCAATTCTATCCATACTATACTTCCTTACGTCAGCTGTCTTACGCTTGCTGATTAACTTCGAAAGTTCTGTAAGTTCTATTCTAGTGTGTAGGGTTGGAGGGTTTCATACATTGGCGTTTCTTAATCAGATCTTTCGTCTCCTGCGATAGCTTACTGGTATCCTGTCTAACGAAGTCACCACCGACTTCTATTGCACACTCCTTAATGATGCCATAAAATTGTCGTGCATTGCTTCAACACTAAGGTCATCTTCCTAAGTTAAAGACGAGTATCTGTTCCGTAGCTTGATCCGCAATTCCTCTATTTTTCGTCTTACCGCTAACTTTTTGATCGGCTTCTTATGTGCCAGTTTCTTCCGTTTACTCCTCAAGTCTAAGCTAATTCGAGCTCTTACCATCCTATGGTTACTGCAGCGCACCTGCAATGACCATATGATGTTAAGAACTCGAATTAGCCTAAAGAAAGCAACAAAATCCCAATAAAGAAAGGCGTCGGACAGGGAGATACGATCTATCCAATGGTATTCACAGCGTGTTTACAGGAGGTATTTAGAGACCTGGATTGGGGAAGAATTGGGGATAAGATTTAATGAAAAATACCTTAGAAACTTCCGATTCGCTGATGATGTTGCCTTGCTTAGTAACTCAGGGGACCAATTATAATGCATGTTCACTGAGCTGGAGAGGAAAAGCAGAAGGGTGGGTAAAGATTAATCTGCGGGAAACTAAAGCAATGTTTAACAGTCTCGGAAGAGACCAGCAGTTTACGATAGGTAGCGAGGCACTGGAAGGGATAAGGGAATACATCTACTTAGGGCACGTAGTGACCGCGGATCCGGATCATGAAACTGAAATAATCAGAAGAATAAGAATTGGCTGGGGTGCGTTTGACAGGCATTCTCCGATCATGAGCAGCAGGTCACCATTATCCCTCAAGAGAAAAGTGTATAACAGCTGTCTCTTACCAGTACTCACCTACGGGGCAGAAACCTGGAGGCTTACGAAAAGGGTTCTGCTGAAATTGAGGACGACACAACGCGCTATGGAAAGTAGAATTATGGGTGTAACGTTAAGGGATAAGAAAAGAGCAGATTGGGTGAGCATACAAACGCGAGGTTATGACACCTTAGTTTAAATCAAGAAAAAGAAATGGACATGGACAGGACATGTACTGGGGGGGGGGGGGGGAACATAACCGATGGTCATTAAGGGTTACGGACTGGACTGCAAGAGAAGGGAAACGTAGCAGAGGGCGGCAGAAAGTTAGGTGGGCGGATGAGATTATGAAGTTTGCAGGGAAAACATGGCCACATTTAGCACATGACCGGAGTAGTTGGAGAAGTATGGGAGAGGCCTTTGTCCTGGAGTAGGCGCAGCCAGTCTGATGATGATGAAATAGTGACTTTATTAAACTAAGCGCTCTTCATTGAATAGCTATGAACGTAGCGACTTTCACTTATTCAGTTGGACTTGCAGGGAACCGCACTATATATATGTTAAAAAAAAAGAATTACACTCCTCTATCTACCTATACCTTTTATTTTATTAGGCTGTGAGTAAATTTTCTGCTTCTGTTCATTAATGTCCACCAATGCTCTTGTTGTTTGTTGTGATTTCGTGTTTTATTGGTCCGTGATACTAACATGACAAGGATGTATAGAGCTTTACCTGGAAATCTTTTTTTGTATACACCGTTCCCAAGTTCCTTAAGGGCTGTGACTTGTCGAGCTCTCTAGACAGAAAGTCGTTTGAATGAAGGATTGAAGTGTGGCATGAGGAAGAAACATATTTGTGCTTCGTGTGAAGATGTCTCCACGTTGCGCACTTACGCATACAGTGCCTGAGTATATTAGTTCAGTTTACGAACCTTACTGCGCTACTCATAGGGAAACGTATCAGCAAATTCGTAAGTCTTCCTAATAACTTTAACAGAAATAATGTTAAAGTTCGGGGAAATTCCAGGTGATAGTTTCCACAGTGAAATGACGTTGAAATTAACCAGAAAATAAATATGAAATTTATTTGAATTTCTCAGTACTCAAAGAAATTATGACATCAGACAATGTATGTCATGAGACGATGTCATGGTAACAGCGTTTTAATCACAATTTAATACGGCAGCCTGATTATAATGGAAGGGTGAATGGCGTTATATATAGGCGAAGGAAGCATGGTGATTATGGCGTGACGAGAATCGTATGACGTTAGCAATATGATGACGATGGTTAAACGACAGTGTGACGATGACGGTACGACGACAAAGGTATGGGAACGACTGCGTAACGGTAGTGGCTGATGAATGCGGCATGACGAGAGTCGCTTGTCGAACTCACAGTTATCAGTGCGCATCTCTTCTGAGTAATATATTTGTTAAAGCTTTCTCTTGTAATCATTCCCTTACGATGAAGCATTTCCATTCGCAATGCATTACTTTAATTACATGGGGACTATTACTATTTCTTCTGAGAAAATAATGTCAGTTTTGCAGAACGCACTTAGCCACCTGCAGATATAGCGTACATCAATTTCATGAACATCTTCGAGCATATCATCTCCTATCTACTCGTCAACTTTTTTTAGTCAATAACTTTTTACTGGGTAACAGCTTTGCCTTCGAGAAAATATTTTTTTTTTTTTTGGCGGGACTCAGCTACTAATTTTTATTAACGACATACACGTAGCTCTAGATTGCGAATTCATACCTGACATAATGTTTTTAGATTTCCCAAAATGTTCCATAAAGGCAGCCACTCACATCTATTCTTCAAGCTACGGCACGCTGAATCCACCCTAACGATCTTAACATAATTTGTGCCTTTCCCATCAAGAGCACACAGGTCGAATCAGACAATAACAAACGCTCGCTTACAATGCATGTTCCCTGTGGATTGCCGCAAGGATGCGGACTAGGCACAATATTATTTCGATGATCGCAACATTAACATCTGCTCCCAAATGTGCCGGTTTGCTGACTAATGCGTCTCATATCGCAGAATACCTAACCCTCACAACATCACGTCACTTTAAACTGGTCTCACTAATCTTCGTAGATGATGCAAGACATGGAAAATTGAGCTATGTATTTCAAAGCGAAAGACAGTGCGTGTCACTCGCAGCTCAATATGAAGCTCAGAATATATCTCTAATGAAGCGATTCACGAGCCTGCTTCTTCATACTGATACCCTAGTGTTAATATTTGTAGTACCCTTTCAAGGAAAAGTCATATCAGGTGCAATATTCAAAAGCTAACCGCACGCTAGCGCACTTACACAAGATGTTCTACTGAAGCCAAGTTTCAATGAAAAGTAAGCAACTGTACGTAATGTAGCTTAACTGACAACTATAGTATGCATCGTGCATGTATGATCCTAACGGCATCAAAATAATGAATTATTACAAGTCAGCGAATATCGCTCCGCACGTTTCATGTCGCGCAACTACTGACGCAAGGCCATGGTAACACAGATGAAGCAGTACCAACCTTCCTCCACTCACAAGTCGACGCGATTTATTCTCGCCTCAACCTGTTTCACAAAATTTACTCACACCACTCCTGTCTTCGTCTTCACTTGATACGGCGCTTTTATTTCGTTAGCTCGCCTTGATCACGGACAAAAGTAACACGGTCCGCGTTCCGCACGCCCCACTTACTCTCATTCATTTGTTTCCCACACTAGCAATAAAGTGGACCACTTACCACTCTTCCTTCTGGCCGCTGCGCCGCATGATTATTTTATTTCTGGATTACACACTATTGTATTACGTAAGGTCCATTCGACTCCTTGTAACTTCAGTCTTCATTTTTTCGGACGTACTATTATGAGCAATATGAAAGGGAACACAGGAACGCGTAGAAAACATCTTCAGACCCAGCTATATGGTTTATACGCAGCGGCCGCCGTTGGAAACAAAGTGGAAAGGCGAACGCTGTTCTAATAACTGTTCGCACTCCCGCCGTGCGTCTGCAAAGTGCGAAACTTCGCATCGCCATCAGACAATGATAACGCTGTCCGATATTGCGTCACTGGTAACTTTTTGCGCCCAATCGTTACAGAAGGTAGCACTGTTCCTTACTTCGATATTGATTTATGGCAAATTTTGTAAATCGGGAAAAAATGGTCTTTAAGGTTGAGTTCAAAATTGGTTTATTGGCGCTTGCCGCATATTACAAAAATATTGAAGCAAATGAAATAAGGCAATAGCGTCATCGCAGCTTATGCTCGTCCTTTGTTTTGTTCGTTGGAGGCCTAATAACGCGTCATGCCACCGCCGACTTCAACGAGGGCCTCCATTCTTTGGGGCAGAGGCGCGTAGAGAGCCTCGACGAATGCGGTATCACGCTGAAGGCGCTTCCATTCATGTTATATTGCTTCCCATAGTTCGTCGGAGTTCGCCAATTCTAGTGACCTCTTCGAAAGGTTCGCTTTCATATGGCCCCAAACATGCTCTATAATGTTCATGTCGGCACCCTTCGCGCACCAATGAAGTTGCATTACCCCTCGCTCTTCCCAAAGGCGCGTCACGTCCTTCGATGTGCGAACGGGAGACAAGTCCTGCTGGGAAAAATAACACCTATGCGGGTGCGGCCCGTTCAACACATAAGGGATCATTTGGTGCTCGAGCAGAGTGCAATTCGCAGCACTGGTGAACCTCCCATCAATTCTCACCAGCGGGCCTAGGCCTTCGTGGGAAATCACACTCTCTTTCGTTGGTCCCAGCGGCTCGAGAACGTGGACTCAGAGAAAACCACATACTTCCGCTCGCACTTGCTCCAGGTGCAGTGTTCAGTAGCGAACCTCGGGCGAGCAGCTTTGTTGGCTGCGGTGAGCAGAGGTTTCCGTGCGGCGATGCGAATTCGCAGTCCTGCTCCTCTAAGCCTTCGTCATACCGTGCTGTCGCTCTAGTTGTCCAGGCCAAGAGCACCTCGAACGTCCTTTGCCCTTTGAAATGGTTTGTCGCTGACGGCAGCCACGATGCAGAGGTCTTGGTCGTTCATTGTTGATCGGGGTCGTCTGCGGTGCGGCGCATCGTTTATGCGTCCTTCGTCTCGGTAAGTCTGGATAATCCAGTTGACCGTTTTCAATGGGCGGCCTGTCATAAGAGCAATA
This sequence comes from Dermacentor andersoni, assembly GCF_023375885.2. Taxonomy (NCBI): domain Eukaryota; kingdom Metazoa; phylum Arthropoda; class Arachnida; order Ixodida; family Ixodidae; genus Dermacentor; species Dermacentor andersoni. Next base: position 130,178,138 of record NC_092817.1, on the reverse strand, counting down.
TTGCGCTGCGTATAACTTCTTTTAGACATTTCTACTATATCTTCCCGCTGTATAAGATGCACTCGAGGCATCTTCAGACTACAAAATCAGAGTTGACTGCTTTGCGTGGGCTACTGTAGTGTGCTACGTGAACTTTTCTGAACGACCTTCGTGCAACAAAGTCGCATGAGAGACAGTTTATCAATGTTCTTTTTTTTTATTTTTCTTTATTCTATTCGTCTGTAGACATTGGTTCGAGCGCCATCGCTGTTCGAGGTGCCACTGACAACCGGGCGCGTCAATTCAAATAAAGAATCAGTTTGAAATACAGGGCATCTTGGTCTAAGAGTACTATCAAGCGATTGCGTGAAGAAAAAAAAAGAATGAAAGAAAAGAATAAGAATCAGCGTAAGTCATTGGCGATGATTACCGTCTTATCGGCTGTCGGACGATCCATGACGTAAGCTGCTGCTTTGTAGAATTGCCAGTGTGGTGGGAGTGCCAACAGTCAGTGGAAGAGCGCCCTCCTTTCCCCTTTGTTTTTCACAGCGCCATCCGCGTATCGCTCCGAGCTTGTTTCGAGGCTGCTTGCCACGCGTTCCTGTGTTCCCTTTCATATTGCTCATAATAGGACGTGTTCTCAGCCTGTCAGCAAGTCTGAAGCTAGAGCCCGTGATGCCGTCGTGGTTATTGCATCGTTCATTTTCCAGCTTTTTCATATGAATGTCGTCTTAAGTTAAGCTAGTTTTCACTTCGTGTTCAAATTCTTTCAAAGCGAAAGACAGTGAGTGTTACTCGCAGCTCAATATGAAGCGCAGAATATGTCCCTAATGAAGTGATTCACGAGCCTAATTTTTCATACTGATGCCCGGTGTTAATATTTGTAGTACCCTTTCATGGAAATGTCATATCAGGTGCACTATTCAAAAGCTAACCACACGCCGCTTTTTGAATTCGAGGTGCTTTTTATTTTAACGTCACCTTGAATGCGCTTGCATGTTTTGCACGTGAAACGGGAACATGCTTCTATAACGGGGGTATGACGGCAACTTTCCCTTATCTCCGACTGTTCTACAGACAACCGCCATATCTCTGCTACCGAAAATAAGGCAGCTGACGCACTGTCGCGGATCGGCGCTGTGCCAGCTGGCCCTGTGGATTTCCAAGCTCTAGCGTCCGCTCAGCGAAACGACCCCGAGCTGCGCCAATTGCGGGAAAAAGGCTCATCGATCTAGCTTGCAGAGGTGTCGCTTCCCTACACAACAACATTGGTCACACGCGAGACATCGCCGGTACTCCTCGACCATTCGTGCCTCAACAGTTTCGGCGGCCAATATTCAATTCACTGCACCGGCTAAGCCATCCCGGCATCAGAGAGACACGGAGAGGCTTATCACAAATCGCTTCGTCCGGGCAGGGATCAACAAAGGTGTTTGAAGCAGGACAAGAAGCAGTCAAGCCGTGAAAGTGACCCGACACACGCGTTCAGCGGTGCAGCCGTTTCAACAACCAGAGAACCGTTTCGATCCCGTGCATTTAGACATGTTGGGTCCGCTTCTGCCCTGCCAGGGTTGCAGGTACCTTCTCACGTGTGTCGGCCGGTACTCAAGGTGGCCTGAGGCGATGCCTCTACAAGACACCACGGCCTAAACAGTGGCGGAAACATTTGTTGCTACGTGGGTAACGCGGTACGGTTGCCCTTTGCGAATAACTACTGACCGTGGCCGCCAATTCGAAAGCTCGCTTTTTTCTGCCCTGGTGAGACTCCTAGGCATGCGCCTGCATAACACCACGGCTTACCACCTACAGAGCAATGGCATGATCGAGCGTCTCCACCGACAACTTAAGGCGTCATTGGCCGCCACGCTCGACAGACAGCACTGGGTGGAAAGACTACCGCTAGTACTACTGGGACTGGGAACGATATTCCAGGATGACCTCAGAGTCAGCGCAGCCGTGATGCTTTATGGATCACCAATCCGCGTTCCAGGCCAGTTTTTCGGCACCTAGCAAGCAAGGCACTACGCCAGCGGCGGCGCAACCCTCAGGTTACATTCCTGGCTCCACCAGTTTTGACCACCACCGCCACCTATCGCTCGCAGGCAGCCTGTGTTTAGTTTGGCGACAATGGACACAACCACGCACGTCTTTCGGCGGCCCAACTCTGTCAAGCCACCGCTGAATCCTTCCTACGAAGGCTCCTTTCGTGTGGTTTCGCGTTAAGAGAAAACCTTGAAGATTGACGTACGCGGTCGAGAAGAGAGAGTGTTGTGCGACCGCTTGAAACCAACCGATCGTGAAGATTAACGCTTCATTCCTTTCACCATTCACACCTAAGCCTGCGGCATTCTATGGGAGCGGGGGGGGGGGGGGGGGCACTTGTGGCGACCGTCTGCCATTGAGGGTTCTGCCTCGCTTCTGTGAAATTCATTTACCTCACCTAGCCTCCAAGTGGGTTTCAGGTGGCTGCCCGACAGGGTCGCTACCACAACTATTCGGCAAACCTGTTTTACTGTGCAATAAAGCCAGTCGACTCTCCTTTCTCAACCTGTTAAAACGGGTGTTACTGGCCTCCGCTAAACCGAGCTCCCAACATGTGAAATAGGCATGGTTGCTCAGTTGTTTGAAGGCCTCCTTTTTGAGCTTCAGAATAGTCGCTAGCCGGGCTTGTTGGTACGAAGACATTCTTTAGCAAACAGCGCGAATATCGGGACATAGAAAAGAGGCACACTACAGAGGCGCTGCATAATACCATGTATTTATGTTTTTTCTATAGGCCTGATTACAATACTGCCTTCTTTCTCCAGCGCTTTTATTACAATATCTATTCTTTCCGTGAGTTCTGTAATAATGTGGTGCTGAGCGTGACACAAATATTTGCGCTTACGGCAATGCCGCGTTGACCCTAGAATTTCTTTGAGATTAGCTTTCTGTATAAATCGAGGTCTGGGCACTGTTCGGTTTCCGGTGTCCACGTGCTAGGTGGTCAAAGAGCGCCTCTATCCTGTTTTCCTATGTCTGGATAATCAAGACACAAAAATTCCTTGATGCTCATGCGTGTTGAAAACTGTGATATATCTTTGTGGAGTATATACTCATTTACTGCGTTGTTCGTTGGACAAAACGTTATACCGCGTTTCAGGCGGTCAACTTCATCGGGATTTAAACATTGTGATATGTCTACTGCGCTGCACTAGTGCTATGGATACTCGCGTGTGTAGACTATCGGTGGAGCTATGTGGTGTAGGGTCACAGTAGTTGCCTTCAATGGATCTGCAGCTCCAATATCTTTGTGTTGGTGTTACTGTTGGTAATACTGTGTATTAGTATTACTTGCTAATAGAACCTAATAATAAATAAACCTCTCGCGCCATGACACAGAAAATACGAATGTACGATATCGCGAATATTTTAGCATCTATTCGATACAGACAAAAAACTGTTTTAATGCCGTATCTGGAACCTGGGAAATAGGCTGTTGACAGTAATTTATTTAGCAACTGATAACAATTATAAAGCTTTACTAATTTGAGACGCTTTTGGTCAATTTACTTTGCGATATTTATTCCATGAATTATTCGTAAAAAACGAAACCAAACTTGTAAGAGCTGTGCTTACAAGTTCCTAACAAGCCTAAAGAAAAGCAGAAAAAAGTTATTTATTTTAATTTTTATCTTAAACGCCATGTTTTTTTTTTTTTTGTAACGACCACGATAAACAGAAAGTAATCAAAGCTATAGAGTTTGACTTTGTAGAATCAGAATGCGTTAATCAGAAAAAAAGAATCCGTTTCTTTCCGCATCCTACTCAGCACACATTTTGATTAAACGCTGCAAACAACACGGAGCCCATTTGAAGTAGCCTACACATTTTGCCGTGGTCGGGGTCGCTCGGGAACTTTTTGAACGTTAGTGTTATTCTCTGCTGTGAGATCGCCTTGATTTCAAATATGATACAATACGAAGAGAATACTCTTTCTTTCATTCAGGCGCGCTTACATTGACAAATAATAATTACTTCTACAATAGACCAGGTGTCGCTGTTATTTGCCTGGCCGTTTGTCAGTTTCTTACTCCTTCACAAACAAGAAAAATGCCCTTCAGTTTACATACACAATAAACATTATACCACTAAAAATGCGATAAGGTCGCATATCTTGGGGTCATTCTTACAACAAAATTAAATTGGGAAGCTCATATAAAAATAATATATGACAAGGCGCAAGGTAAACTAAATTTTTTGAGAAGAAAACTTAGAAACACACCTCATAGTGTTAAAGTAAATGCATACAGAACCCTCATTAGACCCACGTACTTTAGTGTATGCTGACGTTATTTGGGCCCCGCACCAAAAGTATTTAACCGACAAACTGGAACGCATACAGAACTTAGCATTGAGATTCATATATTCGCAATATTCGCGTCAAACGAGCATTACGAACCTGCGTGTAAGGCTAACGTTCAACCGCTAGCTCAACATAGAATGATTTCTATATTAAAATGTCTATACTTGCTTTATCACGCCTCTTATCGAATACCCCAAGCAACATACATTCAAGCGCCATTCAGGTTTTCTGCCCGAATGAGTCACAATAAATCAATACGGCACCATCCCAGCCATAATAACACTCACAAGTACTCTTTATTCCCACACGCCATTTCCCATTGGAACATGCTACCCTCTGGATCCGTAAGCTGCCCATCTGCGAATGCATTTATTGACAGCATTGAGAATGTGGAATTGCAATGGTGATAAAGTAAGTGAAGTTATCTGTATTTCATATGCAGCCTCTTGATGCATACTTATCGTAAACGTTATTTTTCCTGCTTCTACGAACTGCTCATTTAAGCAGAGTGTATGTATTTATTGAATATGTTCATTTTTGTGCGTGCTAATGCTGTTTGTTTTCGATACAGTGGTATGATTTATTTCTCTTCTTTTTCTTACGTTAGTACTGTGTTCCATGTTGTAACCACTCCTGCATGGGTCCGAGGAGGGCCTGCAGTATTGTGAAATCCAATAAAAACCGAATAATTTCTCCGACATCAAGCATGCTTCTTCAGTATTCACTCTACGACACATATTGTCAACAGGATACAGTCAGTATCCTTACGGCAAACGCATTTGATGTAAGCAAATCCACAAATAGAACATAAATTAGACAACTTTTACCACTACATTATGGCTCGTTAATTCACCTTACAAAATTGACGGAAGAACGGGAAATGAGCCGAGGTCTAAAAATGGGTTTCATGCCGAACCTTGTAAAATTGTCAAATTTGAGCCGAAGTATGCCAGTTTTCGAAAGTGTGCTTCATATGAGCGAGCGTATCTGCTGTCGCGGTTGTGCTAGGGCGTCAGTTTTTCGCGCATAGATGTTTACGTTTGTGTTTCGAGCCCTCCCGATGTTAACAGTGATTGCGCCACTCTGCAATATGTTCAACAAACTAAACTGTACTTCGGCGAACCATGAATATATTAGCCCTTTATGAAGAAAACATTTGTAGAACGTTCCAACTGAACTATGAAGCGGCTATTTACAGTGCTATCACTACCTGAGGCAAGATACGGTGGGATCGGCACATTGATTTCACTTCCTCTGCGCTGTTTCAGCGTGCCCTGAAGATGAACCAGATAGTGCTCGACAAGATTTTGGCAGTTGCAGAGCTTTCGCGCTTGCAGCCCTTTCTGCGATCAGGCTTGTAGGGAAACATGCGTTTCAATTTTACTCGTAAGAGACCAGAAGTGTTATACATTCGCAGTATGTGATAACTAGTCATAATACTGCGCACATTTTACTGCTCTACAAAAGAGGACATGCACTAAAACATGGATGGATGGATGTTATGAACGTCCCCTTTGGAACGGGGTGGTCGGCTGCGCCACCAAGCTTCTGCCATTACACCGCCTAACGTCCTACCTAAGTTAAACAATAAATAAATAAAAAAAATACCCACTATGAACACCCACAGCCAAATTTTCCGATCCCCTATGGCTAACTGTGCCCTTGCAGGTCTCCGTTTGTTGTCTTTTCCCTACTTTTCTTCCAACTATCCTCCAATCGCCTCTTACTAACGCCTATTGCGGACATGTTTACTTTTCCACTGCTCCCGGTGAACCCAAGGGCTTCGAGGAGGCCAGTGGTGCCTAAATCGACTGCTGGGTAGACGTCTTCATATTCTAATAAAACATGCTCCATAGTTTCTTTATCTTTAGTGCAGCAAGCACATGCTTCTTGTTCCTTCTTATATCTCCCTTTATAGGTGCGTGTTCTAACGCATCTAGATCTCGCTTCGAAAAGTAATGAGCTTCTCTTTGAGTTATAAATTGTTTCTTTCCTGATTTCGTTTTTTCCTCTTAAGTAGTTACTCATGGCAGGTTTCCTTTACATTGCCGCTGCCCATGAGAATATTTCAGCCTCTCTGACTTTCCGCTTGACCGTCTTTGTTGCTGTGTTGTCCACCTTACAGGCCACATACTTGCTGGTGAGCTTCCTAGTTCTTTTCCTCCACTGTGAATCAATGTTTTTCCTGTACAGCTAACTGAACACCTTCCCAGCCCATTTACTTTCTTCCATATTCATCAGGTGTTCTTCATACTCAATTTTCCTGCGAGCTTCCCTCACTTCAAAACTAGTCGAGCCCATATCACCCTGCACAGCTTCATTTTAGTCTTCCCGTGAGCGCCCAATGCAAGGCGATCCATTGACCTTTGGTTCCCATCGAGTCCTGATTGTACCCCTGATTTAAAGCAAACAACCGCATTTCCAAAAGTAAGTACTGGAACCATTACACCTTTCCACATACGTCGGAGGACCTCGTACCTATTGTATCCCCATAGCGCTCTGTGCTTCATTATGGCTGAATTTCTCTTCTCCTTCACTGTTATTGTTTTTTGCGGTGTTTCCATATATCTATTGCCCTCGTTTACCCATATACCAAGGTATTTATATTCTGTTACCCGAAGTATTTCCTGACCCTGTATCTCCACTGTCTGTTCACTGTTTTCATTCAATACCATAATACCTGATTTTCTAACATTAAATTTGAAACCTAAATCGTTACCTTCCTGTCCACAGATATTAGCCAGACGTTGCAAATCACTTTGCTTCTTAGCTAACAACACAATGCCATCCGCATAAAATAAACCTAGGAGCTGCTGCTCTATTACTGTACCCGCCTGTTTGTAAGAGAGAATAAACCCGATATAACTTCATTCTAGCGCCCTCTCCACCCTCACCATGTACATCATAAACAGCAGCGGGGATAAAGGGTACCCCTCCCTCAGTCCCTTGTCGATATGAACTTTCTCCTCACTTCTCATCCCTTCCCATTCAACGCAAACGGTATTTTCTAGTTAAATCTCTCTCAAAAGCTGTAGACAATCGTCACCTAAGCCTCCGCTTTCAGAATATCCCACAAAATGTTGCGGTCTACGTTGTCATCGGCTCCTGTAATGTCTAAAAAGGCAATTCGAGGTCAGGAGGGCCACCTACAGTAGGATGATGTACCTTAAAGTCTGTATGAACAAGTGCCACCAAAATTGACAAGGCATCACCAAGGCCAAACTAGTTGCCTCACGCGTATAACGAGGGAACCATGACGCCAACCAATTGGAAAGATGACATCATGAAACGTAATAATAAAGAAAACAACCGAACGAGCAAATCTTCTTCATTTACTCGCCAAGTGAGCTGCCGGTGCGGTGACGTTGTGAAAACAAAAGTTTGTGGTTCTACACATTGTCATACTGCGCTTAGTAGGCTTCGTTATATTTTCTAAAGTCGCGCAAAGGCAGATTCGGTTGTCTTTGCGAAATGCTTTGTACACGACGCCAGCCTGACGGTGATCTGCACTTGCAGTGTTTTGTTTCCGCTACGTCAACGTTTGCAGGCCCTATCGATTTAGCTTGAAAATACAAGCAAAAAGTATTATATCTTGTTAGGCGAGCCGCAGCAAGGCACCACTGTGTCGCGTATCAGGCCGGTTCGCTGTGCTTCTGTTGTAGTATGTAATTATTTTTTAAGCAGCAATGAGGCCGGATGTTTTGACGAGAAGAGTGAAAAGTGGTTCCCGTTCTTGGTGACGCAACAGAGTGAATAATACGTGTGCGAAATAAATTTAAGGGTCAGAAATCACAAGAAATCTGCGATTAATGCGCCCAGAATAAGCACTCGCTCGAGGCTGTAGGAAAATAACTTAGGACTTTCAACAGTTTGCTTTTTTCCTAATTCCAGCTAAAGACATGCTTAAAAGGTGTGTCGCCGCTTGGCAACATCGCTACGTTGGTCATATTAAAGTGGGTCGTATGGCACTACGCCGTTGCGATAATGCTCTAATTCGTGTTAGCGATACTTGTAGAAAAGGTGCCATGAAGCATACAGCAGACAACAACCATAAGAATCATAGAATATCCAGATATATTCCGCTCCACATATAACCGAATTTACTCCAATCTCACAAAGTCTCGGCCTCTAAGCCAACTCACACGTTCTGAAGATCGGAAATGAAAAAAAAATATCTTTCCTCGATTTCCACCCGACAAGATCAATTGCAAATAGAACAGCCACCAAGAGCAAATTATATTTCAATTTCAATTTTATTTTCCCATCTTACATTACAGATGGAGGGGTTGCAGAAAAAAGCTACACCAGGGCAGCTTGACAAGTCTACAAACCTAATGTTCAGCAGGGAGGCAGTACACGAACTTGTACAATTAAAAAACAAAAAAAAAACAGATAAGTATATCGAGTAATCACTATAGTATACACGAAACAGCAATACGTACACACAAGTAAACTCAAGCCATGTTATTTAAACACATAGTATGAAGCTCTTCGCACGAGCAAGAAAAGAAATCGAAATTAATGAGACTATAACTATTAAGAAGAGATGGAACAATATATTGAAGGCGTTCTTGTCAACGTTTAAGCCGAGGTGTCGGTACTATCCGTTCCTCGCCATGTCTTGTTGGATAGCTTAACGTTTTTTTCTTTAGTGTGAAGATGATGCCTCAGGACCGCTACAAGCGATCGAAGAAACGTGGGAGGCAATGTTAAAGGCACAGAGCCTGGAAGATCAGCGAAGTCTGGTGGACCGGGCCCGGGCTGCAGCATTAGCCAACGGCTTTCTGGACTTAGAGAGCCGCCCACCTAGGGCGAAGAAAGGACACTTTCTCGCTGTTTCTTACAATAAACGTTCATTCCTCCTCCTTTTCTGCTAATTTCCTGAGATTGGTTATATTATTCCTAATTTTCGATTTAAAGATGAGACTGGGACAATATTTATAGAGGTTATGTACTTTAATCACTCTAGAATGACTAAATAAAGCTGCACTTGGATGTCGGTGTGACGTATTATACACATGTCGGAGATACCTTTCTTGGATTAGGTGAATACGTTCAAGATTAGTGAAGGTTGTGGTAACCCAAACTAAGTGGCAATCATTCAAATGCGAGTTGAGGATTCAGTTGTAAATCAGCATTTTAGTTTGCGTAGGAAGGATGTTTTTAAAACGACCTGTAGCGCCAGTGATTTGAGCTATTTTGTTTTAGGCGTAATTAACGCGATAATACCATGATATATTGGAGGAAAATATAACCTCTAGGCATTTGAACTGCTCTATTATTCCTACAGGACGGGAATTCAAAATAACAACTTCATGGAGTGGGATAAGTTTATTTTTTCGTTTATGGATAGGTTTATGGATTTTTGTTTGAGGATAAGTTTATGACTGCCTTAGTCTTACCCTCGTTTATCTTCATTGAATTAGCAACTGACCATCCTCGAGGGCTTTTATTGCAACGTTGCACTGATCAATAAGTTCGGAAATGTTATTGCCGGGGTATGTTATTCAGGGCAATGTTATTCAGTGCCAATGTGCGCTGCCAAAAACACATTTGCCCGGCCTTACCGTAAGCAACAAAGTACTAATACCGTTTGATCGGCGCTATTATCTCAGTGGCATGCTGAAAACGAACTTTGAAATAACAATGACTGCATCCGCACTCCGCGCATTTTCTTTGTCAAGACACCGAACCGTGCTTCTGCAGGCTGCGGTTGTAGTAATATCCGCAGTGCTCTTTTCCCATGTGGCTTGAGCGGCGTGTCGTTCTTCCAGTTTCAAGTGCTCGTAAAGAAATCGTTCAATCTTAGAGGTCATTGAATATAACCATTATAAAGAAAAAACGGCCTTTATTTAAACAAAATTATGAACACTATAAGAGAAGTGAGCGGCGAGGCCAGTGGCATTCGAATGTTAGCCGTCGCGAAGTAGCCCAAAATGACCTTGGCGATGAGCATGCATGTGCAGTAGTAAAGGAATGCAAATATTTTCGGTTTTCGTATAACGCTTTGAAGCTATCCTCGGTTCGGAATACTTTCGGTTCCGGCTTTCTTCCCCTTTATTAGTCGGTAGGCAATACCGCAAGGCAGAAAGAATAAGAAAACTTAAATTAGAGCTCCCCGCTATACATCGTGCAAGAAGTGCGGCAGTTTCTTTGCAAACTTGTCCAGCACCCAATGGTTGTAGTTTTCTAGTAGGTGTTGAAATTGACAATGCCATTCCAAGGCCTTGGCGGGTCTGCCGGGATGTAAGCGGTCACTGATTAGTGTGTCACATTTATGCGTCAGCGCGCACTCGTATAATGTAAAGGTATCACAGAACATCACCCCTGTTACAAACGGTGCACGAAGAGTATCAGTGACATCAAATATGGGCGACAATGGTTGGCAAACAATACACAAACATGATTCTTCATTCGCGTGACAACAAAATGGCCGAGGTAATTTGACAGCATAGAACCGCGCTATTTGGCGCCAATCGAACTATTGGAACAGGCACCTAGGAAGTCATTTGTTTTTTGCAGGTAGCAGAAATCCTCTTACACAGTGCATTGGGGTGATCTTCCTCCAACTTTGCACCAATAGAAACTTTCGCACGTGTCCGAGACAGTGCTCGGATTTTGAGAATCTGAGCAGGCCAGGGGGACAAATGGGAGGTACCAGTGACAGGTGGCTTCTCTTTCCCGCATTCCCGTTCTTCGTCTTTTTGATTTCCTAACAACATTGGGCACTCTCATGCAATAATTTTTTTTTTGCTTTTCTAGCAAACATTAGAAGATGGAGAAATAGGTATGTTAAATTAGACCATGCAATGTTTAGATATTTTCAAAGTATAACATAATTGTTTACGGTCCGTGTGATGATCATGATATGACAACGCCATCGTACGAACTATGTTATGGGCAATAAAACTGCTGCCGCCACCTACTTATGGGCTGTTCGTGCCCGCAAAAACTTCAATGATAACAGAGCCTAAACTCCAGCGTAAAATGAGCTTGACTTCTACGCCTAAGCGTTATAAATTTATTTCAACTTACCTGCTAATTTGAGCCTCCGATAATAGGGGAAAAGAGGTTGTCCTTTACGATCGTCGAGCTTAAATAATGCGCATTTCACGGTGGCACGTGACCACCCAGAAATAAAGTCCAACACTGTCGCGCTCAATGTGAAGACGAGTTTCGCATCGTCTCGAGGGAAGAGAAAGATATATTTAATATGAGAGAAAAGCTCAGAGGTCGGTCGTCTTGAGTTAAGGTATCCTACTTAAAGTGAATCGAATTTTGCTCTGTATGTGTTTTCTTGAAAACGCACCGTATCGAAACGAAGACAAAACAGTCTGCTGTATGCTATTATGCTCTGTTGCAATTTGTAAACATGGGGCCCTATAACGTACAATTATTCCCATTTATTTTTATTCCAATCTCCTGACTTAAGTTACGTAACCACGGATATTTCACAAGTATGTACACTCCTATAGATAATGATCCTCTTAATTCGATGTCCCATCCCGCACGTCCAAAAGATTGCACGATCATTTAAGTCTTACACGGATCTATGGGGACATTTGAGCTTTTAATTCATCAGCACTTCCACGAGCCATCAGATCATAGAATAATCTACCAGACAGCATCGCATCTCTGCCTAATCCTGATACATTCCATCACCAACTTATTACACATTTCGCAGAAGCCGTCGTTTACCATGTTTCACATTCATGTTTCATATTCATGTTTCAGTTCATATCTTGAAGTTAAGCATTTCGTTTGCCGCCTTTTTTTCTTTGTTTTGTATTTTACATTTGCTATAACACGCTTAAAGAATTGCGCACTTATTCATGCACCATGCGCTTTTTATGTTATCGTTGCTTTTAAACTGCGTACCATATTTCTTCTCGTTATTTCTGCATTGCTTAGTAACCTTTTCTTTACTTCTAATATGCGTCCAAAGTTTATTTACCATGTATTCTACTGTTTTCTTTTTTCTCTGGTAGTGCATACACTGTTGGGATCTTTCGCCAGCTCTTAAACAATGCCATACGGACCTGTAAGGTACTTCAAATAAAAAGGAAGTAAGCATCGGGCGGTAACCCGCAGCGTTATTTGGAAAGCCCAATCAAATGCGGTTGTCGTTTCTAGGAAGTCAATTTGTTTTATTTCAAAGCGGATATCATTGCCTACATTGAGAACTTTTTCTTATCTAATTGGCTGACACGAGGCGAGCACCACGCTCAAATGGAGAGTCCGGGTTTTGATGGGTCCAGCTAGCACAGTGAATGCAGACAACCGGATGAAAAAGGTGTGGCTGGCGTCTGCGATTGGCCGGTTTCCTCTTATGGCTGGTCGAAAATTGCGGCGGCTTGCGATGGAAGGTTGCAAATGCTGCTAAAACGGATCCTCAGCAAAGAAGATATGGCAGAGCAATCGCGTAAAAAGCTGCAGTTTATATATCATCGCATATTGCTCACACAGTGATTGATCTGGTTGTAGTGGTAATCAACTTGTCGGGGTCCTGACCCGACCAGTGAAGACTCCTGTCATTCTATTGTCATTCTACACCAGACCACAGCACACACGTTTGAACTTGGGGTGGATAGCCCATCTCCGGTCTACGTACCCGGGAATTCCTATTCTCGTGAGTGGAGACTTTAATGCCCCACATACAGAATGGGGGTACAAGTACAACTCCTGAAGAGGATACCAATTTAAAAACATCATGAGCGATGCCACTTTTACAGTGTTGAGCCATCACGCTGTGGATACCTGTGCTGTACACGCAGTATCTAGAACAAATGCTCCAGACCTCACGTGGTGGTTGGGTCCTGGAATGCCGCAGTGGCGGGAGGAACCAGCTAAATGGGGCAGTGATCATAGGCCAATAATGATTGGTTTGCACAGAACGTGCATAAAGAAAATTCGACGACGAGTAACAGCAATGCATTGGGATAAGTTTCCGGAATCATCGATTGATAAAGTACCCTCAGAGCCCTCAGAAATTCTTCCCGCTTTGCAAGAACTGCTACGGAGGAACACCACTGTAACCACAGTTGAGGAGGAACAACCTCAACCGGACCTCGCCCTTTTGCAACTTTGGGCAAAGCGACGTCAGGCAGAAGTGTATGCGTCGAGGAATCCCGATGCACCAGGTAGCCGTACACGTGCTAACCATACAGTGGCGAAGGCGCGTCGGCACGAAAAGCGACTTTCTCGACGACGATGGTATGAGTGGCACGAGAATCTTGGATCGGGCATTGGAAACAGAGCACTTTGGCGTACGTTCCCGTCAATGGAACGCGGTCATAAGCAACCTGACCCTACAGCGAGCGTTAGGTTAGCGATGCAGAGTTCGCCACATCAATTTGCAGAGCACGCTGCTAGAGCGTTTTTCCCGAAATACGATCAAGCGTCACCTATAAGCTGCCCCGAAATTGATGAGTCTGAAACAACTCCCAAATCCGAAATATGCAGCCCTTTCAGCATGGCCGAACTAATAGCGGCGATTGAAACTTCGAAGCAACGAACAACACCTGGTCCCGTTGGTATTCCTTATGAGGTTTTCAAGAACATGGAAGGAGCAGCTCTCGACGCACTTCTTCAGGCTATTAATAAAGTATGGGACAGTGGAAACGTTCCACCTGATTGGAAGCATTCAATTGTTGTCGCGATTCCGAAAACAGGAAAGTCTCCAAATAGCCTGCAGTCTTTACGCCCAATTTCACTAACCTCAACTGTCTGCAAGCTCGCTGAAAAGATGCTGGCAACACGTGTTTCCTGGTGGCTTGAACGCCACGATAAATATCATCCTGCTCAAATTGGATTCCGTTCTTACTTGGGAACTGAAGACGGACTTTATATCTTATCAGGCCATGTTTTACAGGTTTCACCACACAGTCACGCTGTGCGCACGGTAATAGCAACAGACATAACGACAGCTTATGACAATATAGACCATGCAATCATTATAGCCAACCTCATCGACCTAGGACTTCCACCGCGGGTGATAAGATTCATCTACTGATTCCTTCAGAATCGCACATTTGCGATTAGAGTAGATGGAAGGCAAGAAAGACACTTCACATCGAACAGAGGAGTCCCACAAGGTTCGGTTTTGGCTCCTCTTCTATTCAACGTTGCTCTTATACCTCTAGCCTGGCAACTACATCGGATTCCAGACGTGAGGCTCTTAATCTATGCGGATGACGTCATATTGTGGTCCGTGCATGAAGATATATCTGGACAAACTCAACAGCTTCAAGAAGACCTTGATGTTCTGAACAACTACGCCCGGAAAGCAGGGTTGGACATTTCCGGCCAAACATCAAGCTATGTTGTGGTGGCCAACAAGAACGGACGCACAAGAATCACGCAGCACCCCTTTACATTTAGACTCGGCGCAGTGACAATCCCTGAGGCTTCTGAGGTCCGCATACTGGGTCTCGATATTCACCACTCCGGCAGTGGTGCACACTGGCTCCGTAAACCAGACAGAGTTCGACAAAAACACTTCACCTTATTCGTCGCATCGCAGAAAAAGCAGCTGGAGCTCGTACTGACGTAGCTCGAAGGTTGGTGCGTGTAGTCTTGCAGCCACAAATTTTATATCAGGCACAATTTCACCGGATGACTTTGGCAGAGCTGGCACAGTTGGAGACGATTAATCGCGATGCTATGCGCACAATCACAGCACTGCCCCGCATCACTCCGATACCAACCTTACAGGAACATGCCCAGCTCAACACAACTGCTGAGCTAATTTTGCAACGTGAAAAACCACGTGAAATAAGAAAGCAACTTATTCCGGCTGTCGGTGCGGTGCATGCTCATTTTCAACGCGGCTTTCGGATTGACAATCAGCCCTATCCAATGCCTCCCTGGGAATTCACCAGCATCACAACTAATAAGCCAACGAAGTTACGACGCAGCGATACAACAGGTACTATTGACGAACACAATATCGTCGATGCATCATGCGCTAACACCTGCAAAGTCTATACGGATGCTGCCATTCTCCCAGACGACGGAAGGACATCATTCTTGAGTACTACGCATAATTTCATCAGCGGCCAGCAGCGCTATTTATCTATGGAAGCCAGCGCTCTAGTAATGGAACTTCAAGCCATCCACCACGCTTCGCAAGATGCGACATCTAAGCTGCCTACCATCAAGCAACTAGATATCTTCACTGATTCTTTAGCGGCTATTCAGGAACTCAAGAAGGTTGATACGGCGATATAAATCTGCGATACAATACACACTACGAATAGCAAAACAGGTACTTGCGTCAAAGTACACTGGATTCAAGGCCATTCAGCGAACCCTCACAACATTGCTGCTGACCAGCAGGCACACTGCCCTCCTAATCCTGATCTTCCGCCTATTCCCCTCCCACCTCAACCCCTTAACTCGCTCCGAGCCCGTAACAATTTCCTCCGGCAGGACACACGTGCTCTTATCCCACCGTGTGTCTGCTCCCTCCCCCTTCACCTTACTAGGCGGGAGGAAGTTGCGCTTATGAGGCTTCGGGCCGGGGTGGCCCTTACACCAGCTGTTATCTCAAAGTGGAACTGGTCGCATTTACCACCGGGTGCTACGTGTCCATACTGCTCCGTTCCTGCGATGGAAGAGAGAGAGAGATAGCAAAGAGAGGAAAGGCAGGGAGGTCAACCAGACCAGCGTCCGGTTTGCTATGCTACATAGCAAACCTGTCTGTGCAGGCAGCAAAGCGCGCGTGGAAATCAGTCAAGTCAAAGCAAGTGCTCCTTCGATACGTTAGGCTGCCGTCAATCTTGGTGGCTCATAGGTGGTGATGCACGTTGAAGTCACCACTGAAGACCAAGAATCCGGTGGGCGTCAGCAGTACTTTGCAGTGCGTGGCAGTATATTTTTTTAAAGCTAAACCCCAGCCATTGTGACTTCAGTACGAATATAATGATGCGGGTGAGCCATGATGCTTATTCAAGTGTTGCAAGTACTGAATTGAGAGCATCCAGCACTTTCATTGCACTTCGCGCTGAGGGAGTGTCATCATCATCATCAGCCTGGTTATGCCCACTGCAGGGCAAAGGCCTCTCCCATACTTCTCCAACTACCCCGGTCATGTACTAATTGTGGCCCTGTTGTCCCTGCAAACTTCTTAATCTCAACCGCCCACCTAACTTTCTGCCGCCCTCTGCTACGCTTTCCTTCCCTTGGAATCCATTCCGTAACTCTTAATGACCATCGGTTATCTTCCCTCCTCATTACGTGTCCTGCCCATGCCCATTTCTTTTTCTTGATTTCAACTAAGATATCATTAACTCGCGTTTGTTCCCTCACCCAATCTGCTCTTTTCTTATCCGTTAACGTTACACCTATCATTCTTCTTTCCATAGCTCGTTGCGCCGTCCTCAATTTAAGTAGAACTCTTTTCGTAATCCTCCAGCTTTCTGCCCCGTACGTGAGTACTGGTTAGACACAGCTGTTATAAACTTTTCTCTCGAGGGATAATGGCAACCTGCTGTTCATGATCTGAGAATGCCTGCCAAACGCACCCCAGCCCATTCTTATTCTTCTGATTATTTCAGTCTTATGATCCGGATCCGAGGTCACTACCTGTCCTAAGTAGATGTATTCCCTTACCACTTCCAGTGCCTCACTACCTATTGTAAACTGCTGTTCCCTTCCGAGACTGTTAAACATTACTTTAGTTTTTTGCAGATTAATTTTTAGACCCACCCTTCGGCTTTGCCTCTCCAGGTCAGTGAGCATGCATTGCAGTTGGTCCCCTCAGTTACTAAGCAAGGAAATATCATCAGCGAATCGCAAGTTACTAAGGTATTCTCCATTAACTCTTATCCCCAATTCTTCCCAATCCAGGTCTCTGAATACCTCCTGTAAACACGCTGTGAATAGCATCGGAGAGATCGTATCTCCCTGCCTGACGCATTTCTTTATTGGGATTTTGTTGTTTTCTTTATGGAGGACTACGGTGGCTGTGGAGCCGCTATATATATCTTTATGCAATATAGAAGTGAGGCGTGCAGACAGGACACAAGAGTAGAGAAGTGGACAACACGAACGCCGCTACATTGCCGAGATTGTAACTGCACGCCAGAGTTAGTTGAATGCGCGATATTGTACAGGCATAAGAATGAAGATACGCGTCTGATGGTGGAGGCATGGCATATCTATAATGGTGGAAGTGCGTGCGTGAGTCAGCCTTCGATTACTTTACGTAAGGAAGAGATTCAGTGCCTTAACGTTTATCTCTCACGTAGACCGGCACGTGTACCCGATTGACACGTGGTGTTGCCATTCCTGAGCATGCGCATATGAGTTTTGTGTCTTCTTTCTTTTTTCGCCTCAGTGCTCCCTTCAGTTGCCGGCGTTCGTGTTGTCCACTTCTCTACTCTTGTGTCCTGTCTGCACGCCTCACTTCTATTTTGCATAATGAATCCTTACCAGCTAGCTCAGCTTTCGGTCGTTCTATAGATATCTTTCAGTATTTTTACATACGGCTCGTCTACACCCTGATTCCGCAATGCCTCCATGACTGCTGAGGTTTCGACTGAATCAAACGCTTTCTCGCAATCAATGAAAGCTATATATAAAGGTTGGTTATATTTCGCACATTTTTCTATCACCTGATTGGTAGTGTGAATATGGTCTATTGTTGAGTAGCCTTTACGGAATCCTGCCTGGTCCTTTGGTTGACGGAAATCTAAGGTGTTCCTGATTCTATTTGCAATTACCTTAGTAAATACTTTGTAGGCAACGGACAGTAAACTGATCGGTCTATAATTTTTCAAGTCTGAGGGAGTGTGGAGGTTATATAAGAGCATTCGAAAGGTATTCATCAGAGACCGGAGCATCGTAACCACTTGCCGGTATTCTTCGGCAATTTGTCAGGAACACGCGCTGTTCGCTCTACAGGCGTGCGCAGCTGTATCACTTGACGTGGCTCCGGCTCCGGCTGTGGCATCAGCTGCGGCATCGCCTCTGGTTGTGGCATCGGCTGCGGCATCGCCTCCGGTTGTGGCATCTCCTCCGGCTGTGGCATCGGCTGCGGCATCAGCTGTGGCTTCGGTTGTGACTTCCGCTGTTGCTCTGGCTTTGGCTGTTGCTTTAGTAGTGAAGACCAAGTTATATTGTTCTCTGCCATGGCCTTGTCAGATTTAGATTGAATTGCCCCAGGCCTAGGGGGCAGAGGACCAGGTGTTGTCGGATCGGGCGTACTTTTCACAGAGGCATCAGCGTTCTTTGGAGTCCGGCGGCGTTGGGAGCATCGCTTTCTAACGGCTGCAACAGCTTCCCGATGAGACGAATGGTCTCTCGCCATCTGCTTCAAGATCGCCTTTTCCTTCTTCATTTTGGGCCAGTCCTTCGAGGAAGCATCATGGGACCCAAGGCAATTGGTGCATTTCAGAACCGTGGCTGCACAAGAGACTGCAGCGTGGGGTTCGCTGAAGCGTGAGCAAACGTTCGTGTTCTCGCACACGGCACTCACGTGTCCCAGCCTCATACAATTGCGGCATTGCAGTGGCCTTGGGATGAATGGTCGCACAGGGTGTCTAAAGTGGCCGACCTTGACGTGCGAAGGGAGAGTCTCGCCCTTGAATATAATTTTCACACAGCGGGATGTGCCGATGCGATACACATGTGTTATGCTGACGCCATCAACGGCAGGCTTCACTAGAATCGGCAAGTCGGCGCTGGAGATCGAGACGTCCACGTCGTAGATGACACCAGTAGTTGAACCACTGTTCTGGGGGATGTACGAGCGGAGGTTAACGCCACCTAGTTTTGCAACTTTAGTCAAATTTCTTAGCGCAGTCTTATGTGTGACGTCGATAGCCAACACATTTTTTCGTGTGTTGACTCTAACGTCTGCTATCTGATTTGTGCAACCGGTTCAAGTTGCATGGATATGGACTTTCTGTTGAGTTGCCTCAGGTTGTTTGTAGCGAATTCTGGTACAAATAGAATCGTACTGACTGCGGTATTCTGAGTTGGTCCTACCGTTGGCGTGCTCGAAGACATGGATGTCCTGGTAGTGTGTGTTCGTTTCGCTTTGCGGCTCTCCACAAGCTCGAAGGTGTCATCGGAGAAGTCCTCACTGCTGAGCGAGTAGACGCTGGTGTCATCGCCGTCGGTGTCGCTTTGGAGGCCGGTCCGCTTTCTAGACGCAGCCGCCGCTGAAGTCGCCATTCCCGGCAGAGGCACGGGGACGTCAACTTGCATCGGCGCCATGATCCATACCGGCTCTCCAAAGATGTACGCAGAAATAAGGAAAAAACAGCTGAGCTAGTGAAATAGCGTTCTGGCTCGCAGACACTTCGTCTTCGTCTTCCCTGTGATGGAAGCAGATACATACCACCTAATATGGACATGTACTGGTTTAAATCGGAACGGTCGCGTCCCCTACTGCAAGCCGGCCTCCGCTACAGTGTGACAACCAGCAATGACCGCTGGATGCATGACAACAGATTCCACAAAACACTGCTTCAATTCATACACAACACAGGCCTCACAGCACACATATAATACACATATACGCACCAAGAATTATGGCTTAAGGGCAAGTCTTTATCGCAATAAAAAAAACTGCGTATATGTGCCAAAAGGTCTCAATAACGTTATACTGCCACGCAAAAATTTTAATTATTAGCAAAGCGATCCATGCTCCCCGGCAGCTCCGACTTACCAATGCTAGAGCGATCGGCAGGCAGTTATCTCCTATTCCTTTTGGAACGGGGCACTGCCCGGCTATTCAGAAAGAAAGAATCAGTTTTGTACGGCATATTATTGCGCCTTTATCCCGTACACGCCACTCTCACGTGATGATTTTTGACGGTTTTAGGACGTCGCTTGACGAACAAGCGAAATGAGCGCAGCCCCAAAATGCTTGACAGAGGGCTAATGGCAAGAAAGCGTCGAATATGTAATTATTTTTCTTGTCACTACCAACTGACAAGGTAGTGGCGGCGGATCCGGATTATGAGACGGAAATAATCAGAAGAATAAGAATGGGCTGGGGTGTGTTTGGCAGGCATTCTCAGATTATGAACAGAGGGTTGCCATTATCCCTCAAGAGAAAAGTGTATAATAGCTGTGTCTTACCAGTACTCACCTACGGGGCAGATACCTGGAGGCTTACGAAATGGTTCTACTTAAATTTAGGACGACGCAACGAGCTATGGAAAGAAGAATGATGGGTGTAACGTTGAAGGATAAGGAAAGAGCAGATTGGGTGAGGGAACAAACGCGAGTTAATGACATCTTACTTGAAATCAAGAAAAAGAAATGGGCATGGGCAGGACATGTAATGAGGAGGGAAGATTACCGATGGTCATTAAGGGTTACGGACTGGATTCCAAGGGAAGGGAAGCGTAGCAGGGGGCGGCAGAAAGTTATTTGGGCGGATGAGATTAAGAAGTTTGCAGGGAGGACATGGCCACAATTAGTACATGACCGGGGTTGTTGGAGAGCCCGGGCCGTCGCCGAAGGACTCTGTCTACCGGCCCCGACCTGGGTGGAGCCGCCGGATTGATTTCCCCTCAGTACCTAAATAAACTTCTAACTCACTCAATGGAGAAGTATGGGAGAGGCATTTGCCCTGCAGTGGGCGTAACCAGGCTGATGATGATGATGATGATCTTTCTTGTGTTTGGTATAATTAAGCATAATAATATGTACATACCAAATGGGGCTTTTCTGCGGTTTTCGTGACGTCGCGTGATAGACAGGCGAAGTGGGGGTGGTGCGAAATGTTTTTGACCTGCGCGGAGCGCTGACAGCAGAATTGGAATAGAGAAGTTTGGAATAACATTACGTTCTAGCGCACATGGTGTCGTATACACGTATGCCTGAACACAAACTAAACATTGCTTAACACGGCCCAATACTACTTGTAAGCTCTTGTCTAAAAAAGTATCCCAAACGCCATATTTTATCCAACCACATTTAACTTGGCAGACATATCAGGAACAACGTTCCGGCCATTCTTCCTTTTTGGTATGTGACATTCTACAATACGGTTTTCGTAATGCGTACATATAACGCTGAGTAGTGCTTGCATGCTTTAGTTATTCGAAGGCTGCGCAACCTACACGCATATAACTATGCCTACCACTCACTCAGAATTTCCCCTCTGAAGCACATGTAACATAAAGGGTTGGAAGACACTATGCAAACCAACTACAGTCATATAAATAACATTTAAAAAGAGAGACAGCAAATGAGTTTACAGTAATTTAGTTGCCGCAGTCGAAATTTGACTTTTATTGACAGTGCATTTGTCAGTGAGTTCACACTGCCGTAGCGGTCATATATGAAACGATTGAGCGCTTTCGTGACATTCATCGTAGTGTGTTAAACCGATTAGACAGCAGACTATTATCAGAGACTAATATTCTTGGACCATGGGCCCACGCGTCGCAGGATTACAAAACGACGCAGCCATTGCTACGATTCGTGAAAAGACTGGCCTCCCTGACTGATTGTAGGCGCGAACTGATGGACAGCCGCACGTGCTCACACTGAGTATGCTTCCTTCCCTCCTTCTGCTTTCTCACCTTTTTATCCCTGAAACTGATCGCCGTGTAGGGTAGCAAACTGAACTTGCGTCTGGTCCACCTCCCTACATTGTCTTGCTTCTTTTCTTCCTCCTTCCGTATGCACGTGTCTCTGGGACCACTTTTCTTTGTGTTGACTTTCTCACCATTGAAGAAGGTCAAAAGCGAAAGGTTGCATCCAGCATTGCATTGATCTTCAATTTAGCACTCCGTTTCGTTATTTTTCTTGTCTTTCTTGAATTCACAGGAGTGATAAGTAAAGCTTTGTGGGTTCTTTCACAAGTGTGAACAGCATGCACAAAAGTCAAAGGTCCGTTTATCGCATGCACTTTTGTTGGGTAGCTAGCTCTGCCGCATTCTTGAAGTTTCGCAAAAGGACGAGAGGTTCCTGTCTCATGTTACATTATTAAAAAAAGAATATGATGTGCGACCCGATGGTGGAATCGAACCTCTGTCGCCGAGCACAGGTGCCTGCTGCTCTAAAGACTGGGTCAAGCCCGCAGTTTTTTCGTTATTGCTAGTAATATGAGTAATGTCATGCGAACACTATTTGCATTACATTTATGCAGGGGCAAATAATAAAAAAAAAGACGTACACATGGTACACAGTCCAATTAAAGTTAAAAAAATCGGACAAAGAAAAGCGCACAGATGCGAAATCCCCTCAGGAATGTGATCGAAGGTTGAAACAGCACTACGCACTTGAGCAGCCTCTTCTCAACAGACAGACCCTGCAAAGCAAGGTGGCTCGGCACCTCTGTCAATCATGTAGCTTCTTCATAATGAAAAAACGACAAAAAATTTCCACAAAAGATGATATGGTGGAAAACTGATTGTCTTTTTCAAGGAAAGGAACCGGATACAGCAATATCTCAGAGGGCGTTCTCTTTTCATAGCTCCTTGTAAGATGTCCCAAAAGTTAAAAATAATTCGGCAGAAACCTTATAACGATGACTGTTGCAGGTAATCCAATTAGCATTCAAGCAATGTAGCCACACCGTATTGGTGAAAATTTTATTTAAATTATGCGGTGGTCATTCTCAGACTTCTGATACATCGGCTATAGGCAACATACAGACTCTTCAATATCGGACATGAGCTTGACAGCATGAAGACGACTGTATGACAACGGCGCACTGACAGCGACCTCAAGACAGAGACGGAATGTCAGTGATGGAACGATAAAGGTGGCATGGCGATGGTAGCATGGCAATGTTCAGATGAATATTCTTAAATGATGACAATCGTATAAAGAAGACAGCGTAACACCGCTAGCATGAAGACAGTGGGATGGCGTCGAATGTATGACAACAGCCATATCACGAAACTGGAATGATGACTACTGCACGGCAACAAGTCTATGAAAAGGGCTGTCTGACGTTGACGTAATGACGGCGATTGCATGACAAGGGCGGGATAATTACGATTAAATAAGGACTACATTATTACGCTAGAGTTACGGATAAGGAACGTCGTGAATGGTACAACGAAGCCAGTAGGGCGTCCACTGCATGACCGAAGTGGAATGCGTTTCTCATGTGATGACGATGGCACAACGACAGCGTGCGCACGACAGCTTTAGTACAATAGTATGACAACGACTGCGTGACGATGATGACATGGCAGCTGCGGTACAGTAACAGGAGGATAACGAAGTTAGAATGACGATGATGCAGCAACCACGATGACATACCGACGAAGATATGGAAACAAATGCATGACGATGACGTTATGACGGCGACGCAGTGACAACAACGGCACTGCAAAGGTATGAGAACACTGGAATAACGACAACAGCGTGACGATCACTGTATTACGAAGCTAAAATAGCGGCGATAGAATGACCCATACGGCTTCATAACGATGTTATGACAATGAACGCCTGACGACTGTATGATGACAATGGCACCTATGACAGCATAACGACGATGTTATCGCAACAGATGTCTTATACAGTGCCTTTCTAAGTTGGCGCAATGATGAAGCTGGCGTGATGTTGGTAGAATAATCAAGTTGGAATGACCAAGACACGATTATGCTACAATGACGGAGAAGGAATGACGTCGATTGAACAGCGAAGGCAGTATGACGACGACGGCATGACGACAATCGGTTGACATTTTTTAAGTGGTGACGGTGGTAAAACGATAGCGTGACAACGATGACATGATGGCAATAACTTGACGACGGCTGTGTGAGGAAGATGGGACCACAATGAGGAGCGTGGAATGACGAAGTTAGAATGACGAGGATGAAATGACCAGGACGGCATCATGACGACAGTAATATAAGAATGCACGACGGCGACTCTATGATGGCGACCGTCTGACGACGCCATGTCGACGATGGCATGAGAAATGTCTGAGGACAGCAGCATGAGGGAGAAGGTATTGTAATTACTGCACCATGAATGAGCTGGGAACGAAGATGGGGTGACAATGATGGTATGAGAAAGTCGGGTGACGAAGCTTAAGTCACGCCGATACCACAACGGTATCACTATGATACTAAGAGATTGAATGGCTAACAACTGTATGACGACAGTGATGTAATGACTACGAGAGGACGAGTGTGGGATGTCGAACTTATTATCATGAAGATGAGACGACCGCGACGATATTACGGCGAGAGAATAACAGCGAATGCATGATTACCGTATGATGACGATGCCACGACAATGGTAGGGGACAGTAAAATGGCAACAAGTGTATGACGACGATGGCGATCAGCGGATCAAGCTTGATCAGGAGATCAGACGATGATCAGGAGATCAAGATTGAGTGATGGCGTTGTAGATAACTTGGTCTGGTTGAGCTGGTAAACTTGGTCACAGGATCGGCGTGAGTGTCTAGATAGTTAGATAGCCAGACAGACACATATATAGATAGATAGACAGACAGACACATATATGATAAATGGATAGACAGGCGATAGATAGATAGATAGATAGATAGATAGATAGATAGATAGATAGATAGATAGATAGATAGATAGATAGATAGATAGATAGATAGATAGATAGATAGATAGAAAGAAAGAATGCCTGAAGGCGACAAAAAATGCTACTCGCTTTGAAACGCGTCCCGACAAAAATAAAGCAGTATTCTAATGTGTCTGGTTCGCTGCAAAATCTACAATCTCAATAACCCGCCGTGGTTCTTTAGTGGCTGCGGTGTGGGCTTGTATGTAGGAGAGCATGGGTTTGAATGGCGACCACGACGGCCGCATTTGATGGGGGCGAAATTGGAAAAAAACCGTGTACTTGGATTTAAGTAGAAGGAAGGTTAAAACTGCACAATAAAAAACAAGGAGAAGCGGAAGAAACAGACATTGCACCACAAGCGCTTGTCCTTGTTGTTTTTTTCGCTCAGTTTCAACCTTCCTCGAAGTATGAAGCAACTAGCTAACAACAACGTCCTAGTATATATTTCGGTGCACTTTAATGAGCCCCAGGTGGTACAAGTTGTTCCGCAGTCCTCCACTCCAACGTGCCTCATAATCGGATCGTGGTTTTCACACGTAAAACCCCATAATTTAATAATTTCTTTACAATCCACTTGTAGTGCTTTTTCAGAAAGCCATCTTTTTACAGAGAAGTTGGAAGTGTGCAGCTTAAAGAACAAGTCATAGGATCATTTATTCATTTAAACATTTATTTATTTATATTAGAACAAGTCCTGAACATTTATTTGTTCAAAATACCCCTAAAGGCCCTCTGGAAGAGCGTATTACGTAGGGCGTGGGGGACACGTGAATATACTCTAGCTATTTGTTAGAAAACGCAACAAATGCGAGAATATATGCAAACACGACTCTGTGTAGTAAAATGAAAATTCGCATGAAACGAAAGTTGGACGTATTTACAAGAAATTAGAAAATTGAAGCAACTATATTTCAGCATACATCAAAGGCACTTAAAGAGAATAATTGGAAACAATAACAGAAGGATAGCGAAGGTACGAGAGGACTACAATATAACAGACAAGTCAAAAAGAAAAAAAATGAAAAATGTATATTTTCACGTTGCACAGAGACATAACGTTCTGATATACGTAAGCAGCATTTGTTGAAATTTATCGGCGTCAGCTTCAGTAGCAATCTCTGATGGTAGGCTATTCCAGTCGGGTATCGTTCTGGGTATAAATGATTGTGCGTAAAGAGCTGAGTGACATACCAGGCGTTTGACTTTAAAAGGGTGACTCGGTGAGGGAACATGGCAGAGGGTGACACAAAGAAGTCATCATTCAAACGCTCGTGATGTAAAAGTTCATGAAAGAGTGATAGGCTCACGTGTTTCCGTCTTAAGGATAGGGGATGCAATTCGACACGTTTTTTTTTTAATGTAACACTAGAGTACGGAAAATAATCAGACAGAATGAAACGAGCAGCACGGCTTTGCAAGGATCCGAGGTTGCGCACGATGTGGTTCTGGGGCGCTATAACGTAAAACTATTCCAAACTTTTCTATTCCATTTCTGCTAACAGCCCTCCACGATTGGTGAAAAGTTTTTTTTCGACCACGCCCGCTTCACCTGTCTGTCACGCGACGTCACGAAAACCGCGATACCTCCCCATCTGATATGATGCGTACACACTGATTCGGCATGATTTGACAGAAAAAAGAAAAACAGCTATTTCTGATTCGACCCCTTTTCGCTATTAGCCCTCGGCTATTGGTAAAAAGTTTTCGGGCTGCACCCACTTCACCTGCCTGTCACGCGACGTCACAAAACCGCACAACCTCACCGCGTCAAAGTGACGTGTACGCGATAAACATGCATTCATATGCCGAACAAAACTTAATTTTCTTCGGAATAGCCGCAGGCTGCCCCATTCCGAAAGGAATAAAAGATGGCTGCCGCCGATCGCTGAGACGCTGGCTACTCGCACCTGCCGGAGAGCATGGGTGTATTTGCGTATAATGAAACTTCTTGCGCGGCCGTGTAACGTTTTCGAGCCCTTTCGGCACGTTTACCACCTCATTCTGCCAACTCTTCTTTGCTGAGGGTCAGTTTTAGCGTCATTCTTAAGCTTCCGTTGCACGCCACCGTGATTTTCTACCAGCCACCACAAGCTAAGTAAGGGAAAGCTGACCAATCGCACACGCTGGCACCACCCTCTTCATCCGGTTATCGATTTTCGGTGCACTGGCTCTGCCCCAGTGAATCTCTCTCCACTTGAGCGTTCTCCTCGCCTCTTGTCAGCCAATTAGATACGACAAGCCGCTCAGTTTAGGCAACGTTATTTGTTTTTCAAGCAAACAAAAGTGACCTCCTGTGGGTGAGGAGAGCGTTTGATTGGTCTGTTCAGGCAACCCTGCGGGTGAACGCCCGGTGCTTGCGTCGGTGGTTACGCAAATTTGACGTCAGGAGATTGGAGTAGAAACATATTGGAATAGCTTTACGTTATAGGGTCCCTGGTTCGGATCCCAGATGGCACATGCATATTCAATTCTTGGTATGATTATTGTAGTATACGCGAGTTTTTGTTAAGTGTGAAGGCGCTGGGCCTTAGTCTGTGTTTGAATAATCCAAATGGGTGGTTAGTAGATGCAAGAGTGCCGTTGACGTGATGATGCCATATTAGATCAGATACGTGGAAGTAAGCTCAGCAGCATAATTATCAAGGAATTATGGCGTTAGAATGCGACACGAAGGGCGTGTAGATGACATGCATTTAGTTTTAGTAGAATTTGGGGTCATTTGCCAGTTTCAACAACATGTAATCAATGCGTTTTTATCTGATTGCAGTGCTTCATGGTCAGTGTCATCGCAATCATCGGGGAACAGCTTTAGTGGGGATGACATGCATTTAAGGGAATGATTATTATTGACTAAAAAAAGCAAATGAGGAAGCACGATCCCTTGTGGAACACCGGACGTAGCTGGAATAAACGAGGAGTTGTAGTTATTATTATTTGTGAATTTAGTTCGATATGACAAGATATATTTTACCCATGCAATGTCTTCTGCGTGAATGTTAAGATATCTTATTTTCAGTAGTAGCCTGTGGTGAGGAACACGGTCAAAACTGATGAAAAGTCTACGAAGATGGCGTCAACTTGGTTGCCAGCATCAATCCATGAAAGGAAGTCATTAGTAAATCCAGCTAACTGCACATCACATGAATATGCCTTCAGAAAGCCGTGCTGATATTTAAAGATTATGTTATGTTCTTCTAGGCATGTTATAATTTGCAAATGTATGACATGTTCAAGTAGTTTACAGGCGGTACTAGTTAACGAAATGGGCCGGTAGCTGAGTGGTAATGAGCGATTGCCTGATTTAAAGATTAGTATGACCTTGGCTGTCCTCCATTTATTAGGAATTTAGCCCGATGACAAAGTTTGCCAAAAAGCAGCGCACCAGATTCCCGAAATGCCTTGTGATGTACTTTGGAGTAACTTGTTGAATCCAACGTGATCAGATGCAGATGATACCTTACGATTATTAAGTATTGATATGATACCGGATTCGCTAACAGTTATATGCGGCATGGAGATAGCTGGAAGTGTGCCTATATTTGGGCATTAAGTGACGTCCTCGCGGGTGAATACAGACTTTAATGTGTCTTTTGTTACCTGTGCACACCTTGACTCTGGTACAGTGATGCCGGTGGGATCAGTAAGGCATACATCAGGAGGGTTCCTTGGGTTTATTACTTGCCAAAATTTATCAGGGTTGGTAGTCAGCATAGACGATAGGTCGTGGTTGAAAAAGTGACGTCGAGTGGTTTTAAGCAGAACCAGGTATTTCCTGTCGCATTGCTTGTAATTAAGCCACGATGATGAAAGATTGCAGTTCCCGGCTTCCCTGTACAAACGCTTTTTTGTTGTTGTTAAGGCGCCGCAGTTGCTGGTTAAACCGCGCTGTAGAACTGATATGGCTAATTGCTATGACCGGTATATAGTTATTAATGAGGTCAGTAAACACATATTTGAACGCAGTCCAGTTATCGTGAACTGCACGGGACTGGTAGTCTTAAGGAAAGTGACCTGTAAAAAGAGATAATTCGGCGTTTATGCCGACAAAGTTACCTATGACATAGCATTTAATTTCCTTAGGGATTATTTTCCTACTGATAGGTGTACAAACTATTTTACGAGTGATGACGTCATGATCGGAGAAACCATCTGGATGACGAATGTTGCTGCATATATCAGGAAGATCAAGGAGGTTGAGATCGAGAACACTGAAGCAGGTGGCAGTGCGGCGTGTCGGTTGCATCATAGGTTGAGATAATGAAAAATTTAAACATGACGGAATAAATGATTTGCACTCTCACTCGCCTCGACAGATAGTGTTGCCCAATCAATATGTGGGTAAATAAAGTCACCAAACATTAATGAGGAACAGTTGGGAAATTCATCACACACTTCACTAAAAATTCGAAAATGCTATTCAGCAAGAATACTGCCAATGTCTTGGGCGCGATAAAAAACACCTATAAATATGTCAGCACTACTACCTTTTAACAACAACCACACGCGCTCAAGAAACGGCGTAATCATAATGAGCAAATGTGATTATTCTCTTTTTATTGCCAACAAAACACTACCGCCTCTGCGATTCGTTCTGTCGCAGCAAAAAGCATTTAACGAAGCCTGTGTAATGTCGTCAGGTACATTGTCTGTAAGCCACGTCTCCGTGAGCACGATTACTGGTGCAGAACACGAGTCGATGAGCGAGGAATGGGGGACGGTTTTCAAGTAGATACTTCTTACATTCGTATAAAGGGAACACAGTGATTTATTGCGACTACGCTTACCGAGAGGTGGTAGGAATTAGGGTTAGTGGATTGTGTTAGGGTTGTGTTAGAGCATTGTGCTAAGGCTGGCGGATCATTGATTCATTCATCGTCGCTTCACGAGGCTCGATTTTTTACTTGTGGCGCACGATAGTCAGATATTTTCAAACGAATTGCGCACTTGGCATCCGTGTCCCAGACGTAAGAGTCATTATTTACAATAGTCTTATTGACGATAAAGCGAGGGCGATCACCCTCCTTTATCGACTTCGAGGACTGCCAAAGTTTACGACGCTTATCGTGCACAGCGACCGAGTAGTCCCGCGTTATTCTGAAGTTGGTATCCTTGAGCTTCCTGCCATTGCTTAGTAGAGTCGCAATTTCTTTTTCATTCTAGATTTTCGCTATTATTGGACAATTTTTGTCAGTGGAGAAGCGACCCAGGCGATTGGCTCTGGCAACTTGACTGGACTGAAATACCTAGCTTGTTTATACAAAATTCTCAAGCTAGGGTCTAGGAACTTTCCCGCGTTTCTAAACGGTCAGTGTATCCAATGCCAAAGAACAATGCATTCGACCTTCGTGGACGGTTTTCGAGGTCGTCGATTTTTCCTTCGAGTTCGTTAACCTCGCTGTTGCAGATTTCACAAGGCTCTTTACAGGGCATGGACACAGATTTAGATTCAAGGTCATCGACGCGTTTTCCAAGCATATCTAAGTCTCTTTTAAATTTACTGCATTTTTGCCTTTGCATTATTGTCATTGCAAATTTATTTCAAAGTAACTTTATTGACGGATACCAAAGGCTTGTATTATTTGTCCCTAGACGCAGAATTGCATTGCATGCTGAGTTAAGCTTCTCTTGTTATGCCTACGCCATCGGACCGGAGTTCGTCTCGCTATCCCCACCCAGCAACAAGATCACCATAGATACATCGCAACCGCACGAAAACACTTGAAACAATGAGGCGGCCCAGACACCGCTACAAGACAGACATTGTGGTCACGAAGAGCATAGGAATCACGATATCTAATCTGTACAAATGCAGACAGTGAGGACAGAATCGTAACTACGGTGGCGTGGCTCGTCGGGTCAAAGATGTTGACGCCTCTAATACTCGGTGGATCAGCTGACAAAGTTCCATGTGGCCAGACGAGGGGTGCGCTCCTGTCGAGAAGTGGCGACGAAGGTTGCTGCCAGCGCGTAGAAAGGATGCATTGTTCCATTTCACTAGCGGCATTCCCAATTGAAGCATCAGCACTCCACCCTTCTTGTGTCATGAATCGCGCAGTCGATGATGTAGGCGTCAGCCTACTAAGCCCAGTCACCAGCACCTGTACAAATGCAGTGAGGACAGCACCGTAACTGCGGTAACATTCAGTACAGTCATAGCGTAAGCTAGATGAGCGGCTCCATAGGAGCTGCATTTTCAACACCACGCACTACAGCGTACTCCCGGCAAAGTATCTTTGCATTATTTTTCATGATAACGATCTGTAGTGTCCGCCCGGTGACAACGGTGAGCTGCGGCTTGTCCTGCTCTCTGCACCACAGCCTGCTGAGCCTGATGTTGCCTAATTGCAGCCGCACACGTAGCTCTACGAATCGCTTCTTCAAGTTCGTCCCTTTCGAGGAGACGCCATAACGTGTACCGAAGAGTAAACAAAGGTATCCAGATTACGTAGCGCACATATACCAACCCTTGACCCGTCCCC
This sequence comes from Dermacentor andersoni, assembly GCF_023375885.2. Lineage (NCBI taxonomy): Eukaryota > Metazoa > Arthropoda > Arachnida > Ixodida > Ixodidae > Dermacentor > Dermacentor andersoni. Next base: position 130,146,806 of record NC_092817.1, on the reverse strand, counting down.
CGGTACGTCGCTGTTGATGACGATGATAATGATGGCTTATTAGCATTCCTTTAGAATGGGTTGGTGACAAACAGCCACCTTGCTTGAGTCAATCAGGTAACCGAGGTCGTCACGCCATGAGCCGTCGTCGTCACGCTTTCTTCGCCGCATACAACAACTTTATGCAACTGCTACATATCAGGACACGTGGTGTAATATAATGGCACTGCAATGCAAACTTTGTACATATCGACGCTACGCGGAGCGCATTTCACATCGCGTGCGAAATGACAGGATACGATGCTAATAATGATGACGATTTAATGACATTCCCTTTGAAAAGGGACCGCGAAAAACTGTCACCTAACCTGCTTGAATTAATCAGGTATGTCATAGATGCTTTTCATTATATCGATATTTATATATGTCCATATCCTTCTTTTTCTTCCTCAAGACTTCCCTATCTACCTAGTATCTCTACCTATGCAACAACTACATGAGGGGCCTCCTGGTGTAATAATATATAACTGCAATGCAAATGGGACACGTATAGACGCTGCGCGGAGCGCATTTCACATCGCAAGGCAAGTGACACGATAGGATGATCATTATTATTATTTATTTGCATCACCATTTGAAACGTGCTGTGACATTGTCACCTAGCCAACTTGATCTAATGAAGCACATAATATGCTTTCTTGCATTCTTGCGTAAATATCCTTAAACTTCTTTTTCTTCCGTAAACCTTCTCAACTGCCTTGTACCGCTATTTGCGGATCTGCTACATGGTATTCTAGCTGGTGGAATAATACGAAACTGTAATCCAAAATGTACCAGCATCGACGCTACATGGCGCGTATGTGACATCGCATTTCACCTCGCACCTAAGGGTGCATTGATAGGGCACTACAGCGGAATGCTAGCAAGCGCTGTTGTTGTTGTCGTTGTTGTCCTAATTGGCCGTGGCACATACCCACAGTGGGGGATTGGCCAAGAATCGGGTGGTTCATTTAGGTGCATAAAAATAATAATGATAACAAGGGAGTTAACAATTTTAGCGTTGGAGTTTAAAAGTAAGTGTTTTGTGTTTGGAGAAAAAAGGAAATAATCAGATGAAAACTGGGTATAAAATAATAATAATAATAATAGTAATAGTAATTAATAATAGATAAGAAATAAAAGAAAGCTACGGTTGGGAGGGAGAACGATCACTCTAACATGAAAATCGATTGGTTTCAATGAGGTAATTTTGGACTGCCAAGCAAAGATTTCTGTGGCTGAACCCAATAATGGAGGCTCCAAAAGATAGGATCACAGGCACTGATAAAGTTAGACCAATAGAGCGAAGCGGGATTTCGAGTAGTCCTTTGCTTATAATAGAAAAACGTCTGCAAGACAACAAGAAACGGTCTGTTGTCTCCGCTTCACCACAGAAGGAGCATAATGGTGAGGGGACCAGGCCAGACCTGTGGAGGTAGAAGTTCAGTGCAGGTATACGGCAGCGCAGCCTCGTGATGGACACTTCAATTTTTCTTGTTCGGCAAAAATCTCTGGTCCAAGGGTGTAGGAGATGTCCCTAATCCACAGAGTTATTAATTGCGGAGCCTGATACGGTCTCAATAATGACACTCCTGCGAAATCTAGCAGCAGTAACCTAAGCAGTCAAAGGGCAGCAAGGGAGAATCGGGCCACTTATCGATGCCTTGGCTAGAGAGTCTGCAATTTCATTTATGATCAGTCCTTTATGGCCAGCCACCCAAATCAAACGCACGCTTCTCAAGTAACTAGTTATCAATGCATGAAATGTCCTCATCACGCGAGAATCACTAGAAGCAGTAAGGGATGAGCACAATGATAACGAATCAGTGGCTATCACGGCTGACGTAATTGATGGTCCTAATTTGCGTAATGCCAGCACCATGGCCATGAATACGGCTAAAAAGATCGGTATGAAATCTGGCAGCCGAAGAGAAAATGTCCAATCGAGAATTGGGGAAAATATTCCTACACCTGACTTTTCTTCCCATTGTGAAGCATCTGTAGCAATTACAACGTTTGTGTGAAGGTTTTTCAGATGATTTTGTAATATACCGTCTAGACTACGGTGTGGAAGTAATTTTGCATTATTAGGCAAAATGTCATCGAATCAAATATCCGTTGAACAGCTCTGTCGGGAATAGGAAGTACATCGCATATGCGCACGCCCAAAGAGTCTAGTAATTTTTGCACGAATATGATTTGTGGAGTATGTAGTCGCGGCCAGATGACACCGAAAAACAATGCAAGTTATGAAATAAATATTGTTTGGGGATGACGCAGCGGTGATTCATAAATCCTTAAGAACGTCTGCACCGTCAAAAGCCGGAACCTGCACGAAACTGGAGGAACACGGGATTCTAGATAAAGAATAGAATTTGCAACAAATTTAGGAAGACCTAAACACAGACGTAATGCTTCTCTTTCTAAGAGGATTAGAGGACGGGACATGTAGGCTGGAGCTACAGAAAAGAGCAAGCAACCAAATTCTAATACAAGGCGAACGTACATACGATATATCATTAGGAGTGTATCTCTTCTCAATCCTATTCGACGACTGCTCAGCCTACGCAATATGCCAATTGCACGGGTACCTTTTCCAGTCAGATGATCTATGTGTGAGCGCCAGTTGAGAGAGGCGCTATAAATAATTCCGAGGTATTTAACAGATTCCACCTGTGGTATGTCTTGCAGGTGGTAAGACAACGAAATGGGCACTATGTCACGTATCGGAATAACGAGAACAGCACATTTGCTGGCATCGAGTGTGAAGTGACTAACATCTAACCACCTCTCCAGAGCATAAAGGTAAGTTTGCAGTCGTTGGTATAGCGTGTGGATGTCGTTTGCAGATGCAAAAAACGCAATATCGTCTGCATAAACATAGATAGTTATTTCTTGATGACAAGGTAGTGTGCTCATTCGAATATTAAAAAGCACCGGAGAAAGGACTGAGCCTTGCGGTACGCCTTTCGTTTGTTTGTGTCTAGAAGAAGAAACGCCGCTTTGGTAGCAACAGAATTTTCTTTCACCCAAGGATGACTGAATCCACGCTACTATATACCCAGGAACACCACAGGAAGTTAACCGATTGATCAATACAGTGTGCTCCACAGTGTCGTATGCTTTAGCGATATCGAGCGTCACTAAGGCAGCGTATTGCTTATGACGTCGAGCGAGTTGCATTCGGCTTTCTAAGTCGACGCGGGCATGCCAGATGGAGCAGCCGGCCCTTAAAACAATCTGACAGGGACGAAGAATAGAATTATCGTTAATAAATTTCATGATATGACGGTGAAGAAGCCTCTCAATGAATTTTACTACGTTCGATGTAAGTGCAATACGCCTAATGTTCTCCAATACATACCTTCCTTCTTGTTTCTTAAGCATCAATATTACTTTGGCGAGCTTCCAGTGCAACGGAATCCAAGCATACTTAATTGAATAATTCACTAGGTCTAAAAGAACGTTAGGCAATTCCTGTAACAATATTTCTAACATTGCATTTGTGACACCATCAGGGCCAGGGGCTGAATTCGGTAAACATACTGCAATCTCATTTAGTTCAGCTAAGGAAATTGGAGTAAAGCCATCCCAAGGATCTAATGTAGAATGAATAGCCGGAAGCCTGGCCGTAAATCGATTTTCTAAGCCTTCGGCAATCTCTTCTAAGGATGTGCTCAGTTCCTGCGGAGTCAAAACAATTGAGTCTAATCTCAAGGGTGTTGGTAGCACCTTCCTAGGACGAAGGACTGCAAATAAAGCACGCTTATTTTTTGAATTAGATATATAATCGTAATGGCTAATATGGTATTCCTCTTTGACTCGATTAACAGTACGCCTAAATGCACCAGCGGGAAACTGATAATTTTTCCAATTTGTTGGGCACTGGTTATGCAGAAGCATTTTCCAAGCGGCCTTTCTTTTTCTATAGTCCCGCGTACACTCATTCCACCAACGACAAGCGGTGCCTTTAGCCGAAGGGATGACAAATTCAGCTTGCTTCCGGGAATCCTCTAGAATTGAGCAAACGGCTGAAGCGATTTCCTTATCATTGGCATTGGCAAGTTTCGAAATGGCAGAACGCAAGAAAGTCTTAAATTTCGTATGGTCCGCAAATGTGCATGCATGCTATTCTAAAGATGTTATTGGACAAATGATTTCAAATGACACAGGAAGATGATCACTGCTGGTTGCTGAGTCAACCGCTACCCACGACAAAACCTTGATGCGAGCGCTACAATATGTTAAATCTAACACTGAACGAACGGGTCCTCTAGCAAACGTTACTCGTCCTGTGTGCTGATATGAAAGGTGACTATTAATAGACCACTCCCAAAGTCGCTTACCACACAAATTTGTTTTTAGCCCCCATGACACGGGATGCGATTTAATATCCCCTACAATTAATATTTCTTTTCTACAGGCAGCCACAGCCCTATCAAGTTGGCGTGTACTTTGCACACCGGTGGGGAAATAAGCATTTATAATTGAAAATGGATGGTATCCTAGGAGACGTAAATCTATGGCGAAAATTTCGCACTCGCAGTCCATGATTTGAAAAGAAATTTTTGCCTTCTGACAAATTTTACTGGAAACAAGTATCATTAATCCTCCACCTCGCGAGTCTCGATCTAATCGGAACGACCGAAAACCTTTTAAATGAAAGTTTTTCTCTGGTGAAAGCCAAGTTTCTTGAGGAACTATGATATCTGGATTGAATTGAATGGATAGGCAAAATAAATCTGTCAAAGCTGAAAATATAGAACGACAGTTCCACTGCAGCACTCTCAATTGTCCAATGGTGTTGAACGCACAGCAGCGGCAACTGCCGCCTTTAGAATACTTTCTGTACGCACAGCAGATGGTTGACTCTTTTTGATTTTGGTTTCATAGTTCTTGAAATTGGGGACCCCATACGTTTGGGAGCTCGAGTGTCAAGTTCCATATCTGTGACACTAACAGTGTCTGAATAAGAGGGATCATCCTCTCGTGGTTGGACTAGCGAAGAACATTCCACAGACGCTAGCGACTAGCGTCTGTGGAATGTTCTGCAACTGTGGAAGGCGTCTCTACCTCGTTGCTAGACATTCGAGGTGTGGCGTTAGATACTGGGGACTGCATTGGTGTCTTATTGGTCTGCATTATTTGCATCATTTGACTCGAAATGATTTTCGCTGAGCAATCAGAGAGACTGGATATCAATTTACCGATACCTTTAGCCATTGCTTTTTCCACCGCAGAGTCAATTGCTTCTAGGATATTAAGATCCATGCTTGGAGTGTTGCGCGCTGTAACACCAGAGTATCCGTAGGCCCTGTCTTTGATAACTGAAATTGCATCTCTTCGGGAGCAGCGACGGCGGTCGATTATTTCAAGAATTTGTATTTCTTGAGCGCGTGCTGAGCAGTTCGAATAGTCTGCTGGGTGTTCTCCCCCACAGAGGCAGCACTTTTGAGATTGAGTAGAGCATTCACTTGGAGAATGACCATCCCCACAGGTGCGGCAACGCAAACTAGACTTACATCCTCCTGCGCTGTGCCCGAATCTCCAAGAATTCTTATACTGGATCAGACGTGATGCAAGTGGCTCTACACGGAAGACAAGAGGCCACACCGTTATTTTAGATGGACATGATGTGCCCACAAACGTTGCAATTACAGATTCTGTCGGAACCCTCTCGTTATTTGCCCGTCGATTGCAACGCTAGATAGCAATGACGCCTGCTGCGGAAAGCTTGTCCAGGGTTTCAGTAGGACTTAATCGGGAGTCTACGCCCCGTACAAGACCTTTCGTGCACGCAAGGTGAGGCGGAATGAAAGCACTCACCGGGGTGGAAGCGAATGAAGTGCATTTCAAGAGGTCTTCAACATAGGTATGGTCTGGTCAACGACACACTATACCCCCCCCCCCCCCCCCCCCCATCCGCACGCTCGCACATCAGTGATGGTCTGCAAGTGGTTGGACGTGGGCTTAAGTGCCTTCTGGACAGCCTGTGGATTCGTGATCCTGATGGACCCTCCATTGGTAGGCACAAGCGCCACAGGAATGGCACTGACGCCACTGCGAAAAAATAAATCTATGGGCAATTCATTAGCTGGCAGGGATGCTGTCCAGGCGGATCGCGCCTGGCCAGGAGAACTGGTCGACATCAGCTCAAGACGGCTGACGCAAGGAATGCCAATCAACCACGAACTAATATAAGGTTATTGAGACACCTGAAACCACCCGATACTCAGCCAAAACACCCCTGCAGGTCAGCAAAACGGTCGCTCTGTCGAGGCCAGAAGGAACTAGGGAACCAGGAACGCAGCCCCGCGTGGTCCTCGGTTGCGGTCGACCTAACTCCTGTTCGCTCACTGCCTGTTCGCTCACTGCTTGTTCGCAGCGCTGGTGCAATCAACCCGAGATGATACAACATTGCTTTCTTCTTTGTCGTGACACATTTCGTTTTTGGGACACTTTAGAAAGAACTGCCAAAAAAGGTGTTCCTCTCACATGTTATGGTATCCGGTTCCTTCCTTTCAAAAAAACAGCCAGTAATATACCATATGATTTCTTTATGTTATTAGGACTCTATTTATTATGGAGAAGACGTGTGACCGACAGACATGCCGGGACACCTCAATCGACAACGTATGTCTTTCGAGAAGAGGCTGCTCAAGTGCGTAGTGTGGTTGCAACCTTTGATCCTGTTCCTGAATTGATTTCGCGTTTGGGCGCTTGTGTTTGCCCGAATTTTGAACTTTCATTGGACTGCTTGCGTAGCAAATCTCCACTTGTTTCCCATGTGCGCCCAAATGTAATGTAAAAATTTTGGAATGACACTACTCATGTTTCCATGCAATAAAGAAAGAAAATGTTGGCGTGGCTCAGTGGCAGAGTAAGCGCTGCCATGCAGAGGGCCCATGTACAATCACGGCGGGAACTGGGTAATAACAGCTTACGCTGTAAAATGTTATAACGCGACAGCATTAAGGAGCTCGTGTCGCAGAAAAGCCGGTGTCATCGGGTCGGCGGCGTTGGCCGTGAACGAAAAATCCCGGAATGCGATTCATAAATAAAAACAACTTGCAAGAAGGGCTTGGTGCGAATCGAACCAGGGTTTCCGGAGTGTGAGGCGGAGACGCTACCACTCAGCCATGAGTTCGTTGGTTCAAACGGGACAAAAGCGCCTCTAGTGAATGCGATGTTGCCTTAGAAACGTGCCGTAGAAAGTTATACTGCGGTGTTTGTCGGTAATTATGAACATGTAAATTACAGAAGTCACAGTTAAACGCGTAACGAAGTACGTTTCCACTACATTTCTTCTGCGCTTGGCGCACACGCACAGCCATCTTGCGGCAAACACAGAAGACCCTCTACTCCAATGTACTGCGTAGAATGTACGGTGCAATGTACGGCGTAGTGGCGCGCCACTTGTCCGCTGCAGGGACAGGTGGCGCGCCAATCGCCCGCGTCTCCCCTTTGTCTCGTCAAGAGCATGCCGAGCGAATGAGGGGGCGCTGCGAATGGGGTGCGATAACGCTATCGTGTTCCACTCCTGAAGGCGAAGCTTAAGCGTCCTTCAATTTTTAATGTTGGCCTCAATCACATGCATACTTATGTTTCAAAACGAGTCAGCTCTTGGAAACTCTCGACGCGTGCGTCCCCCGTGCCACTTCCTCGTCTTCGTTCCTTATGACCACTCGCGCTGGGAGGCGCCGTGTGAGAATTTGCAAACCCTGGGACCTGCCCAGTTTGCTGAGTTCTTTCCATGTAGCATGCTACGTAGAAATTGTGCGACTTTGTACGGACTTCACGATCACCCAAATTATTCATTATTTACCATTAATTTGCCGGACTACGAATGTCGTCGTCGTTTTAGCGTACAAAACATGACATTAGCAGCGCAATGGTGTGCACAGTGGCACATACGCTGTGACCCAAGCAGTCGTCAAAAACATTAGATGCAGACAAGCACACGGTAATGTGGGTGAAGGTGTTAAAAAATGTAATCGCATTAGGGGAAATAGACTTTAAACTTCAGGTAAAATGAGCCCTCTGTGTTGCAATTGCATCTCAGTTCTGCGTCGATGTTCTGATTCTTCCAACATACGGCCACACAGCAGAATGCACGAGCCGGTTTGACGGGATGTTTTGCTGCGGCATCTCAGCAATGACACAAGCATAGTTTTTCATTTTTTGTAATTACTGTCACCAACGAACCACTTGTGCCTGTGCTTTATTGAAACTGTCATTGCCTTAGTGTACAAATAATAAATATTCTTACACTGTAGTACAAGGGCTCGTTGGAATGCGTAGATAATTTTGTCACCTTGACTTTTATTTCAATAGAATCTGTAGCAGATTTCCAGAATGCTCTAGAATGTTGCGTTACATAACGCGCCACAAAAAAACATTTCTGTTAGTAATTGCTGCGGAAATATTGGGTACAGCGTAAGGAAAACACACTGAATACACTAGATGTCAAGAAATTTAGACGATACTGGATAGTTTAGCAATAGTTAGGCCTTTAAATCTGAATAAAATAATTTTTGAAAAATACAGAATAAGTGACGCTTGCTTTTCGGGCACTTCCGCATAAGTACGCTGCAAGATCGGGCCAGCTGAGGAGAAACATGTGTTATGTGACACAAACGAAAGGTCAGACGCACTGATGCAAGAATAAAAACTCGACATTAAGAACCATAGAAGGAAGTGCCACTTACTCCGGGAAGTAGCTCCCAAGGCGGTACAGCTCACAAGGTATTTGTTGCATTGGAAGCCGAACTGCGCTTCAATACAGCGGCGAAACTGTGAGTATTCTTCAGAAACTGGGAATTGTTGTTGTCGTTAGCAAGAAAGCAGCATTGATATAGGTTTGCTTACGTAACACCAATGACTTACCAAGTTACCATACACCAAGCGGATGCCCTTTATACCAGGAGATATTGCAGTTTCGTTTTATCTCATGTCCAAGTCATTGCAGCTGCAACATGCCATTAAAACATATGCAAATACCTTGGACGCGCTTAAATTCTGGCGACAGACTTTGGTAAATATTAACTGTACATGCACACTAAGCTGTCAGTAACTTGTAATTTGAACAAAATCACTCGCTGCAAGCAATATTCCATGCTGACGCACATTTCAAGGTAATCGGTGTGTTTAACCTGCGGCAAGAAAGCTTAATTTAGAATAATGACATTATGAGATGGCGTTTCGTAATCGCCTCGTTCAAAGCAATTGGTTAGGCGTTTATTCAGATTTTCAAGCAATGGTTTGAGCTTTACCAGGTGACCTTGGAAACTGTATTTAAATGCTTGAGCATAGTATGCACGTTGGCTCTGCTCTAACATGCTAGAGCGCTTAGCGGCGTGGCAGATATGGCCTGGAATTCATCTCATAAAACTACACATAATGAGGCATAACATAATGAGACAGAGCTGCATCTCATCATAATGAGGGTGGTCGGTCCCGCTAGGCCAAATGTTTTGCGGACCGGCAAGTAATAGCTTGGGGCGTCTTTATTCTGATGTCCTGCTTCTATATAGGTAGTTACAGAGGTGGTTATTATTTCTATTACATTGCTTTTTGAAAGAGCACTGCGAAAAATACACAGACATGCTGCTTGAGATAATGAGGTGTTATTATATCTATTGCAGTTAGCAATTTGCCCATAGCTTCTCGATCTTCTTTTTCATAAATAAAACATTTATCTTTATATTGTGATATGATTCTTGGTGAATGAACATCAAGCAATTCCATTACTGTGCGCCGAGTTGTCAGCGTAATTTCCAGCAGGCAGCACACACCTCATCTTTTTGCCAATATTTACACCTCTACAATTTTGTCGGTAGGCAGTCAGCTGGGGCCTCAAATAGGAAGACATTGCGCTTTGTGTCATCGTACTGACTTTCACGTTAAATTCCTTTCTTACTATTTATGTAAATCTCCATGATCATTTTTGTATCCATCATTTCCATCCAATTTCCCGTCTCTAATTCTCTCGTTTTTTTTTTTTTTGATGCAACAAAGTACTCAGTTGGAACTTTATTAGGGGGCATTCTAAATGTCTGGCCTACGCTTGTCGCAAAACAGCATCCGACAACTTGTTGATGGCGGGACAAAACAAAACAGCTCGCTTGACAGCAGTGTCAGGCACAGGTGGTACTTTCACATTTGTGTTGTAGTGTCTTGCCGCTGCTGTTCGCGGTTGTATGTGAAACTATAGATTTGTCGTAACCCCTGGAGAAACTTGGAACTTCTTTGTCGGCAGTGGACAGAATAAAGATTTTCGAATATATTTCATCAATAGCGCTTGCTAAATAGTGGCCAACGCGGACGTCGTTGCGAACAAGCTGCTGCTGCTGCTAGCTCGCAACAGCATAGCACTTCATTTACATCTTGATGTCTCGTGCAGTTAGAGCGACTAGTATAACGAACCCTCCTGCCCCCTCCCCTTAAATAAACTGAAAAAAAAAGCATTCCTGCCGCTACGAGGTTTATTGACGGTTAGCGGGTTAGCGGGTCCAGCGCAGAGAGCAGCCGAGCAGTTCCAGCAGACGACGGCGTGAGCGGATGCAGCGGCGCCTATCCTTTGGTCTTAGTCTTCCTCACTTCAGGAGCCATGCGGCCGCAGTAGCATTTGTGATATCTTCGTACTTGCAATGGCCCCACGAGAGAAGAGTAGACAACCTGGTGACTCGAGGTGACGACACGATAAGGGGATTATAATATGGAGTAAGCCGGCTGACGGTGACTGTCTCACGACCGCGACGCCGCAGGTCGTCACATGGAGTCAGAGGTTCGACTACACAATTTGCAGCAGATTTACAGGCGACGATGGTATTGAGCCCGCAGCTTAGACGAAATACCTGGAACGTGAGGCGGAATCCAGAACCAAACCAGGGAGCCGACACGGAATCTGCTAGTCCTCAGGTCGTTTCTAAAATATGCATCTAAGTTCTTTACGTGCAATAAGATAATGATCGTTGGCGTTGAACATTCACTACCATCCAGGACACCCGTTTGTCAATGGAGTAAATAAGGAAGAGATTGTAACGGTGCTAAATGTGTGCGTTTCCATAAAGAAATTGGGGTGCCCGCGACACTGCCAGGGGCTACTGCGAAAGCACTAAATGGAGCACTTTGGGGTACTACATTGGAGACTACTTTGGGATACCACATTAGGAATCGTGAGTGAATCGTAATAGTTTCCTGGCCTTCATCTTAATCTTCTGTACAATGTGCTAATAGCCCGTAGTAATACAGCGGCCCATCGCATCATTACACAGAAAATAGAAATTGTACTTTAATCGCCAATTTTTCAGCATATATATCAGGTGAAGACAAAGAAATCTAATAGTCACGTTTTTTAAATCTGTGAATTAAGCTCTTGATGGTGATATATGGACCAATTGAAAGGAATCAAAAATGACTTTCTTAATTTTGCATACTTTTGGGAAATTTAGCTATTGAAATCTATTCTTGGGATAAAAAATAACTATACGCAAGAAATAAAACCAACGTGTCATAGCTGTGCTTACAAATTAACAACTAGCTTTAAAAAAGTTGAAGAAGGTATATTTACTTAGTTTCATCCTAAATGTCATGTGTTGTTGAAAGAGACCATGAAAAAGTTTAAACATATTATTTGATCCAAGAAAAAAAACGTAAATAAAGCACTAAACAATCTGTTTACTGAATATGTCCTAATGTAGTTACTTTACGCCTCATATGACAATTATTGATTTGTAGCCCGTAATTTTTAAAGCGATATCCTCTTGGAACCAATTCTGAAGATGACACCAGTTTCGAAATATGCGTTCCCAAAGTTTGCGATGACATGCACTGGTGTTCCAGTCACCTTTCAGCTTCAATGCAGAAAAAGGCGTTTTATTAAAAAGATATGTGCAACAGCGCATTGTTACGGCAAGTTGGACTGCGGTTATCGCAAAACTGCTACGTTGTAAAATTTGTTCTAAGCGGGTGTGCCTTGTCAAACCATTCTCGAAATCGTGTATTGGAATATCTTCGTAAAAGTAATTAGGTAAACAGTTCTTCAGCGATATCTTATAATTAGTGAATTATTTGTATTCACTGCCGGTATAATAAGCAATGGATACCTGTATAAAATTCTAGAGATGCGACATGCTGTTCAAAAATGTATAAACATTAGCACGGTATATATGTATACATATATCATAAGAAGCCAAAAAACACTGACACCAAGGACCATATGGGGGAAATTACTTGTGCTTAATCAATGAAAGAAAGAAACGATAAATTAATGGAAGTGAAAATGGATGAAAAATGAACTTGCTGTAGGTGGGGAACGATCCCACAACCTTCGCATTTCGCGTGTGATGACGCTAATTCAGCGGCGGCGTTTCGCCATCCACTTCCTTGGGTATTTCTGTTTTCTAGTTGAACCCTGGGAGTGTTAGCCAACTCACAAACCTTGGCAGCGCATGGGGAACATCGTTTCTGCCGGAGGCGTCTAGATAGCGTGACCTTTTTGGGTGAAGGCAACCGGGCCAATTTGAAGGCAACCGGGTCAATCTGAAGGCATCAATGTCGCCGGACTCGAGACCCTCGTTATACAGGGTGTCCCAGATAACTTGGACCAAGATTTTGAAAAAACACCTATGCGTTCTTCAGAACAGAAATTGCGGGGATGTTGTTATCCTTTATCTAAACTTACAGCACCATTTCTTGCTAGTCTTTTTTCGAGTAATTAGCCGAGATAAATTAACATTTTAAATATAGCTTGAAACGTTAAGCCGTCAATAGGAAAGTTGTGGAGCATCAGAAATATTGCCCAACCCAGGTACTTCGATTGAGATAGACTTAGCGTGGCCGTTTTTATTCGGCAAAAAGGAAAGCCTACGGAGTTTAAAAAATACCACATGACAGCGCGCTCTGCGCGCGAATGCGCCTCGATCACAGCGCTCTCATGAGTGATTTGTAATAGCATCGCCAGTGCCGCGCCTTCTCTTCTCTTACGACACTTACGAGAAATGGCTTCAACCTTTGCTCTGCTCTGACATTGCCGGCAGCGGCTGGCGAAGGCGCTCCCAAAAGCGCTTCATCAGCAGCTGTTCCCGTCTGTCGCCGAAGAACGCGTCGTCATCAGCCGTTTATTTCGATATGACGAGAAGGCCTTTTTTTTTTTTTTTTTTGCTGCGTTCAAGTCGATGCGGAATAGAAAAAATACACACAAAACATGCATCATACATCTTGAACCTGTGCGAGAGAGAGCGTCATTTGTTACAACGCCGCTTTTCTTCCAAGCTGTTCCAGCGGCTAGATTTACGTGAGCTCGACTGTCTATTACTGTCGTGCCGCGCAGCCGTTTTGAAGAATTGGAAATGCCTAAAGCATGCCGTACTCAAGCGAGAAGGAGGTGAACATGGTCTTAGACTTGGGAGCGGAACGGGGCGACAAAAGAAACGCTGCGAAGGTATACCGAAATTGGCAATGTGGGGGAAGACCTAGCGCAAACACAATTATAAGGAGTTGCTGGACGCTGAAAGAAACACGTAGCTTCATGAAGACGCGGAACAGAAATGGGACCATCAGTGAAGAGGCTGAAGGAGATATTTTGGCTTTCATGACCGCAAACCCTCATTCCGGCGTGCGTGATGTCAGTGGTGAGGTCGGCACTTCAAAGTCTTCAGTTTCAAGAGTTCTAGGAAGGCTGAAATGCATCCGTATCATCTCCAACTGCATCAAAAGCGTCAAGAAAGATACTTTCAATGGCGGCTTGATTTCTTAAATTGGATCTTTGTGAACAGTGAGGAAATACCGGATTTTGTTGACAAAGTGCTATGGACAGATGAGGCAACCTTCTCCAGAAATTCTCATGTGAACATCCCCACGCCGTATTACTGGAGCGATACGAAACCACATTGGGTGGCGCATACCAGGCACCAGTACCAATGGTCATTTAGCGTGAGGTGCGGTATCTTTGACGGAAGAATAATTGGGCCCCTATTTTTTGACCACATGCTCACTGCTCAGCGGTACGTGACCGACATCTTGGAGGGCCCAGTCGAAGATTTTCGCTGTGATGTTCTCGCGATTTTAAGGCGAACGTGGTATGAACACGACGGTGCACCAGCTCGCAGAAGCAGTCTTGTCCGACCCTGGCTTGTAGGGCGTGGGTGGGGTGGCATGGACCAGTGGCATGGATGTGAATGGATGCCGCAAGGTCACCGGCCTTGATACATCTTGACTTCTTGTGGGGACATGTGAAACGCCGAGCGTGCCGCAAACCTACAACTACACCAGAAGCGCAAAAGGCCAAGATAGCTGAGGCCTGCAGCGAGTTACCGTCTTGCGTCATCAAAAAAGCTACATCGGACGTGTTGAAAAGGAGCCACTACTGAATAATGGCAGAGGGCGATTTGTTTGAACACATTCTTTAGACAGACATCACAGCGAAAAAATCTCTACAACCGTTATCCATGAAAAGAGCCATATGTGTGAAACTTTTGTACGACGCGAAAAAGGCACCTAAGTATTATGAAATTACAAATTCTCTGCCGACAAGGAACGTACAGAAAGCTAAAAAGCAACCTTGCGCGTCAGTTTACAATTCTTCCTTTTGTGACAACCAGCGTAATTCACACGACGTTATCAAGTGTGTTATAATGCGTGTTTGCTTGTTGGGGTCTTGCTCCTAAATTCGAACTCATGAGCTTGTCATTTTTCCTCCACATGCATTCTGCTAGCGTGAGAGTGCAATTAACGCCACAGAAACGGAAGCCGCGCTTTATTTCAACTGCCGCCCGAACCCACTGGCGTTTATCTCGGAGCCAAGCGCAACACGAAGCTTTGTCGTGCGCAGCACGAAAGGCACAAAGCGGGCGATGTTTTTCACAAAGCGCGGTTGAGAGCGCTGTAATCGTGGCGAATTCGGGTGCACAGAGCGCGCTGTCAGGTGATATTTCTTAAACTCCGCGGCCTTTCGTTTTTCTCGAATAACAACGGCCACGCCAAGTCTATCTCGTTGGAAGTGCCTGGGTTGGGCAATATTTGTGGAGCTCCATAACATTCCAATTGACGCCTGAACATTTCAAGCTATATTTAAAACGTCAATTATTTATCTCGGCTAATTACTCAAAAACACTAGCAAGAAATGGTACTGTAAGTTTAGGCAAACGCTAACAACATCCACACGATTTATTTTCTGTAGAACGCATAGTTTTTTTTCAAAATCTTGTTCCAAGTTAGGTGGGACACCCTGTATAATGAACGACAAGAAACGGGGTCAACCGAGGGGCCCGACTTTAATTAGTCATATCATAAGAAGCCACCAAACACTGACACCAAGGACCACATAGGGGAAATTACTTGTGCTTAATAACTGAAATAAAGAAATTAAAAATAATGTAAATGAAAATGGTTGAAAAATGAACTAGACGCAGGTGGCGAACGATCCCACAACCTTCGCATGGGGCCTCGAATTCGACGACATTGTCCCTTCAGGTAGAATGTGTGGGTTTATTGACCGGTTGCATTCACCCAAAAACATCACGTTCTCGTGACGCCTATGGCAGAAAGGATGTTCCACATCCGCCGCCAAAGTTTATGAGTAGTGGCGCTGGCTAACACTCGCAGGGTTCAACTAGGAATCATAAATACCCAAGAAAGTGGATGGGGAAGCGACGCCACGGTGGGTCAATTGGTAGAGCATTGCACGCGAAATGCGAAGGTTGTGGAATCGTTCCTCACCTGCGGGAAGTAGTGTTTTTCTCCCACTTTCATTTATATTATTTTTTTTATTCTTTATTTCATCTAATAATCACAAGTAATTTCCCCTATGTTGTCCTTGGTGTCAGTGTTGGCTTATATTTTGGCTACATATATATTGCTTTTTCAGATTACCGCTGAATTATTATGGGACGTTTTCAACATTGCTTAGCTATATCTTTAGTATGTGGCACTGCCAACTTGTAATAGAATAACAACCCTGCTTCCCAGAACTGCCTCCCTCAAAAGTACATTAGGTGGCGATACAAAGTTTCCGTCGGATAAACGTTTTGTTCTCTGGAGGCAGGCCTGTACTGCTTAACTGACGCACGGATACACTATCACTAAACATGAGACACGTTCCTACTTTACGGGTGCCTGACGCTTGCAATGTTTAAACTTTTTGCAAATATCGCCCGAAGTATGTCAATTTACAAACGTGTGCTGCTTCTATTTATTTATTTATTTATTTATTTATTTATTTATTTATTTATTTATTTATTTATTTATTTATTTATTTATTTATACATACTGCAGCGCAATTCGCGCTATAGCAGGAGTGGGTTGAGAAAAGGTACAGAATATGCATTGGAGTGTACAGCGGTAAACATAAGTAAACACTTTTACAAAAGAGCACTGATGAAAGCAAAATACACAAGAAGTTATACAAATGCTGCCGGGCATGGGTGAGCACGATTATGCATCTAGGATGGCGGTTGCAAAAATTCGGGATGAGCATGAGCGAATGGACCCAGGTAATGAATTACACTCTTCGATTGAGCGGGGAAAAAGCTGAATTTGAACATGTTAGTACGTGAGAAGTAGGGTATCAAGTTTAGGTCATGATGTCTTCTCGTTGATGATCCTGGCGCGAAGTTAATGCAATTATCATTTTAGAGCCTAACCAAAGAAGTGACAATGCAATGCAAGAATTTTAATGATTCTACACGGCGAGGAGAAGAGAGCGTGCTTAGGTTCAAGGAAGAAAGTGTTGAGGAGGGTGAAAAGTCGCGATCGTAACGATGACACATAAATCGCACAGCTTTTTTCTGTATTGCTTCCAGCTTATTGATCTCTAACTGCTTATGCGGGCTCCAAACTACAGATGCATAATCAAGAACAGGGCGGATTAGAGATTTATACATTAGTAACTTTGTGTCTTTAGGAGATCGGGTTAGCGTTCGCCTCAAGTAACCCAATTTTTTTATTGCGTTACTGCATATGTAATCAATGTGTTTAGACCATCACATATGAGAGGCCAACAAACACTGACACCAAGAAAATATAAGGGAAATTACTTGTGCTTAATAAATGAAATAAAGAAACGATAAATTAGTGGAAATTAAAGTGGATGAAAAAACAACTTGCCGCAGGTGGGAACGGAACCCACAACCTTCGCATTTCGCGTGCGATGCTCTACCAATTGAGCTACCGCGGCGTCGTTTCCCATCCACTTTCTTGGGTATTTATGTGTTCTGGTAGAACCCTGGGAGTGTAAGCCAGCGGCACCACTCACAGACGGCGGACGAGGGACGGCGGACGTTGGACGTCTTTTTTGCCACAGGCGTCACGAGAACGTGATCTTTTTGAGTGAAGGCAACTTGTCAATAAACCCACATATGCTACGTGAAGGCAGCAATGTTGCCGGATTCGAGACCCTCGTTATGTAATCAACAAGAAGAAAGGGGGTTAACCAAGGGGCCCGATTTTTATTAGTCGTATCATGAGAAGCCAACAAACACTGACACCAAGGACAACATAGGGGAAATTACTTGTGCTTAATAAATGAAATAAAGAAACGATAAATGAATGGAAATTAATGTGGATGAAGAAACAACTTGCCGCAGGTGGCAACCGTACCCACAAACTTCGCGATTTCGCGAAGTTCGTGGGTTCGACCTTCGCTGCCGTAAACCATACCCTATGGCGTGGTCCGGAGGCATCCACGTAGAAAACTCCGGGCGGGCCAGGGCCTCCGCCCGAGCCAGGCGTCTGCCATCACGGTATGTGTGTGTCATGTTATGGGGAAGAGGGCGCACGTTCAGGGCATTGCGCTATTCTTGTGGCGCACGTACGCGCTCTTCCATCGGTCTGAGAGGTTGAAGGCGTAGTCGGGTAAGGAGGCGGCGACCCGAGAGTGTCTGAGAAAGACGTGTTTTTTGGTTGGTAAGATGAGCTTCCTTGAGCTCCGGATACGTATTCACCATCCCCAGGCCCAGAAGGCCCTGGTTAGACGTGCTGACCGGGAGGTCAAATGCCCGCTTAACTATCTTTCGGAGGATGATCTCAAGGGTGTCCTTCTCACGCTTGCGGAGGTGGAAGTATGGAGTCGAATACAAGATTTGACTAGTCACAAATGCATTGGCCAGCGACAAGGCATCTCTGCATCTGAGACCGCCGCGCTTGTTGGAAACCCACCGAACCATGCGCCTCCCCCCCCCCCCTTCCGCCGCTTTCCTAGTGTTGCGTCGGACCGGCGGTGTTGGTTGATGAAAAGTCCGAGGACTCTAATCTCAGGCTATTCAGGGATTGGACCAAACTCTAGATAGAGAGATAGATCAATATTGAACGTGCATTTGGGCGAGGGGCGGAGTTGCTCGAATCAGACATTTGGGGGGAGCATAGAGACCGTAAGCGTGAGCATATATCGGTCCACTATGGTCACCGCTTGCTGCAGGTTGGCCAGCATGTCTCCCAAAGAGCCTTGCATGGCCCAGATGGTGATATCGTCTGCGCAGAGTGCGTGTTGCACCCCGGCGACGGCCTCCAGCTGGGCAGGCAAGTTCTTCATGGGCAGATCGAACAAGAGGGGTAGAGGAGAGCGCCCTGTGGTGTACCTCTGGAACCTAGAATGTATGGGCCGTGTTCCGTGTCCTGTAGGCGCAAGTATGCGTGTCTCTGTGTTAGAAATTGTAACACGTACTGAAAAGCGTTACGCCCGCAGTTTGTTTGAGAGAGATGAGTTAAGATGATTTCATGAGTGACGCTGTCGAATTCTCCCTTAAGTTTCAAGGCCAGGACCACGTTGTCGTTTTGGGGGCATTCAATGGGGTCTAGGACTTCCCTATTGAGTTGGAGGAGGACATCTTGTACGAATTTGTGTGGGTGAAACCCGAACATGGTGTTGGTAAATGTGTTGTGGTCTTCCATGAAAGTAGACAACCGGTCCCGCAGCATCGTCTCCATTAACTTCGCATACAAGAGGTGAGAGAGACGGGGTGCAGGTTGTCCGTGTTCACGACTTTGGCAGGTTGAGGAATAAAGATGGCAAGTGCTCACTTCTAATAGATAGGGAGGGACACTCCTCCCAGCCAGATAGAAGTGAAGTATGCCAATAGTGAATTGTTAGTCGAGTCCAGCAGCATTGCCAGAAGCTTGGATGTAATTTTGTTCCGTCCGGATGCAGTACCACGTTTCATTTTGGCCAGGGCTGCCTTCAGGTCGCGGAGCTGAAACGGTTGATCCAGCTCAGCCTTTTCATAGCCTGAAAATGAGTATACCGGGCCTCGGGCATCGTGGGTAGTGCACAGGTATTGGTCCCTGAGCTTGTGCCCTAGCCGAGTTGTGCTTATAGCAAAGCCGTGGATGGTGCGCTGCAAGTGTCTTTGCGATTCACTGTGTTTGTGTGGGGTCAATGAGGGCGCGAAAGAGACGCCATGTGTTTCGGCTAGACAACATTTGTCGCGCAGCCGTGTTCCAGCCGGTAACCCAGTTGGCTAGCTGCGACGCATACTATACCGCCTTCTGAGTAAGCTCTGCTATGGGAGATTTTAGCTTCCTATTGTGTTTCTTATAGCGGCAGACGAGGCTGTACCTGGCTTCCCAAAGGTGGAGGAGGTGTTTATCCACATTCGACACCGCCTCTCAGAGCTGGATCTGTGTTTTCCTAGGACGCAAGCTAGCAACCGATTGCTGGGACCAGGTTTCGTATCCTTGCACGTGTATGAGAACAGTGTCCTGCCAATTTTGCCTAAATTTCGTCCCATCTGGGATGCGGGTTTGTTTGGTGGGTCGTGCCATGGGGCATATACGAATGGTTGTATTGATGAGGCAATGGTCGCCACCGAGGGTTTCCTCAGTATTGACCCAGTCGTCGAACTAAATGTTGCGTGTAAAGGTCAAATCCAAACAGGTGTCTCTGGTCACGCAGTTGCCAATCCGTGTTGGGTTTACAGGGTCCGTGTAAAGAATGAGGCCCAGCGTGGACGTAAGCTCCGCCAACTTCCGGCCACGCTTCTCTTCAGGGTGGTACCCCCAGACCCACGTTGAAGTCGCCAACTATCAAGAGGGTGTCCCGGCTCACAACTCTCAGTGCACGACTAGAGAGCTCCGCGAATGACACTTTTTGGAGTCTGGGGGAACAGTATACGTTCAGGATGTGAATGGGTGGGTCCTATTTTCGGAGCGGGAGGAGAGTTACGATCACGTAGGAATAGCCGGTTTCGAGGTCAAGATCGACGTTCTTAGCTGAATAATTTCGATGGAGGCAGAGAGAAGACGAGGGGTCCTGTTGGAACGTCGAATATTTTGTGAAGATGCCACCCTTCCCTGTATCCTGGTGGGCAGACACCGCGGGCAGATGCTAAAAGGTTCGGAGGAAAAGTCGGAGGTCCGCTCTTTTGGTGTGGGAACGGAGGCCCCGGCCGTTCTACAGGGCTTGGCGATGGGGGATACCGATTTGGAGTGGGGGAACGCCTAACTTTAGGGGTTCCTGCCATGACTAGGTTGGGCGTTAAGAGTGAGTGGAGCTGCCCCAGAGCCAGTAGGTGCGACCAGAGGCTTGACTTCTAGGCCTGCCAGGGTGCAGTCTTCATCATCATCAACGTCGACAATGCGACGCAAAAATTTGAAGGGGCAACCAGATACGTCCTTAAGGGGACCCGCTTTGCGCATCATACTGAGCTGGGCATCAACAGCTTGGTTAACTTTATTCGTGATCAGGTCATCAACTTTCACGAAGATCTGGACTATCGGGGTGCCGATCAGGACCTCCATTTTCGCACTGTGGCGCGCGTCCATGTCCTCAAAAGTGTCATGGCCCGACAGCTTCGGCAGCGTAATCTCCCTATTCATGAACTCTGCATTGGAGGCGGATGGCGAGGTTAGAGCAGATGGTGAGTTAAAGAGTTTAGCCTCAAGGCTCGCAATTTTAGCGCGGAGAGGGTCTGCTTGCGGATCTCCGCAGCAATAAGAATAGGAGATGCAGGGGGAATTCGAAACGAGAGGGTGCCTCATCCTGACCGCTCACCTGTTTGCATTTCACTGCGTTCGCCCAGGCACCGGCTTCCGCATCGTGGCGCTGCTGTTGCTGCTGGCCGCAGTTACCCTTGCCGTCGTGTGGTGGTGGTTGCCGCGCCACTTGGCCCTTGACGGCACCTGCACGTGGAGGCGCTGCTGTGTTGCGACGTCGACTTGGCGTGATTTGCCGCGCCCGAACGCCGCGGGATGACATTTCTTCTTCCCCGCCTTGGGGAGGCCACTATGCTAAGGGGCGGCCATCTTTGGTTGTCTATACTTGTCTGTACATTCGCGCGCGTCCGTGGCATGGCTTCCTCCACAGATCGCGCACTTGGGGTTGCACTCGTGAGGGCCCCCACCCCGTCCACTAGCTAAGTCTGCTGTCCACATAGGCCGCACTTTGCACTGGCTAGGTTGGGACACGAATCAGCCTGATGTCCAACGTTGCCACACAGTCCGCAGGCTGGGATGGTCCAGCAATAGCGCTGAACGAAGGTGATTTCCGAGTTGTAATGAATGTTGCGAGGCTTGACTCTGCCGGCAAATGTCAGTCGAGCCTTGTTCGACGTGCCGAATTTGCGGATATCCAAGAGTTCGCCTGCGCGCCACTGCAGAGCATGGCGTAGAGTGTCGGTCGTCTCGTGGTTGGTGACCGTGACCACGCCATAGCAGAGGTCCCCGCCATGTTGCTTCAGGTGGCCGTGCGCGGCCATCTTGCCTTTGTCTTTCTGTAGCTCAAAGGCGCCAAGCAGCTGGTCCGCCATCTGGGACTCCTGCGTGCTAGCGACGATGAGGTTCTGCTCCGGCCAGAAAAGCAGGCAGTGTCGCCGCCTTTTGTGCTCCGAGGAGAGTTACGAAGGCGGCGTGGAGCGCACCACGTTGAAAGAAGCGTCGGAGCGCCGCTGGCTCACGAGGCTTGATGATGATGACGAAGTCGTCTGAGTGTGGTTGAAGCAGGGGCTTAGGTTTCCACGTTATTGTAGGCTTCCTGCGCTTCGCACCAGATCCTTGTGCCAAGCGCGTAGCGGATCATGTCTGGGTTGAAGGCGACTTGCCGGTGGGCGGTGCCAATGCAGCCGCCATAGAGCTTTGCGCTGGTAGTGGCGCTCAACCAAGCGAAAGAGTGCTTCGTTGCGGATGGAGTCTGCAGCCACAGATTGCTGTCCCTCGGGGACCGGGATCGTCGCCCACGCCATGGCATCGGGATCGTAACCGCGTTTGCCAGACCGAACAACTTTTGTGCGCTTAGGACGTGAACCTTGCCTTCTTAGAGAAACGCAGATTGTATGTATGTATGTATGTATGTATGTATGTATGTATGTATGTATGTATGTATGTATGTATGTATGTATGTATGTATGTATGTGCATGCGCTTATCGCGGCAGCTTCCAAAGCGGGCTGGCTGTACACGTACTGGCTCTAAGAAATGGCAAATATGTTAATCAGACTAAACGATGTCTTGCGCTGAGTTCATTTAACTGTAGACGTTGCATATGCCTTGAATGTAGGCTCCGTTCATAGCATCCGACTTCCTTTTTTAACTGTACTTTTCATTGATGGCGCATAATATTTTATATATTCACTGTAAACACAATGTAGACATGTGAAAATTCCAAAAACAAATTGTTTAAGTTACTTGACGCTTGCGCAAGAGCCGTCGCAACATAATAGTACTTACATGGCCCTAGTGCGTCAGAGTGGCTACCTATTATGGTAAAGAGAGGTGGGAGTTCCTATTGTAATAACATCTAGCAGTGCACACGAGTCACTCATTATGAGATATGACAAGGCCATTATACCTCATATCACGACAAGGCCACTCTAAAAGTCTCGTGCATCGAAATGATTTCATGCACATCTCGTAAGAGACTCTATCGATGCGCTAACCTTGACACATTTGCTGCACGGCGTGCACTCGTCGAGAGCCCGTGCAGAATGTGCTGTAATGTCGGTCACGTGTTGCCACGTGGCCCTTTGGAAACCTAAAGTTCATTTCAAGATGTGTGCTGCTCTATTGAGGAGCCGGCATTGTATGCATATAACACCGACGCCTACTTTGAAGACGTAACTCAGACGTGACAGCGTGACGGTTTCATAGGTTCCAATAATCCTGAAATGGGACGCCCGCCTGATGCATTCGGATTTCTTGTGAGTGTTCACAACCTATAATATGCACCATACCACTTTTAACAGCAGCCATCCAAAAAACCTGGCACGCATTTATAACAGGCCTTATGGTATGCGTTCTCAATTCACGCACCCAATGTGATAGAACATGAAACAATATCATTTGTTTATTCTGGCGTACTTATTTATTGGACCCTGGCATGTAAATAAAGAAAGAAGGTATTCCTAACCTCAGCGTGTCGCGAATGACAAAATACAATATGAGTCGGAGTACCAATGGGCGCCAAGGGAATGCAGACGTAGTTAGAGCCATTGAGGTGAGGCGGTAAAGTCACAACATCACGGACCCGATGCTATTCTTAAATACGGACTTTAACGTCCTGAAGCAGCACGACATATTGAAGAGCATCGTTATAAGATACTACAGATATTCTTACATTTCTCTAATGCAGAATACAAATGCTGTTTCGCGTCCATCCTCCAACGTCGCATACACGCCACGGCCTGGAATGAAAGCCGAGACTTCGTGCACAACATCGGAACACCGCAGCAACTTTGCTACTTCAACAACTCAGGCAAACGATGGTGTCGTCTGCCATAAGATAAACAAATTACGACAGAACTCATCTTACGAGGACGGTTGATAGTAATGGCACTATCATTCGGGCAATGTGGTAAAAATGGTACATGTGACGTTTGCTTATTATTTAGTAGTAATATTGAGACTTCCGTTGCATAGACAATGCACAAGTTACTCTGACACGGTCTTACTTTGTTACGGCACTCGCTTGTCTTGGTGTCCCACCAGCATGGCGGCATGAAGAAGAGTGTAAATACACTGAAGCAGGGACAACGATGGAATGACAAAGGCGGTATGCTGACGACGGTATGACGACAATAAGACGATGATTCTAAAATGATAGCGGTGTATAACGTCGAAACTGTGACGGAAACGTAACGAGGACAATGGGATCACTGGTGAGTGCACGGCGACGTGACGACGACAGTATGTCGACAGCCAGGTCGCGAAGCTGGATTGAAGATGACTTCACCATCACGCTGGTACGAAGACGACGGTATGGCCACAAATGCATGATATCGGCTGCTTAACGATAGCGCAATGACGACTATGGCATGATAACGGCAGCATAGTCACACGGGAATGACCAGAGTGTGATTGCTATAGAATGGCCAAGAAAGAATAACGTCGATGGATCCTCAACGGCTACAATACGGAAAAAGGATGATGTTACTGAAGGTATGACGATGGTAAAACGACAGCTTAATGATAACGGCATGAAGACAGTGGTATAATGGCGACTGAATGTGACGTCGATGGCGTGACGACAATGATATGATGAGAGTAAGATGTTGTTAGAATGGCGGTAATAGGATGACCATAACGGCATCACGACGACAGTACGACGAAGAATGTATGACGACGATGACATAAAAACTGCATGACGACAATGGGATGACAACGAGTGTACGAAGCCGATGACATAACAATGGCTGTATCACGAAGCCTGTATAACGTCGGTCGCGTGACGACGACGGCATGATGAGAGTCAGATGACAAATTCAAAAGGCGCAGCGCGACTGGGACGGAAACAGAGAAACACAAACCGCAACACAAGCGCTCACTAACAGCTGGTTTTATTTTGTAACATGTTTGGATGAACTGTTACATGGGTTGTACAATGGGTTTCCAGTTCATATAGAAGAATTCCTTTACTGTGCTCCACAACAAAAGCTGCTAAGTGTCCTAATAGAAAAGACAGCGGCTTACGGAGAAAGCGATTTTCATAATGCTACAGGGAGCCGAAATGACGCACTCTTAAATTTGTTAGAATTTTATTTGAACTCAAGTGCTGTGAAGTTTTGGGGAAACTTTTCCTCCAAAAGCGAGGGATATGTATAGGTTCGGCTGTAGCTCCGGTTCTTTGTGACGTGTTATTGGACTATGTCGGGACACGCCTACACTCACACGTGCAGGATCCTCGCGTTGTTAAAATATGCCGGTATGTAGATAATTTTCTCGTAATTTTATGAAATCTTTCATAAAAGGCAGCTGTTTATGACACTATTATGGTCTTCTTATCCAACTCTGCCGGGCTTAGCTTCATTTGTGAAACTTCAAAGATCGGCAAAATACAGTATCTGGACCTATTGTTGTTATTTAGGGATGACCGTATGTATACGCTGGCAATATAACTTGAGGTCTAAAAAGCAGCTACTGCCTTTTGCCAGTACCCGTTCCAAACTTGTCAAAATAGGAATTGTAATGAATTGCCGTCAATCAACCCTAACGAAAACATGTTTCCTCGTAATGAGCGAAAGCTTCGACTTTCAGGTGACGCAGCTGAAGGAAACCGGTTACCCTTCGGTTTTAGTTACTGC
This sequence comes from Dermacentor andersoni, assembly GCF_023375885.2. NCBI lineage: Eukaryota > Metazoa > Arthropoda > Arachnida > Ixodida > Ixodidae > Dermacentor > Dermacentor andersoni. The sequence continues at coordinate 130,121,284 of NC_092817.1, read as the reverse complement.
GGTTTCAGAAGCGTTGCTTCGGAAGATTAAGAACCCTAATCCAAAAAGTAAGCCTGAGAAGCAAAGAAGGCCAGTTCCGTATATTGATAAATTGTCACACAGCATCAAGAAAATTGCTTCGAAGCATGAGGTTCCCATTGGGTTTTGTGCGCCGCGTAAGTTATCAGAATTTGTACAATGACAAACAAAGAGAAGTAGTCACACTGCACTACTCAGCCCAGAAATAAATTCACAGGCTATGGCAAATGTTGTCTATAATATTCCTTTCGGTTGCGGTCGCCGGTATATAGGCCAAACCGGGAGCTGTTTCGAAGAGCGGTCCAGGGAGTACAATCCTAATGTACGTAATGAGACAGGCAGCTTTCTGGCTGAACATTGCAAGCTGTGTGGCTGCAAGCCTAATTTGACGATACTAAGTTTCTGATGAAAGCAAAAGACACGACCGAGCGAGAAATCGTAGAGGCTTTTTTTTTTATCAAAAGATGAGCGGACAAGTGCGTCAGCAAGCGATTAATATTTTTGAATGACGATGAGATTGAGTTTCTTGAAGGTTTTTTTAAGGTATAAAAAGTTTCACGTCTTTTTAAAGGTGTTTTTTTGTTACAAAAGCCTGCCCAAACCAAGAGTGCGGATACCTTGTACTGTGCGCATGTGCCTTGTTTCAATTATCATATTTTCTTCTGTATAGTGACTTCGCCTTAGACCGAAACATTCATATACGTGGCGATAGGAGACTATGTTCGATGAGCATATCTTGTTCTTACTGTTTTCATGAATTTAGTAACGTGTTCTTACAAATGTTCAGTATCTTGTCTTTGGCAGATCATGTGCGACCTTATCTGTGCTAACTGCGATGCGACATGGCAAGCCGTCTTGTGCATAAATAGGCTGGTTTCGGTGCAAATAAAATCTGTTGTTAGTCAGCGCATGTGTTGTGGTTTGTGTTTTTCTGTCTCCGTCCCAGTCGCGCAGAGGCTTTTGAATAGCCATGAACCAAGTCGCCCGAATCAAAGCTTTACCAAATGACAAAGCTGCAGTGACGGCAATGGCACTACCAAGATGACATAATGAAAGCGATACGACAACGGATGCGTGATAGGGACACCCTGTCGACAACGTGATGAGAATATGACAATGGCGGCATAATCTTGAATGATAGCAGCATGACTACAATAGAATGAACAATAATGTCAATGAAAGGACAAAGGTGGCGTGACAACAATGGTATTTCGTCAATGGCTTGACGTTTCTGAATTGGTTATGATGGTAACATATTGCATTAGTACGACGGCGAGATCACAATGTTAGGACGACGATGGCGTGAATGCGACTGCATGACGGGAGTCAGACGAAACTCGTATAACGACGACGGAATGAACACAAAGGCATCGCTACAGTGGTATGACAAAAGATGCATGACGGATATATGAAGACGATGGCATGATGGTGACGCCAGGACGCCAGTCTCATGACAAAGCTTGTGTGTTTACAACGCAATGACCACGATGACCTCATGACAACCAGCGCGTGCCTAGTGACCCAAGCTATTGGCCAAATTGAACCACTGGATCAGTGCAGAAGGCGGGATTGCGACGGCAGCACAAGATTACGATCACAAAGCTGGAACAATGACGATAGAATGACCACGACGGCATAACGACCATGAGCTCCTACCTAGTGACGCAAGCTAGTGGGAAACATGGATCCTATGGTTGGCGTTAAAGGCTACATTGACAAAAAGATAGCCAGCTAGATAGATAGATAGATAGATAGATAGATAGATAGATAGATAGATAGATAGATAGATAGATAGATAGATAGATAGATAGATAGATAGATAGATAGATAGATAGATAGATAGATAGATACATAGATAGTATCGTCCTGATGCCATTTTGGTCGCTCCTTCGCCGTCATTCAAGCTTCCTCACTTGATTATTGTCTTACAATCATCGCCCACTTCTTGGACATGCGATGATAGTCCTAGTCATCGTGCCATGGTCGTTATACTGTTATCTTCGCGTGGTTGCTATCATATCATCGTCATCATTTGAAGTTTTTTATCTCATTATCTTTATTTCGTCATTGTCATTCCTTCTTTTTCATTCCACCATCGTGATAACATCGACTTCTACCGTTGTGTTCCTGCCTTCATGGTCAATTGTCGCCATTAGGGAGAAGTCACTGCAGTGTCGTCCAGGCACCGTCCCCATGCCATTATAGTTATCATGTCGGCGTCAGAAATCTGGCGTAATTCATTCGTATTCAGTAGCAGCGATACCAACGGCGGTGGCGCCAGAGCATGGGGAAGGCATAAAATGCCTCGTGTACAGAATACTAGCTAACCAGAGGTCAATTATAATTAATACGCCGGACGTCCACAATATATCGTCGTATTGATGATGCGTTCTGTTGGTTCCCTCATCTTTACTTCAGCTTTATCATCCGATAGTCGTCATGCAACCGTCGTCGAGCCAACGTCGTCATAAAATTGCTGTTTATTCTTGGGTATTGTAATGTTGTTATCCGTTGCTCGTCAGGTCATTGTCGTCCAACAACCCCCGTCATACTGTAGTCATATTACGCAGTCGTCAGTAGTTGGGAGTCCATCATAGTCAAGCATGGGGTCCACTTCTTCGAGCCCACAACTTAATGGTGAGCTGGACTTTTCATGATGGAAATGTGCTCAGCTTGGTCAAGTGCTCTATACTTCCAAACTGTCGTTAAAGACAGTCGCAGTTTCGCCACAAAGGCGAAATAGCGACAGCGATAGCAAATTAGTAGAAGGATAGTAGTTTTATAGACCGCATGAGCTTGGAAGTATTCGCACGATTTGCTTGGAAATAAGCATGATGTCAACGCGCACAAGAAAACATGAGTGCATCACACTCGAAGAGCGCGGACACTCGCTGTCAAAACGCTGGTGATAGCAAGCGCGGCACGAGCACCGAGTGAAGTGACCTTCGTGCTGGCAATCGCTTCAAAGCAAGAGCGGCGAGAACTCAGCAAGCAAAGAGGTATGATCCGTATGCAGGTTCCTTTCTTTCTTTCCTCCACAGCGCCTGATATGTGCTATTTTAATTCGATTAGCATTCTTTGGCTACTGCAGGTGTTTTGGGCCTATCTATCTATCTATCTATCTATCTATCTATCTATCTATCTATCTATCTATCTATCTATCTATCTATCCATCTATCTATCTATCTATCTATCTATCTATCTATCTATCTATCTATCTATCTATCTATCTATCTAGCTAGCTAGCTAGCTAGCTAGCTAGCTAGCTAGCGAGCTAGCCTCTTACGCTGACCAAGTGACAAGCCGTCCACGAGCTTAAGCTACTAGGAACGTGCTCATGGTCGTCATGCCGCTATAAATCATCCAGCGTCATCTTCTGGCTCACGTCGTGCTGTCGTCGTCATGCCGCGAGAATGGTTCCGGCTTAATTTTTTTTTTTTTTTGCTGTTCGTATTTTTAGGACACTACGAACTTTACAGTGTCTATACATTATCAATTTGCCTTTCGGTTGCGCTATCTCTCTTCCCATTTTGCACCATGTTGGATCACTGTGTTGTTCGTGTTCTAACACGGAGACTCGGGCTGTTGGACCAAGCGTTACTAGTTAGAGTAACGTCACCTGGGTGGATGGAACCCAGTTCGAAACAAATATCGGACCGACTCTTGTCACTGCGTACAAGGCACATGGGTGATGTGCCACTCTTCATGAATCTATCTGATATTAACTTGGATCGCTGGGTGTCTGCTATTGGGCATGTGCCTTTCATCAATGAACCTCTTGACGCTAACTTGTGTCACAGGTTATGCGTCACTGTGTGTGTGCTGCTCTTCAATGAAACGTCTTTGGCAACGACTTGCGTGGCTGCGTATGTACCACTGGGCATTTGACGCTCGTCAGTCAACGTCCTTTGACGTGAACTTCGGTCAGTGTATTCACGCCAATGGGAATGTACTACTGAATATGTGCCGCTCTTCGGTGAGCCTCTTTGACGCCACCTGCTGTCGTACAGTATTTGCCATTGGGTATGTGCTGCTTTTCCGTGAAATTTTTGAAAACAACGTGAGTCAAAGAGTACGTGCCACTGGATATCTGCCACAAGACATGTGTTGCTCTTCATTGACAAAATAGATATCTGGCACTTGCCGCTATCAAACTCGCGTCATATATGATCAGGAAATCCTGTATAAATAGATATTCACATGGGCGCCTAGTGCGGATTTCCTCGATGCCGCTAGATGGCGCAGCTTGTTCACAGGAAAACGCGATATAGGAGCTTCGTCGCATGCACGTCACACACAACATCTGTGCGGTGGAAGCACAGTCTGTCACTACGTTGCTCAGATGCTAATAGCATTAACGTCGACATCCATCGTTAGATGGGTTCTGCCCGAATTCATTTGGATATGCTTCATAATGCACGCAAATATAATGCACGAAACTTTCCCCTAAGTAAATATTGAGATTCTTCACTGGCGCAGTTGAGGACGTTGCACTCCACAGGGGAATTGTTCAGGTGGATTGAAAGATACTGATTATGTAGAGGTGAAGCTATAGCGTGAGTGATTAGGTCTCACACCATGTTGGTGTGAGCGTAGCACCGAGGGATACCGAGTACTGCCGAGCACTGCGGAACGGCTGCGGAAACCACTATCTTATCGACGCATGCGAAAGAACACGACGACTGACCACAAGCGACGACTGGCGGACGAGGCTTCAACTGGTCACGGCGTCTGGTCCTCATATATCCGGCCCCACCCCATGGATTGGCATTCTGGCACCAGTGACAGCGGTTTACGCACGTTTTTACAAGCATTTGGACTTCAGTAAGGCCTTTGATCGCGTAAGTCATGAATTATTATAATAAATGAAAATGCTATGGATTTAGAGGAATCTCACTCAAACTTATTCAGTCGTATTTGAGTGCGCGGTCTCAGTACGTTGAAATAAATGGCTTTAAATCACGCACACATCCAATGAAAACCGGAATGCCACGAGGCAGAATTCTGGGGCCTGTATTATAATTATACTATATCGATGGCATAATCAACATCGACGAGACTGCAAATTTATAATTCATGCTGACGATTGGACACTATTTTTTGCTGGAAGAAAGTTAGGTATTCTAGAGGCGCTAGCCGCGAGCACCTGTTATAAGCTTCGCGATTGGTGTACTAAAAACAATTTAACACTAGATGAAACACAAACAAAGTGGGTCCTTTTCCGAGCCCTTGGCACATCCCTCTAATTAACATACCATATTACCCTAGGCCCATACAAAATCACAGTAACCAGCTCAATTAGGACGCTTGGAGTACTTTTTACTGAACACGTATCCTGGAATGAGCAAATAGATCAGATTAGCTTAAAGCTGAGACGCGTGGTTGGTGCTTTAACTCGTTGACGATATCTATTGGCTTTTGCTATAAAGCGACTTATTTATCAAGCTCTTTTGCATGCCCACTTGAACTACTGTGCTTTATTATGGGGAAACACTGCAGTAATCAATTTGAATAAGTTAAACATACTTCAGAAAAGAGCTACTATGGCAATAGAGAACATACCATACCTTGAACACACCAGACACTTTTTCGTTAAGCATAACATTGTTATAGCGAACGATGTATAGAAATGCAGGCTGCTACAATCCTACATTAGTGCAAATCGAGGGAATGACATGACATGACAAGAACTTTATTTGAGTCCTGAGGGACTGAGATCGTGGGGAGCCAAAACCGAAGGCTCCCGAAGACCAAGTCGGTGGCTCCGCCCTCGACGGGACTGGGAGATCAAGTCCCGCCGCAATGTCGTGGGCCCTCTGGACAGCCTGGAGTTGAATGTGAAGATTGCTGCTCTTGGGAGATTGCTGCCATTGTTCTTTCGTGATGGGTGGAGAGGCGTTAAGGGCGGGGCAAAGCCAGAGCATGTGGTCAAAAAAGCATGAGTCATGACCACATTTGGGGCACGACTGTGAGCGTTCAAGATCTATCTTGTTAAGAGACGGAGGAGTGGGATATGAACGGGTGTGCAGGAGTCTGAGTGTGGTAGCCTGAGGTTCGTTCAATTTGGGATGAGTGGGTGGAAATGTCCTCCTGCCTAGTCGATAATGGGAAACAATTTTGTGAAAAGTACATAGCGGATCTTTGTGGATGTTGACCTCGTTCCAAGCCTGGCTACCCGCGACAGCGCGGTGCGTGAAATCGAGCGCTCTCCGGTGGGCCTGCCCTTTAGGATTACATCCAAGCGGGTTAATTGAGCTATCTAGATGGGCTGGGAACCACGAGATTTGGTATCCTCCTTCGCTGCAATCCCTAGTCCTTTGAAGTGCTTTAATCGCAATACTGTTCGCCTGTCCAGATATGATGGCGGATGAGAAGGATCTAACCGCCGTGCACGAGTCCGAGAAGACGATAGCGGGAACTTTTGAGCTGTGAAAAGCCAGAGCGATCGCCGCTTCCTCCGCCACATGGGCAAACTTCGTATAAACAGAGGCTGCATTGACCAGGTTGCCCCCCGCGTCTACCACCGAGACAGCGAAATTATCCCCACTGTCATGTCTGGACGCATCGACAAAGAGGGATTCTAGTTTCTGCTGATTGATCTTTTTAAGGATGGACTTGGCTCTCGCGAATCTTCTACCTTTGTTATGCATTGGGTGGATGTTTCTCGGTACGGGGTCAACCATGATGCGACTTCTGGTTTTCCGGGTCAGGCTAACTTTGGTCGCCGGTTCATGTCTGGGTTGGATTCCCGCTTCTTCTAAAATCTTAATCCCTGGCTTAGTGAATGAAAGTCTCATTCTCTGAGCCGCTGTGTGAGCTTCTATTAGCTCATCGATGGTGTTATGGAGTCCTAGCTCCAGCAGCTTCTCAGTGCTTGTGGACTGCGGAAGGCCGAGCACGCGCTTGAGGCCGCTTCTGATTAGGGAGTCGAGCTTGGCTTTTTCCGCTTTACCCCAATTAAGGTACGGCGCGATGTAGATGACATGACTCAGGAAGAATGCCTGATAAGCGCTGAGTAAATTGTCCTCTTTGAGACCGCCTCTTCGATTTGAGACGCGGGCTACAAGTCTTAGGACATTACTAGCCTGTCCAGTGAGCCTGTTGAGGGCCGTCGAGTTACAGCCCTTAGCATCAATGAGGAGACCTAGAATTTTGACCGAGTCCATCCTCGGTATGGGATGCCCATTTTTAGCCCGAATTTCTATCGGCAGCGTTTCCAGAGGCGCAAGATTTCTGACCTCCTGTCTGGACTGGCGGTATAACAGGAGCTCTGATTTAGCGGGGGAGAGTTCAAGGCCCGTGTTTGAAAGAAAATCTTCGGTAGCCTCCAACGCGCTTTGTAACGAGTGTTCGAGCATGGCTAGCGATCCGCCCGGCGCCCAGATCGTGATATCGTCCGCATAAATGGCGTGACCCACGTTCGGGATTGCAGCGAGGCGAGTGGAGTGTTTGTGCATGGCTATATTAAATAAGAGTGGGAAGAGGACCCAGCCCTGCGGGGTGCCGCAGGCGCCTAGTTCGTAGGGTCCTCCCGTGACCATGCCTAGTCGGAGGTGTGCCTTGCGATCCTGCTGTAATCATGGAACCGCTGGTCCAGGTTGAGAGACGAAATCTCCGTCAGGATATGTTTATGCGCGACCCTGTCAAAGGCCTTGGAGAAGTCCAGTGCGCGGATCCATCTCACATCGCGAGTAGGGTCATCAAATATTGCTTTTTAAGCAAAAGCATAGCGTCCTGTGTGGACAACGCCTGCCTAAAGCCGATTAAGGTGTGTCTAAAGAGCTCCTTGTTTTCAATATGTTCAGTGATCCTGCTGTGTATCGCGTGCTCCGCAACCTTGGCGATGCATGATGTAAGGGAAATAGGCCGTTGATTATTTATATTGGAGGGTTTTCCAGGTTTGGGTATGAGTACCACTTTTGCGGTACGTCACTCTATCGGGACCTGTCCACTTTGCCATACCTCATTTATTCTGGCCGTAACTATCTCGATTGCCCTATCGTCTAGATTCCTGAGAACTTTGTTCGTGATTCCATCAGGTCCCGGGGCTGATCTGCCATTTAGATTGAACGGGACGTGCCTGATCTCTGACACGGTGAAAGGTTCATCTAGATCAGGTGCCTAGAATTCCATGTAGTTCACACGCTCTACGGCGCGATCCGCGTCTTAGGCGAGGGGGAGATAAGTACGTGCTAAGTTGTTGACTAATTCCCTGTCGGTGAGACCGATTGCGGTTTGCTTCTTAATGACTCTATCCGTTGCAAGGCTAAGGGTGTCCTTAGACTGTTTATCGTTGATGAGACTTTTCAGTCAGCTGCATTTGCTACCTCTTCGCATACGCCCGTCCGTTTTGGTACACGTCTCATCCTCTTGCTGCCGGGTGAGCTGGGCCGAATAGGTTTCAGTCACCTTGTTAAGAAGCGCGATTTTCGACCTGAGTCTACAATAAAGCTTTTGGGTCTTCCACCTGGCTGAGAGGGCATATTTGGCCTCCAGAAGGTGAGCAAGTCTCGAGTCCATTTTAGGAACTTCAAGATCCGTAATGATTTCTTTGGTTGCTCCTTTAACCGCCATGTTCAGATTCTCTAGCAGATCTGCGTACGTTTCCTCTGGCAGGACTGTTTCATTTCTTATTTTTCGAAAAAGGTCCCAGTCCACATACTCATATCTCGCGGGTGGTCTGGGTTTGACACGCAACAGAATTTCCAGTATGTAATCGTCACTGCCTAGACCTTCCTGCAGGTTGTCCCACGTGCCTTAGATACTTCGCAGAAAGGTGAGATCGGGAGTCGTATCTCGACTGACCGAATTACCGGATCTGGTGGGGAGCCTTGGATCTGTGACCAGTATTAAGCCGAACTCTGCAGCGTTGAAGGCCAAGTTCGTCCCTTTTGCACTTTTGTAACCGTACCCCTATTCCTTTTTGGGTGCGTTAAAGCCACCCGCAACAACGAGAGGCGCGCTTCTCGCCGCCCTAGACATGGTGCCTAGTAATGTTTTCAAGTCTCTTTTCCTGTCCGATGGTTCGCTGTACACGTTGAGAATGAAAATTTTAGAATTGGTTGTTCTGTTGGGAATGATTTCTATTTACTGGGCCTCGAGGCCCGCTTTGTACGCACGGACCTCGTGCTCAACGAACGAGATGTTCTTTCTGATTAGGGTAGCGATACCTCTGCCCTTTTCTCTCCTGTATGCTACCGTGCGGTACCCCGAGAGGGAAATTTCAGCAGTGCATAGCGTTTCCTGTAACAACATAACTTGCGGCTTGTTCGCAATGGACCTCATAAGCTGTCCCAAAGGGGCCTTGCGCCTCTGGAAACTTGCGCAGTTCCGCTGCCAGATTTTCAAATTGTTGCTATTCGCGTTCGCCATTTTGCCTACTGAGAATGATGAATTAGACCTTTAGCCCCACTTTCGGGATTCGGGTTTGCCTGATTCTGCACTGTCGACACCGTAAGCCTGCCTTTGGCTTGGACCTTGGGTGTCTCTAGTTGCGTTAATCTCGTCTCCATCCCGGAGAGCATTTCCATCATGCGTCCTAGGGTCTTTTCTATGGCAGCTAGCTTGCCTCTGCTGTTTATTTTGGCGGGAAGATCGGCTTCGGTAGCTATGGCTTCGCTCAGCTCAGCCATCTCATCCTCCTCTTCTGTCTCGCTCACCGGTTCTGGGTTGCCAGCAAGTGGGCCTATATCTTTAATTTTATCTTCACCGCGGTTCGAGATTTGCCCTCTAATGCTATTTAAGGCCTCTTTAAGCTCTGCAAGTTTGCGCCTGAGCTGTTGATTTTCTGCCTCAAGTGATTGGGTTCGGGGATCATTCACTTGCTTTGACTGTGCCTCAGCACTTGCTCTTTTGGCCATCGTAGTCTTCTTTCCTATGGACGGCGCTGTGCCGGAGCCCTTGACTTTGTCGGCCAACGTGGCCCGCTTCGCGGGCTGGGAGCGAGACCGGGACTGGGATCTTGATCTGGATGTGCTGGAATTCCCGCCTTTCCCTGAGCCGGTTCGCCTGCTGGAGCGAGAGCGCCCCGTCGATTGTGAGCGGGCTCGCAGGGTGGAGTCGCCATATGCTGGCGCAGGTGTCACCGAGCTCTGTGTGTAGCAGATATTGATGTCATTGCCGCTCGCCATCTGTGCTTTTCGCAAAAATTGTCGTCGCCTTCGACGCCGATGCCTAACGATGTATGGGATCTGGTAGCGTTGTTTGCATGTCCTATCCCCGGTGATATGAGGGCCGCCGCATGCTTCACATTTGGGTGTGCATTGGTGTTCCTCCTCTTGTGACTCTGATGACTTCATTTTGCCACAGCCGCGGCACTTCTCCTTTTCCTCTTCGCTACTGGGCCACACGTCGGCTCAGTGACCGATGTGGCCGCACGCGTAGCATACATCCACCTGCCGTTTGTACAGAAAGCATGGAACGAGGGCGGCTCCACACATGACCGTGTTGGGCACTCGCATGCCGTCGAATAGTATAACAACTACTTGTGTGTTCTAATTCTTCTTACTTCTAATGCCGTAGGGTTTCTTGTGTTCAGAATCATCCTCCTAAGAGCTCCTTCGTCAAATGAAGGGTCGATGTTTCTTATTACACCTTTGCACGTGTCATCAGGGGCAGAAATGTACGCTGACACCTCAAAGGCGCTGAGTTTAGTATGTATCTTGCTGATTCTTGCATATGCCCTCGCGTTTTGATCGTGAGGGGTAGAGACAACCAAAATGTTCTGCATCTTGTTTGGGCACACGGTGTCTTCGGCAGTCTGCTGTTCCGTCAAGGCCCCCGCCAGGGCCAGGGCTTGGGCGTGGAGTATGATATCCGTTTTGGAAACGTCGAGGCCTCCCTTGCGGCGCACGATGATCGTGATTTGGTCCTTGGGTAATTTTGGTAGCCTCGAGGCTGCCGTTACCTGCTTCATGAACTTTTTGGCCGGCGAGTTGGCCGCGCGGCTGCCAGCCGGCATATTCTTGGTGACACGTTGCCCGCCATATGACGGCGTATTCGTTGGTTGTTTCTGTTTGCTGCCGAGGGCGGTCGGCCATCCCGCTTCATCGAGCTTCTCCGGAGCGATTTCCACCCCCTCGACGACTATGGTCCCAGGCATGATTTATGTTGGTCAGTAGTTCGCTTGGAACGCCGGTTCTCCGTGCCGGCGGGGGGTTAGGCGAGCACCTTCTCGCGCTGCCGCGCCGTAAGTAGGCGTAGCCCGTTAGGGTTGGCGCTCTCGCGGCGTGGTCGGAGATTCAAGAGGTCCCAAAATGGTGAGAAGTCCACCTACCGATAAGAGTCCACTATCTGCGCAATCCTCAGAACTTGCCGCTTCATAAAAGGTATACTTTCCGTGGGTCGGCTTCGCAAAACAGCCAAATACCTTGGAAAATGGGAGCCGATGGCACGTCCGCACTACACTGCGCCTTCTTCTTCAGGAAGCCAAATTGCGGGAAGCTTGACACATTTCTCACACTTGCAAATCTTGAACCTTCTCAATGTATTTACTTCCATCAGCATAAAACCCCTTGAAAATTCCCTTCTCACGCACTATATACGGAACGCAAAGGCTTAGCGACACATTACCAAGCACTCTTAACACATATGAGCAGCAAGACATCGAAATAAAAACAAAACACTAAACTCCACCAATGTAATTACTTTGTTTTTGTAACTGCGAATTCATTAATTGTATGGCTCTATATCATTATGTTTACACTAAACATAGAACTACGATGTCATTTGTTTTCTCTTGCTTTATCATGTGCAAATATGATGTTATATGTACTAATATTCTTCGTACTGGTGTAGAATAATCATTTGCTTTCGCTTTCTTATTTACCCTATCACTTTAATTATTCACTTTTTGCTGGTATAATTGTTCGCTTTTTGTTTGTATAATTAATCGCTTTTTGCTCGTATATTTACCATGTCATTGCTCCTACAGGGTGGACGGTGGTTAGTCAAGCTGCAGTATCCGCAGCTTTTTCGCCGTCTTCCCCTTTTTCCGAAATGCGAAAACACGTGTGTACTTAGATTCAGGTGCACGTTAAAGAACCCCAGGTGGTCAAAATTTCCGGAGTCTTCCACTACGGCGTGCCTCATAATCAGAAAGGGGTTTGGCACGTAAAACACCAGAATTTTTCCCCTTTCGACAGATGTTTTTGTTTGGTGCAAATAAAACACTGACTGACTGACAAACGGTAGCAACGATATTAAAAAAGTGTGTGCATTGGTAAAACGTTTTCCAATAATATTAAAAAAGATTCGAATGCGAGCTAGCTGGTACTGACTGAAAGCTGAAAAACGGCGCGAAGTACAACTAGGGATAAGAAAGACGACGGAGAAGAGAGGAGAAATTATATTTACATGCTAAACACTGCGGCCTCAAAATGTGATTTAGCGTGCCACCTTAGGTTCTCAGAGGCTACCGCTATGCAAACCAGTAAACAGTAACATATTTACTAAGGGCAACTATTAGGTCGACGTGGACTGCTCAAGTACCATTCCACAAACAACGAAACACTTGTTTACTGCCATGAAAAACATAGTTTACGGGAAAAAAACATCTGAACGGTCCGGATACGTTTTTTGTAATTCAATTATCCCGCCAAGCGGAGGAGTGGTAACGTTGCATACGCCATCACCACACTTTGCTGCCGTCGGTGAGGAAAACGGCGCCCGACAGACGACGGTAAGTCAGTCAAAAACTTTATTGAAGTCCTGAGGAGTTTCAAGCCATTGGAAATCCCACGCGGGGAACTCCTCCGGCTGGAACCGCAGGGGACGCCCAAGTCGGGACGGGAACGTGGTGACGCTCCGCCAGATCTTGGGCCCTCTGGACGGCCTTGAGTTGGAGTTTGAGGTCCGGGCTTTTGACGGCTTCTTCCAATTCGGGCTCACTGGAGATAGGGCCGTTTGGTAACGCGGTACATTGCCATAGCATGTGCGAGAGTGAGCAATAAAGTTCTGGGCAGTCTGGGCAATTTGCCGGGATTTCTGAGTTATAGTGACTTAGTAGGCCTCGTGACGGATACGAGTCCGTTTGTAGCATTCGAAACGCGGCCGCCTGCGCGCATTCGAGTTTGGCGTGTGGGAGCGGGAATTTGGTTCTGCCTTTCCGATAGTGGAAGGTGATTTCTTGGTAAGTGAGCAGCGGGTCATTAAACTGAATGTCCAGCCCCTCGGAGGCCGTGGGACCGTCGCGGCGGGCAAGTTCTCGCGCACGGTCGTGGGCCGTTTCATTGAGGTTAGCTTCTTGCGGGTGAATATCTTTCCCCATGTGAGCGGGGAACCAGGAGAGGCACCCTTTGCTCTCTTTTGAGCTCGCTAGTAGTATACGCGCTGCTTCTTTAGATGCGTTGCCGCATTCGTAGGCCCGAATTGCGGCACTCGAGTCCGTGAAGACATAAGTAAATGTGGAGTCTGCCATGGCGATGGCTACGGCTATTTGTTCTGCTTCAGCGCTGGTGCTCGTTTTAACCGATGCGGATTATCGTAGCGTTCCGTTGCTGTCCACGACTGCTATTGCAAAAGTGGATGTGCTGCCGTACCAGACGACGGTATGATTTTTTTTCGAAAACGCAAACGCTCAGTCATGAAGAAACCGAGCCAAAGCAGAGCGGTGGATTCGCTGCTGCAGCTGCTTTTTCATCGAGTGGCGTGGATCGTTTGGGCATCCTGCGGCATTACATGGACGTCGAATTCTCTAGCGCTTGCAATATGTGGCGAGTTTTGCGAGCCAGCAAAATTAGCGCAGCGCAGCGCGATAACGAAACTACCGAAACTAGAAAGTGTGGGTGGCGCACAGTCGAGCCAAAGCGAAAGCTGTCAACAGCCAGCGTTGTTATGAGTGACCACCGTAAGCGAGTTCGATACAAAGTATTAATAGATGAAACAACAGAAGTCACTGAATCACCACTACAGGTTATTTCTTTTTCTAAAAGTGCAATACAACAGGACAAGTAGCATTTCATTTCGCCTTGTAATGCAATACAGGGATGTTTTTGTAACTAGTGATTGAGTACTGGTGACAAAATTTAACTGGGAAGTGATTTCGTTATCCGGCAAGTACTTGGATGTCCCGGCGGTGTCTTGAATCATGTCTTGCATTTATCTAACTTTCTCGATTATTATGGCTTTGTTTGCGATAATATTGACGCCTTAGAGCTTCTCGCGCAATAATCTATGACTTAAGCTTCACTTAATATTTGCCTTTGGTCTCCTTCTGACACAAAAACCGGGACGTACACGATGGTCCAGTACGCTGGAAAGGCCAGTTGTCATATCAGTTGTGTTTAGACCCACAATCCAAAACAACTGAGGAGAGATGGTGCATAGTTAACGCTAAATCCCACCGTGTAGTGTTCGCTACAGTTGCATAAGTGAAGAATGAAATCAGTTGAAGTTCAGTGCTCCACCTATCATTTCTGAATTGTGTTTACTTACCTGCTGGCGCAACAGTGTGTTAATTAGTACCGAATACTGTCATTCTCTCCGTTGATGGCATTTTCTGCTGTTCTGCAATTCAAATGCTAGATTTATAGCTTTTTAGAACACCACAATTTAGTTCAGTAGAATTGGTCTTGTCCTTTGTCTTTTAACATATACAAAGCAAGATATAGGACAACTTATAACACAGCTAGTGTATTCTACCTTAATCAAAATTACGCGACCAACCACAGTTGAGCCCATAGCACATGTGTTCATCAGAAGGGCTGCACTCCCCACTTCCCTACCGTTGCAGATTCACTTGTACTTTGAGTTCTCAACTCCATCGCCCAAAATACCTTCAATATTAGGCATTAGTGTGGCTACAGTGTATTCCTGCTTCACACTAGTACTTAAATGGCATAAATATGACTTGTAGATGTATGGATGCAAAAACACTCGGAGCAAACTTAGACCAAATTGTCACCGTAATATGTGACCTTTATTTTCCAACAGCACCAAAATAATAAAATGAAAAGAAATGTTTTAGTCATGAAGTTCATCTCGATGGTAAGTTACAACTTCTGAAGGCTTCTTCCACATATCATCAAGCATGAGAGATACTCCCTTGGTTGCTTTATGGGTTTTACGCTTTACGATGTTAAACTTTCTCAATAATCCTTCAAATGCCGTGTACAGCTTTCCAATATTAATTACACGGGCTAAACTTGCAAGCTAAAGAAGTGTACCTTGAGAGTTTAAAATTATTGCAGTAACGCTGTCCAGTACACTTTTGTTAAGTTTCCTAGTTGTCACGGTCAAAAATTTTGAAATCTATCTGAATAGTAAAAAATTACGCCAGAACAAATCTCACGATTCCTATCGACAGTAATGCGATTCGAATTTGAGCAATGTAGCTACACAACGTCTTGCTTAATTGAAATTTATTTAAAATCTGTAGTAGTCATTCCGAGACTTCGATTGCTTGCGCTATATGGGACCATAACTGTCACCCACATCAGCTTACTTTGGTATTGTACTCGCATACTATATCACCCTACAGCTTGGTGGAATCAGCATGAAGCACAACAAAGGTGTATGATGGCGGTGGCATGACAACATTAAGGTAACGGCTTTAAAGTTATGGCTAAGGTACAATGACCACAGCGTGGCAAAAACGTCATGAAGAGAATCAGATGGCGACGAGTGTATGACGACAAACAGATGTGGAAGACGGAATGATAACGATGGCGCCGCAAACAGGGCATGTGAGCAGGTGCATGACAGTGGATGTCTGACAACGACGCAAAGACACAATTGCATGACAACGGTGGCATAATCACGATTTAAGGATGACAGCATGATCAAGGTAGAGTGACGGAAAAGGAATGACGTTAATGGAAAGACGAAATTTGTATGACGACGATTGCATGATGACAATGACTTAATGACTCTGAAATGATGGCGATGGTAAAACGACAGCGTGAAGACGACGGCATGAGGACAATCGTACGACGACAACAGCGTGAAGATGATGGCGTGACGATGACGGCAGGACAAGAGAGGGAGGACGAAGTTGCATTGACGACGATGGAACGACCATGACCGCATCAATACGACACAATGACAACGAATGCATCACGACGATGGTGTGACAACGACGCAATGACAACGATGGCAACTGTATAAGCAGAATGAGATGACAAGGAGTGTATTATGAAAGTGGCACTGCGACTACTGTCTCACAAAGACTGTATGTCGACAATATTGTCACGTGGTAGTGACGGTGAAGAAAGAAGCAATACGGTGGAACACAAAACTAGCTTTTATTGGGCGAACCTGTGCCCACAAAAACAGGCTACACTTATAGCACAACGATAGCGGCGAACACGGTCGGCGATCGTCGGAAAACTGATCAGCGGGTCAAGCGCGTCGGCTTTTATAGATCAGTTGTCGAATGTTCCAGATTAACTGATGGGACCCGCGTGTCTTCCACAAAGTTCTACACCATTCGTGTCACGCGATGAAATCTGATAACACAACGTTCGGCGACAACAGACACGCGGATAGTAGCGTCGACAGCTTTCCAGAAACGCCGGATACATGCAGGCGCGTCCCTCGCTGTGCGATTACAGTTGTTAAGCGGCGAAACGTGGTTGCCCGATAAAGATAAGTACACGTGTCATTACCCCCCTCTTAAAAAGCATCGACCCGATGCTGCTAACAAACGAAAGTAACAAAGAAAAGCACTCGTAGCAAACAAAACAACAAACTAAGGAAGTTCATCAGCGTCCGTAAAATGGTTTAAGGCGCACCACGTGGACCACTTCAGATCGTGCGCGGCGCCGCTGTGAGTGCGAAATGCCGTCTGGCACGACCTCATAGTCTAGTGCGCCAATACGTCGGATGACCTTGTAGGGTCCAAAATAGCGTCGCAGCAGCTTCTCACTGAGTCCTCGCCGGCGTATCGGGGTCCATACCCAAACACGGTCGCCGGGCTGGTACTCGACGAAGCGTCGTCGGAGGTTGTAGTGTCGGCTGTCGGTACGCTGCTGGGTCTTGATCCGTAGGCGGGCGAGCTGTCGGGCTTCTTCGGCGCGCTGGAGATAGGTAGCGACGTCAAGATTCTCCTCGTCAGTGACGTGCGGCAGCATGGCGTCGAGCGTCGTCGTCGGGTTCCTGCCGTAAACCAACTTGAATGGCGTGATCTGTGTTGTTTCTTGCACCGCCGTGTTGTAGGCGAAGGTGACATACGGCAGGACCGCGTCCCACGTCTTGTGCTCGACGTCGACGTACATTGCTAGCATGTCGGCGAGGGTCTTGTTCAGGCGCTCCGTGAGACCATTCGTCTGCGGATGGTAGGCAGTTGTCCTCCTGTGGCTCGTCTGGCTGTACTGCAGAATGGCTTCGGTGAGCTCTGCTGTAAAAGCCGTTCCTCTGTCGGTGATGAGGACTTCTGGGGCACCATGTCGCAGCAGGATGTTCTCGACGAAAAATTTCGCCACTTCGGCTGCGCTGCCTTTTGGTAGAGCTTTGGTTTCAGCAAAGCGGGTGAGATAGTCCGTCGCCACGATGATCCACTTATTCCTGGATGTTGACATCGGAAACGGCCCCAACAAATCCATCCCAATCTGCTGAAATGGTCGACGAGGAGGTTCGATCGGCTGTAGTAATCCTGCTGGCCTTGTCGGTGGTGTCTTGCGTCGTTGACAGTCTCTGCATGTCTTGACGTAACGGGCGACGTCGGCGGTCAGACGCGGCCAGTAATACTTTTCCTGTATCCTCGACAGCGTCCGGGAGAATCCGAGGTGCCCAGCGGTTGGATCGTCGTGTAGGGCGTGCAGTATTTCTGGACGGAGCGCTGACGGCACCACAAGAAGGTAGCTGGCGTGGACTGGTGAGAAGTTCTTCTTCACGAGCAGGTTGTTTCGTAGCGTGAACGAAGACAGCACGCGCTTAAATGCCCTAGGGACAACGTCGGTGTTCCCTTTCAAATACTCGACGAGGCCTTTTAGCTCCGGGTCTGCTCGTTGCTGTTTAGTGAAGTCTTCCGCGCTTATTATCCCAAGGAAGGCGTCGTCGTCCACGTCGTCTTGCGGCGGGGGATCGATTGGGGCGCGTGATAAGCAGTCGGCGTCGGAGTGTTTTCTTCCGGACTTGTATATTACCGTTACGTCATATTCTTGTAGCCTGAGGCTCCACCGCGCCAGCCGTCCTGAAGGGTCCTTTAAGTTAGCTAGCCAACACAACGCGTGGTGGTCGCTGACGACTTTGAATGGCCTGCCATAGAGGTAAGGGCGGAATTTAGCTGTAGCCCAAATGATGGCGAGGCATTCCTTTTCAGTCGTAGAATAATTGCTTTCCGCTTTTGACAGCGACCGGCTAGCATACGATATCACCCGTTCAAGTCCTTCTTTCCTCTGGACTAGGACGGCACCGAGGCCTAGGCTACTGGCGTCAGTGTGGATTTCAGTATCGGCGTCCTCGTCGAAGTGTGCAAGTACCGGCGGCGACTGCATGCGTCGTTTGAGTTCTTGAAATGCGTCGGCCTGCGGCGTTTCCCAATTGAACTCGACATCAGATTTCGTTAGATGTGTTAGCGGCTCCGCGATGCGCGAAAAGTCCTTGACAAAGCGCCTATAGTAGGCACACATGCCAAGGAATCTGCGCACTGCCTTCTTGTCGATTGGCTGCGGGAACTTTGCGATGGCAGCTGTCTTCTGCGGGTCGGGGCGCACTCCAGATTTGCTGATGACATGGCCTAGGAATAGAAGCTCATCGTAAGCGAAGCGACACTTTTCCGGCTTCAGGGTGAGCCCTGATGACTTGATGGCCTCTAATACTGTCGCAAGCCGCTTAAGGTGATCGTCGAAATTTTCGGCGAAGACGACGACGTCATCCAAGTACACAAGACAGGTCTGCCACTTCAATCCTGCTAAAACCGTGTCCATCACGCGCTGGAACGTTGCAGGCGCCGAGCACAGCCCAAATGGCATAACCTTGAATTCATAGAGGCCGTCTGGCGTGATGAAGGCGGTCTTTTCGCGATCCCTTTCGTCGACTTCTATTTGCCAGTAGCCAGACTTGAGGTCCATCGATGAGAAGTATTTAGCATTGCAGAGCCGATCTAATGCGTCGTCTATCCGTGGAAGGGGGTATACGTCTTTCTTCGCGATTTTGTTCAGTCGACGATAATCGACACAGAAACGTAGGGTTCCGTCCTTTTTCTTCACTAAAACAACTGGAGACGCCCACGGGCTTTTCGACGGCTGGATGATGTCGTCGCGCAGCATTTCGTCGACTTGTTGTCTTATAGCTTCGCGTTCTCGCGTCGAAACTCGGTAAGGGCTCTGGCGTAGTGGTCGAGCGCTCTCTTCGGTGATTATGCGATGCTTTGCGACTGGTGTTTGTCGAATCCTTGATGACGTCGAAAAGCAGTCTTTGTATCGTCGAAGCAGACTTCTGAGCTGTTGCTGCTTAATCATGGGGAGACTTGGATTTATGTTGAAGTCTGGCTCGGGAACTGCGGTCGTCGGGGTAGATGCAACAGAATCAGAGAGGACAAAGGCATTGCTGGTTTCCTGTATTTCCTCGATGAATGCGATCGTCGTGCCCTTGTTGATGTGCTTGAACTCCTGGCTGAAGTTTGTCAGCAACACTCTCGTGTTTCCTCCATGCAGTCGAGCGATCCCTCTTGCGACGCAAATTTCACGGTCGAGTAGTAGACGTTGGTCGCCTTCGATGACGCCTTCTACGTCAGCGGGTGCTTCGGTGCCTACCGAAATAACGATGCTGGAGCGAGGCGGGATGCTCACTTGAGCTTCGAGCACACTCAAGGCGTGACTACAAGGGCTCTCCGATGGTATCGCTTGATCTTCCGACAGCGTTATTGACTGCGACTTCAGGTCGATGATTGCGCCGTGTTGGTTCAGGAAGTCCATGCCGAGAATGACGTCTCGTGAACACCGTTGCAGAATAACGAAGGTGGCAGGGTAAGTCCGGTCATGAATGGTAATTCTTGCCGTGCAGATTCCAGTCGGCGTAATGAGGTGCCCTCCAGCGGTCCGAATTTGGGGGCCCTCCCATACAGTCTTAACCTTCTTCAACTGGGCGGCGATGTGTCCACTCATTACGGAGTAATCGGCCCCTGTGTCGACTAAGGCAGTGACTGCGTGGCCGTCGAGAAGCACGTCAAGGTCAGTGGTTCTTTGTCTGGCGTTGCAGTTAGGTCGTGGCGTCGGATCACGGCTGCGTCGTGTTGAACTGAAGCTGGAACGTCGCTTCGTCAAGTCGTCTTTCGTCGGTGTAGTCTTGGCTTCCCGACTTCGTCGGGACGGCGGCGTGTCGTCATTAGGTCGTCGAGATGGTTTCTTCGTCGTCTTCGTCGGCGGCGGAGGATCTTCGTCAGTTCGACGAACAGCAACCGCACCTCCATCGGTTGCTGCTTTTAGTTTTCCGGATATGGGCTCGCAGAGCGGCCCCGGGCTGGGCCGGTGTATGGTCGGTGCTGCGGCGACAGGTAGCGGCCTGGTGACGGCCAACGGGACGGTCGTCGAGGGCTCCACTGAGTAGCGGCGAGGTAGTCGGCGATGTCACGAGGGCGTTCACCTTCCCTCGGGCGCTGTGCGTTCACGGCGAAGCCTCGCAATCCCAGGTCGCGGTATGGGCATCGGCGGTACACGTGGCCGGCTTCGCCGCAGTGGTAGCAGAGCGGGCGGTGGTCGGGGGCGCGCCAAATGTCCGTCTTCCTCGCGTAGGTGCGCTGGGCGACGGGTGGGCGTGCTGGCGGCGGCGGCGGTGGACGACGGAATTGTGGCGTTACAGGGCCCTGGCGTTGTCGCGGAGGGGGAGCTTGACGGCGTGCGACGGCGGCGTAAGTCATCGCTTCTGGCTGGGGCTGCGGTAATTGTGGTTGCACCTCAGGAACTCCTAGCGATCGGTGCACCTCTTCTTTCACGATGTCGGCGATCGAGGCCACTTGAGGCTGCGACGATGGCAAGACCTTGCGCAGTTCTTCGCGCACGATGGCCCTGATGGTCTCGCATAAATCGTCCGTGGCCAGTGATTGAATTCCGGAGTAG
This sequence comes from Dermacentor andersoni, assembly GCF_023375885.2. Classification (NCBI taxonomy): domain Eukaryota; kingdom Metazoa; phylum Arthropoda; class Arachnida; order Ixodida; family Ixodidae; genus Dermacentor; species Dermacentor andersoni. The sequence continues at coordinate 130,100,270 of NC_092817.1, read as the reverse complement.
CTTGTTGGCTTGGTGCGTCGGTCAAATTGCCGGTTCCGCAATTCCAGTGTCTTCTCGATGCTCGTAGCCTCACGAAGAAACTCGTCGACGGTCTTCGGTGGGCTTCTTACCATACCGGCGAAAAGTTCCTCCTTTACACCACGCATCAGTAGACGTACTTTCTTCTCCTCGGACATTTCTGGGTCGGCGTGGCGGAACAGACGGCTCATTTCCTCAGTGAAAATCGCGATCGTCTCATTCGGCAGCTGCGCTCTTGTCTCCAGTAGAGCTTGGGCTCGCTCTTTTCGCACGACGCTTTGAAATGTTTGCAGGAAGCCGCTTCGGAAGAGGTCCCACGTCGTCAAGGTGGCTTCTCGATTCTCGAACCACGTCTTGGCGGCGTCCTCCAATGCGAAATAGACATGTCGTAGCTTGTCGTCGCTTGCCCAGTTGTTAAACGTAGCGACCCTCTCATACGTTTCCAGCCAGGTTTCCGGGTCCTCAATGTGGAACCGCGGAACGTTGGTGGTTCCCTGGGCTGCTGCAGCACGATGGGGGACGCTGGGGCTGCCATTGCGGTTGCCTTGGCCACAATCTTCTTGGTCTTCTCAGGTAGAAGTCCGTGCTCCGGGGGCAGCTGTTGAAGACGGCGGCTTGCTCGGTGGTCTGGGACTACGTTGGCGTTCTGTTTGTGGTCTGGGCTGGGATCACGGCTTGTCGGGGGCGTCCTGTACATGGACGAAAAGCACCTCCACCAGATGTCACGTGGTAGTGACGGGGAAGAAAGAAGCAATACGGTGGAACACAAAACTAGCTTTTATTGGGCGAACCTGTGCCCACAAAAACAGGCTACACTTATAGCACAACGATAGCGGCGAACACGGTCGGCGATCGTCGGAAAACTGATCAGCGGGTCAAGCGCGTCGGCTTTTATAGATCAGTTGTCGAATGTTCCAGATTAACTGATGGGACCCGCGTGTCTTCCACAAAGTTCTACACCATTCGTGTCACGCGATGAAATCTGATAACACAACGTTCGGCGACAACAGACACGCGGATAGTAGCGTCGACAGCTTTCCAGAAACGCCGGATACATGCAGGCGCGTCCCTCGCTGTGCGATTACAGTTGTTAAGCGGCGAAACGTGGTTGCCCGATAAAGATAAGTACACGTGTCAATATCATGACGAGACTCGGATGAGGAAATTAAAGTGACTGCTATAGAACGACCAATATAGCATTGCGTCGGCGATACGACAATGAATGTCTAACGATAATGGGACAATAACAAACATGACGTCATGACGACGACGCAAAGACGATGATGACATGAGAACGGTGTATGATCAAGACTGAATTTGAACAGTATGATTATGCTAGAGTGATCGAGAAGAAAAGATGTCTATGGAACAAAGGCCGTATTACGATGATGGCATGGCGATAATGAGATAGCGTTTCTGAAGTGATGACAATGTAAAACGACCGTGTGGCAACGATGGTATCACAATAGTATGTCGACAACTGTGTGATGACGACGTCATGCAGAGAATGAGACAACGAAGTTTGAATTAGTTCAGGTTGTTGTCCGTAAAGACGTTGGAGGGGGTAATACATAAGAAGTGGGTTTTACATTGGTTCCGCCTTATGTACGAGTCATTAACTACATGCAAAGTGATCAACCACACGCTGCTGGAACAATGACGGGCAAGCGATGTCAGCAGAAAGGCCGCCCCAGGCTTTAGCTGTATGAGGAATGAACGACGTGGAAAATTGAGCGGCTCGGGCACGCGGGCGTGTGACTTCCTGCAGATTGACTGGTGCGGTGAGATGCGCGCTGCGGGAATGATGTATGACGCATTATGAAGGGGGCTGAAAAAGAACTTGTGAGCGAGCTCGTGACTAGCATATCGTCGGCGATTGGGTAGTAGTGTTAATCTGTATTCTGTTGTAAGTGCAAAGATACTGACATCATATGTAGGTGGTGAGTTATTTAGTCTTCTTGAGCGGTTCTGAACAGATTCAACTTATCTTATAAGATATCCTTGATTACGAAGATGTAATGACCACGACTACGCCACGACGCTTCTATGAAGACAAATTTATGATGACGACTCATTGACGACGAGAGCGTGACAAGGGTAAAGCACAATGGCTCGATAACGAGTGTAATACGACGGTGGCGTGACGACTACAACATGAAGAGACTTGGATGAGGAAGCTCGAGTGAAGGTGACTGAACTATCGCGACGCCATCACGACGACGGCATGACAGTAAACGTCTAATGAGTGAATAACGGAAATATGGTGACGACGTCGCCATAACGAGAGTAGGATGAGAAAGCTGAAATGACGGTGATGAAATGACCGCAAGGACAACGCAACTACAGGCACATACCTAGCGGCGCAAGATATTAGACAACCTATGCTACTCTGCAACTCGACGGGTATGGAAGGCGTGACAACGACAGTACACATAAAGTGAAATGACGAAGCCGAAATGACTATGATCAAACAACGACGGAAGAATGAAGACCATGATAAAATAAATGCCTATTGGTTCGAGCTAGTAGAAAACATGGTAACCACGTCGACATAGGAGGATATATATATGTGTGTGTATGGGTGTGCGTGTGCGTGCGTGTGTGCGTGTGCGTGTGCGCGCGCGCGCGTGTGTGTGTGTGTGTGCGCGTGCGCGTGCGTGTGCGCGTGTGTGTGCGCGTGTGTGTGTGTGCGTGTGCGCGTGTGCGTGTGCGCGTGTGTGTGCGCGTGTGTGCGTGCGCGTGTGTGTGTGTGCGTGTGCGTGTGCACGTGTGTGTGTGTGCGCGTGCGTGTGCGCGTGTGTGTGTGTGTGTGCGTGCGTGTGCGTGTGTGCGCGCGCGTGTGTGTGTGCGTGCGTGTGCGTGTGTGTATGTGTGTGTGTGTGTGTGTGTGTGTGTGTGTGTGTGTGTGTGTGTGTGTGTGTGTGTGTGTGTGTGTGTGTGTGTGTGTGTGTGTGTGTGTGTGTGTGTGTGTGTCTGTGTGTGTGTGTGGTTGGCTAGGTAGATAGACGGACTAAAAACGCCTGAAGTAGGCAAAGAATCTTAATCACATTGAAAGAGAAGGGTTACAGTCAGCTAGGGAATTCATCTATAAGATCCATTTTAGTCGCAAGCAGTCTCCTTTACAGATAAACTAGTCAATGTACATTTTAGAAAAATGTCGGCAGTAATTTATTCTTGACACCAAGTATATTGAAGAGTGTATCCCATGTATATGTTTTCATTTTCTCAGCTACTAGATGTAAGCTAAGCAAACTACGTTGTAAATGACCGTTAATGAACATTTTTTTTCCAGGCCTTTCTAAGTACAATTAAAGAAGGTAAGTTCTTTCGTTTCGCTTACTAAAAAGCGTTCGGAATATCTACAAGTGGCGGTAACCAGCCTCGGGATACCCGCTGGCGCTAGATAACAGCCGGGAAAAGTCAGAGGATACCAATGTACTCTGCGCTCTGTGAATGTCTAGCTTCCGCCTGGCTAAAGTCCTCCCACTGAGACCATCTCCTCGTTCGACGTCAGTCTGCCCGAAGGCCACGATGATTTTTCTGGTATGTAGGAAAGCTCTGCTACTGTTACCTACAGGGAATCTACCGCGAATTCTTCCGATGGCTCCGAAAAACACACCAAAATATCGCCCCCAGACGCTATCGCGAATCAATAAGGTCGATAATGGCAGTGAACTCCCAAAATCACACCTGAGCCAACTTGACCATCACATATAAGCAGGAAAATCCTGAGCAAGTTATCACACGCTGCAACCTACTCCCATTGAAGACAGCTTTTGAAGCTGTCTTCAAATAAGCGTATGAGCCTCCCGGCTGTCGATAAACGCAATGCACAGGCTCCTGAACAGCCTCCGAAAATCTCAAGTATTGCTGAAATACGTATTCAAGCCTACGAGCCACAGCCGAGAAATTGTGCAGTAGGAGTCATAAGGGAGTTGCTGTAGACATTTGCGGCTCTTCTTCAAAGAGGTCCTGTCAAGTTTATATGTCGACTGGGAGCGCCAGAAAAAGTTCGTATTGTGTTTGCTACAGAAAGTGCTCCTAAGTACGTCATCTTGGGCTACACATCTTACCGAGCATCGATTACCTTGTGTATACCAAGTTCCAGCGTTTTGATCTCGTGCCTCTAGGCTACACGTTCCTCGTGCCTGTATGTTACCAGCACGATGCCCACGCTTCGGGGACAATCATGACCGATTTGCCTGTCGAAATGAAAAGGAGCCGTGCCCAAACTACGGTGAAAAAACATGAATCGACGCTTGCTCGCCCGGCCATTTCGCGCAGAAAAGGAGATAAGGAAGTACAAAATGAAAAGCAACGTTGGGTACTAATTGCCGCAGGCTGTGGTACGCCAGGAAAAAGAAACTCGAGGCAGTGGCCAAGCAAAAACGCCTGGAGGCAGCAGAGGCTCACCTAGAAAGGCAGTAGTTAAAATTACCAATCTGGGACAAGTAACTTCCCGTCTAAACCAACTCGCCTACTAGCTCCAGCTCCTCCTATGCGAGCGGCTCAGAAGAGCACAGCTGGAACGTAGGAAAAGACATGCGTCTCAACCTCCTTGGGTGGACGGTGTGAGTGCGGTGCTCCTGAAAACAACGAAAACACATACTTATTGCTATTTGCGCTTGTCAGATCTACTCGCATATTGCTCGCATCTTCCTAGCCCCAATGTCTTCTGTAGTGGCAAAGGCCATACTGATGGTGCTTGATTTTCTTGCTCCTGTTCTGACAAAATGGCACTGTCGGCCCAAACATCGAGCCTGAAAAATATTCGAGACAAGGCCATCACATTTCATTGAAACACCTGGAGCCTTGGCTGCCGTCTCACTGATTTCAGACAATTTGTACGCAAGCACCGGTTTTCCGTGATCGCTCCCTCAGAGTCCCGTGCGTGCACCAACATTCGCCTTTCTGGACATACGATTACACTTCTAATCACAGAATGGATACCAGCAGGGTTCCATTGGCTGTTCACAATGATTTAACATTCTTTTCTCATGCCATACCAGTCGGTGTATCCAGAAAGTGTGCTGCAGTGACAGCGAAATGGGAAAATTTGACATTACGGTGATTGCCGCGTACACACCTCCTCGGGCTATATTTTGATGTCGGTAGGCTGCAGGATATATTAGATGGAACACTTCGACCGCACATACTAGTTGTGGACTTCTACGCGCATCACTCAGCCTGGGGCGGTAGGAAGTCTTCAGTCCGCGGTGGGCGCCTCTTTGACAGGACACATGAAAATAACCTGCCAATTCTAAACGATCGGCAGCTAACCTTCTCGAAGAATGGTCGATCCAGTGCACTGGGTGGCACCATGATCACCATGCACTTCATGTTTGCGGCGACCTGGTTCGCAGACGTCCAAAGGGATAGCAGTGACCACGTACCAACCTCCATCTCTTGGGCTGTCCTACATGGCACACACAACAAAGGGTGGTTAGTCGCATTAACTTGGATGTATACAGCGCTACAATGGAGGATTAAGACCCATCTGGGTTTACGTAAGATGAGTTTGTTAGTCCGCTAAATCAAGCAAAACAAAGAAGCAAGCTATGTCGAGCTCACCTAACAGGCGAGGTTGAGTATGAGAGGTTGCAGGCGATGCGGCGCAGATCTGAGAGACGTTCTTGTAGGATGATATTCTGTAGATGATGATGTCTGTAGATGACAATGCAAATAGATATACGACGTCACCTGGACAAGCTAGGCAGGAGGCAATGGCGGACCTTTTATTCCAAACTTGGCCCCATAAGACGACTGTAAAGAATATGTAGCATTGTGCGTGGCTTGAAATATCTCCCGTTCAAGCTGCAGCTTTCCAGTTCAATTGCACTATCCCGTAACAGCAACGAAGTGGACGTGGCGAACAACCGGGTTGGAAATCGAACAGTGAAAATGTGATTTCTTTATGAAGTGTGTGTGTCTGTGTGTTTGTTTACGATGTGTGTATAATATGCGCGTTCCAAGGCTTCATAAACAGCCAGATATTTTTACTAGTTAATATAGAACTACTGTTGAAGGAGACAAACCATCTTCAGTCATGGAGCTACTTGGAGCGTTGGCCTTGGTGAACAAGGCGTGATCTTCTTGTCCTGGCTGCGTCAGCTGCGCCGAGTTGACACATTTACGTGACAAAGCAACGATGTGCCTACTTGCCATGTTCAATGCCTCCTGGGACAGGAGAATGGCTGTCTTGAACCTTGCTGGAAACAATCTCGTTTTATCCCTGTCCTCAAGCCCGGCAAGTCTCCAACAGACTTAAACTCCTATCGTCGGATTGCTCTTCTTAGCTGCGTTGGAAAACTTATGGAGAAGATGGTATTAATGTGCTGGACTGGTTTCTGACGAACATGAATGTCGACCCTCCGCAAATGCCAGGGATCAGAAAGAGCCACAACAGCATAGACAACGTGATCGGCCTGGTCAACTGCTGAATACTCACCAAAGGTACAGCCAACATCACTATTGGCATATTCCTATACAACAAGGGAGCGTTCGATAACTTTACTCCCGATGCTATTTTATACGCTCTGAAGTCCATTGGGGTTGGTGGTCGTATGCACCGCTGGGCCTCAGGCTACCTCACTGATCGGTCAGGCTACATATCCATAAAGTGCATCGAAGGGTTCCACAAGGTGGTGTTTTAAATCCGACCATATTTGACATCTCTCTTATTCGACCGGGAAAATGCATTCCGTGTCGGTTGAAATCCCTTTATTCGCAGATGACATCGGTATATGCAGCTGTAGTCGCAACAAACGTGTCCTACGAGCAAGAACTCAGAAAGATATCAATTCTATTGACAACTTTCGATTCGCACGACGTCTAACAATGTCCACAGAAAAGTGCGCCGCCATTACTTTTACTAGGCGTGAAGCCTCGAACTACACACTAAAGGTTGTGCACTCTCTCATTCGGTACGGATCAAGTCACAAGTTACTGCGAGTGACAATCGGCAGACTAATGACGTGGGGACCGCATATTGGAATACTCAAAGAAAAAAATAGATGCTGCCTGAGCATCTTCCGTATGCTATCAAGCAACACTGGGGGTTTCTCCGTGGATTCTCTGCTACGCATGTATGCGCTTCTCTGTGAACGCGTCCTACGACACAACCTTCCTGCGCTACGGGTCATTTCACAAACCAACATAAAAGCACTCGCTGGTGCGCAAGCAAACGTCTTGAGGCTGTGCCTCGGCCTACCGTAAATCACATCAAGAGTAGGAACCCCTGCAGAAAGCAGACGCCTATCGGTTTCAGTGCTTCTGCAGCAGGATTTTCTTGGAGTACACATGCGCTCTGCCGGTAGAGTGCAAGGATATCCGCTTGCTTCCGACAGTGGTCCTGTGGGTGCGACCTTCCTCCCGCTGAAATATGACAGCCGTTCAATGCCGACGGAACCACTGTGGAAAATTCCTTCGGCGAATACAAGGGGGGGGGGGGGGGGCGCAACGTTCAGGCTGACCATGGTGTCAAAGCTTGGCACGACACTTCGAGAGAAATGGTCCAGATGCCTTTCTCGAGCAAAGACGCGGCGACGCTGGTATATGCACAAGCTTGGCATCTTCAGGAATCCCCCTGGACAGGTGCAAGCTACCAGTATGAACTCCTATACAAAACAGATCAATCATGAGAATTTTACATGGCGCGAGACTTGAACGGAAAAGACCAAGCACGCTTCACTTCATAAAACTCACCGTAGCCTACAGAAACTCCTTCAGGTGTAAGATTCAACTCACGAACTCGTCAAGGTGCTCTGATGTAACGTCCCTGAATACCTACAACATGTTCCGTGCGACTGCTACCGCTGCGTGTCAGAGAAAGAAGCTTTGAAGGTGGCACTGCCGCTTCAACTGTAGTCGAGCTTGGCACTACGGCACATTCTTGGCCCATGGAAAAGCTTACTTGGCATGGAAAAGCCTGTGCTTTACGGGCCACGAATGCGCCGCAGTTGGTCTTGTGGGCCACGAGTCTTAATGATACAATGTAAATACCTCTCTCTCTCTCTCTCTCTCTCTCTCTCTCTCTCTCTCTCTATATATATATATATATATATATATATATATATATATATATATATACATTGTAGCCAAGAGAGACGCTAGTGGGTTCACTATGACCCAACGGCACCTATTGAGGTACACACAGATGCCAGCGGTGTTGGCCTCGGCGCTGTCCTAGCGCAGCACAAAGAAGGGTTTCCTGAATATGTTGTGGCATATGCAAGCCGTATGCTTACTAAAGCCGAGACCAATTACACCGTCACGGAAAAAGAATGCCTGGCGATCATCTGGGCGCTTACCAAGCTCCGGCCCTATTTGTATGGTCTACAATTTGATGTCGTCACGGACCACCATGCACTATGCTGGCTGTCGTCATTGAAGGATCCCTCAGGCCGTCTCGCCCGCTGGGCGCTTCGCTTACAGGATTACCATATCCGCGTACTGTACCGCAACGGACGCCAGCATGCTGATGCTGACGCCCTCTCACGTTCGCCCTTGCCAGACGACAATGCCTGCTGCGCAATATCCCAGCTTGACGTTTCTTCCGTCGACATTGGGACCATCACTTCTGAGCAGCGCAAGGACCCCTGGATTGCCTCCATCATAGACTGCCTTACTGATCCGTCATCGCAGCCAACCACTCGTGCATTGCGCCGTCAAGCTCGCCATTTCGCCATTCGCGACGACCTGCTTCACCGACGCAATTACACCTCTGACGGCCGCCAGTGGTTATTAGTTGTACCTCGAAACCTGCGTTCTGAAATCTGCGCATCGTTCCACTCTCCGACGAAGCTACTACTGGCGAGGAATATACAACTACATTCAAAAGTTCGTTCGCTCATGCCCCGACTGCCAGCGTCGAAAATCACCCCACCACTCGCCAGCTGGTCTGCAGCCTCTACCTTGCCCTACCCGGCCGTTCGCGCGCGTTGGCATCGATTTGTATGGGCCACTTCCCCTGAGGTCGGCTGGTAACCACTGGGCCATTGTGGCAGTAGAACACCTTACACGATACGCTGAAACCGCCGCTCTCCCAGCAGCTACAACGCGCGATGTTGCATCATTCCTGCTTCGCCGATTCATCCTGCGGCATGGTCCACCTCAAGAACTGCTCAGCGATCGCGGACGCGTCTTCCTGTCGGAAGTAGTTGAAGCGATTCTCAAAGAGTGCCACGTTGTTCATCGTATGACTACGGCGTACCACCCTCAAACGAATGGCCTCACAGAACGCTTCAACCGTACGCTCGGCGACATGCTTTCAATGTACGTTGCCTCCGACCACACGAACTGGGACGCCGTTCTGCCATTCGTCACCTACGCGTATAATACCGCTACGCAGAGCACCACTGGATTTTCACTCTATTTCTTGCTGTATGGTCGACACCCTTCGCACACCATCGACACAATTCTTCCGTACCGGCCGGATGCATACGAGTGCGTGCCTATTTCTGCCACGGTCAGACATGCAGAAGAGTGCCGCGACCTCGTACGGGCCTTTACTTCCGCTGATCAAGAGCGCCAGAGGAGCGCTCGCGGTGACGCCACTGCCAAGGTTACCTTCGATCCGGGAGCGCTCGTGTGGCTCTCAGTTCTTTTAACTGCCCCTGGCCTCTCATCAAAACTGGTCCCTAAGTATGAAGGCCCTTATCGTGTTCTCGAACGCGCATCTCCTGTGAACTATGTCATAGAACCAGTTGAGCCATCTTCAGACATGCGCCGCCGTGGACGAGACATTGTCCATGTCGACCGTTTAAAGCGTTACTACGACCCGCTCATCAGGACGAGCTGTTAGGTCGCCGGACGGCTCCCTTCTCGCTGCCGAGGGGTGATTGTAGCGAAGAGAGACGCTAGTGGGTTCAGCGCTACTGGCTCTAAACGCTAGTGGGTCGAGCGCTCCTGCTCAGCAACGGCTCTCGTGCTTGGAAGCTGTGACTGCCCTGTCCGTCGACGTTGCGCTGCTCCGAGCTCTGCTAAATAAACATATATATATATATATATATATATATATATATATATATATATATATATATATATATATATATATATATATATATATATATATATATATATATATATATATATATATCTTGATGGATCTGTATGTTCTGCAAAGTGATTATCACTGTATGTGTCGTAATATTCACCCAGCACCTGGAGTAGCATGTCAGGCGAATAGTCAGGCTAACATGCGCGGCATATAGTTAAAACTGACGTCTCTCTCTCTCTCTCTCTCTCTCTCGGTGCGTTTTGTTTTCTAAGACGCATTTGTTTTTTTAGACATGACCAAGCCAAGAAACCTTTCAGACAACATCTGATACAACGGCTACATATAAATGCAATAAAAACATAAAAGCCTGCATATACTGGTTTGTTTACATAATAGTACACAGGCCTTGCAAATAATAACTTTACAGTCAGTCACTAATTGCTCGAAATGGACAATTAGGTCATACATAGCCCTTATTGAATAAAATGTGCAGGTGGATATTGCGACATACAGGATTAACTGTCTTTCCGCCATGCAAAATCTTTTTGAGCTTGCAGATTTTAGTGTAAGTAGAAAATGCCTGAAGAAGATCCCCCTCGTAATGCCACGAGCACAAAACAATCTGTTTTGTTTCCTTGTTTCCTTGATGTGTCCATAAAAGGGCTGAAATACTACACCGGGTTCACAGGTGCTATAGCTAGTGCCTGTGATGGACTATTCTTATTCATCTGTGTCTAGTTTTTGCGCACACAGATTATCAATTATATCAAGAACCCTGAATGAAAATTTGCGGACAGTTATAGAAACACCGACCAAATTTAATTAGAGTGACCCTTAAATATTGTAATGTATACTGGGGTGCTATAACGTAAAACTATTCCAAACTTTTCTATTCCAATTCTGCAATCAGCCCTCCGCGATTGGTCAAAAACTTTTTTGGATCACTCCCACTTCACCTGTCCCTTACGCGACATCACAAAAAACGCGATAGCTCCCCATCTGATATGACGTGTACACACTGATTATGCATGATTTGACTGAACAAAAGAAAAATAGTTATTTCTGATTCGATGTCTTTTCGCCATCGGCCCTCGACTATTGGTCCAAAGTTTTCGGGATGCCGCCATTTCACCTGCCTCTCACGCGACGTCCCAAAACCGTAAAAACTGACCGCATCAAAGTGACGTGTTTGTGTTAAAGATGCATTAATATGCCGAACAAAACTGAATTTTTTTTCTGAATAACTGCAGGCTGCCCCATTCGGAAAGGAATAAAAGATTGGCTGCCACCGATCGCTCAGGCACTGGCTCTCGCACCTGCCGAAGAGCATGGGTATATTTGCGTGTAATAAAACTTTTTGCGTGGCCGTGTAACGTTTTCGAGCACATTAGGCACTTTTACGACCTTTTTCTGACAACTCTTCTTTGAAAAAGGATCCGTTTTAGCGTCATTCTTAAGCTTCCGTTGCATGCCGCCTCGATTGTCGACGAGCCACCGCAAGCAGAGTAAAGCGAAACGGACCAATCGCAGACTGCGGCACCACGCTCTTCATCGGGTTATCGATTTTCAGTGCAGTGGCTTGGTCCCATCGAATCCCTCTCCATTTGAGCCTGCTCCTCGCCACTTGTGAGCCAATTAGATAAGAAAAACTACTCATGGTAGGCAATGGTATTCGTTTTTCAAGCAAACAAAAGTGACCCCCTATGAACGAGGAAAGCATTCGATTGGTCTGTTCAGACAACCATGCGGGTGACCGCCTGATGCTTGCGTGGGCGGTTACGCAAATTTGACATCAGGACATTGCAATAAAAACATTTTGGAATAATTTTACGTTATAGGACCCTGTATTGTTCGATTTGCTTTCGTGATGAACTACAGTGTTATATGAGAAAATGAAAACGTGGTTACACGATAACTAACACACTGCGTGTTGATATAATTTATGTTTATATATATATTTTTATAGGTACTGTAGGAAAAATGCGTCTCCACGCGATCTCCATTTATTCTTTCTTTGAGTTAGCTGATTCGAAGTTTTACCTGCGATTTTCCTATTTTCACCACACTATCCAATTTTCCCCCATCTACGACTGCGCTTCCCTAGGCACCCGTTCTGTAGCTATAAGCGACCACTGGTAATTTACCATACGCAATACACGGCCTGCCCATTGATATTTTTACGTCTTTGTGTAAATCGGAGTCTCGGCTACAGCCATTTGTTCGCTAATCCACACTACACTGCTCTTGTTTTCTTAACGTTAGGAATAACAGTTTTTGTTCCACTGTTCTTTGTGCAGTGCCTTAGTTATTCCCGAACTTCTTTGTTAACCTGACAGTTTCTGCTGTTTACCTTGGTACCGCTAGAGTGTAAAGATTGTACACTTCTTCTATTGCGTCAACGCTACTAGTAAGCGGCCGGTCAGATTTGGTAATGCCGTAGGTATGCGCTACAACCCATTTTTATTCTTCTATAAAACTCCCGCTGCTGATTAGGGTCCCCTGTGACTAAGTTCTTCTTCTCTTGATAGATTATTGACCATTATCTTAGTCTTCTGCATGACGATCTTCAACCATACTTTTATACTTTATCAGCTGAAGTCCTCAACCATCTGTTTTGTGTGATCCTCAGCGTCGCTTAGCAGGGCAATGTAACCTGCAACGTAAAGGTTGTTGAGATATTCGCCACTGATCGTCACTCTTATTCCTTCCCAATCGAAAACTTGAATACTTCTAGGCATGCAGTGAATCGCCTTGGGGAGATTGCGTATCCTTTACTGGACCCCTTATTTCAATTTTTTTCGCTTTTCTGGAGCAGAAATAATATAGCTGTGGAGTCGTCATAGCCATTTATTAGATATTCACGTATTCTTCTTGTAATCCTTCTTTTTCGCCATACCTCCACGACTCCTGATATCTCTACCTAATCAAATGCCGTCTCGTAATCTATAAAAGTCACATTGAGAGGCTTTTGGTTCTCTGGAAATTCACCAATTATCTGATTCGCGACCTGAATTTCATCCATTGTATAAAACACCTTCCTGAAGCCAGCCTCTCCGTCTTTGATGAAATCGACTGCATCTACATCTCATTTAGCCGTTTCTCCCTGGCTTCCGTGCAAAACTCCTCAGACCCCATCGCTAATAACGAATACAAGTTGTGTATTCTTCCTATCACTACTTCCAATGAAAGCTGCGTGGTTGGTCTGTTCACTATTCATGTTAGTTCAGTACAGCCACTGCAAACCGCCACCTGCGCGTTACGCACCAAGAAAGCACTGCCGACGTCCTTGCAGGCTACCAGCCTTCACGAAACTGTTAATATCTCTACAGTTTACACGTGTGTGCATCTGATTGTGTGCGCTGGTAAGGGTTTACCAATGTATGTATAATAATCAACACCTAACATGTGAAGTAGCATGTCAGGCGAAGAGCAAGGCTAATATCTTCAGCTTATCATTTAAGCTTGTATCTGTTCCTCGCTTTCTCTGCTTCCTTCACTATATCATGGAGCTTGATGATGACATCGCCCGGCTTATCTTTCAAAGCTATACGTTGTAATGGGAATATCATTTTTTGTCTACTTCAGCCGTTTTGAGCCTATCCCACTGTTTGTATGTGTGTGTATATATATATATATATATATATATATATATATATATATATATATATATATATATATATATATATATATGCATATATATGCAGTAAACTAGACGCGCGTATGAAGCGGTTTATTGACGTTTCGGCCGGGGTCCGGCCTTCATCAGAAGGCTTTATGATGAAGTCTGATGAAGGCCGGACCCCGGCCGAAACGTCAATAAACCGCTTCATACGCGCGTCTACTTCACTGTGAATATTTACCCGGACCCAGAACTGCTTTCTTCCTGATATATATATATATATATATATATATATATATATATATATATATATATATATATATATATATATATATTACCTATCCTTTTATGGCAACTGTGGCCCAAGTTCTATATCTTCTTGAGCCCCAAGTTATGCGCTGCTGGTCGTGATGGTGTCGTGGTTGTTTCAATGTCGGCATTGCATCTTTGTAATATCTTACTCTCAACATGGTGTAGCCATCACGTCTTGCAGCCCGAGCCAGTGGCCCAAGTGGTTCAAAGCTAGGGCCATAAGGTATGGGCTCAAGGTCGTTAAGGTATCGTGGTTGTTGAGTCGCCGTTATTCCAGCTTTGTCATCTGGCATTCATAATGCCGTCGTCATCATGACATCATCGTCATACAATCATCATGCATTCGTCGTCACACCATTATAGTTGTGCCGCCATGGTTATTCAATGGTCTTCATTCCAGCATCTTGATCTGCCTGTAGTCATGCTGGCGCCGTCACCCCTTCGACTCCGACCCCATGATCATAGTTGCCTATTACCTTAAACCACTAGGCATGTGTTCCGCGTCGTGATGCCGTCATTCCAGCTTGGTAATTTGCCTCTCTTCATGCCGTTATCATCACAAGGTCGTTTTCATCCCGTGGCCGTCATGCTATGTTTTTTCTGCTATGTTGTCATGCTATGCCGTCCAACAGCCGCTATCATGACTTGATGTAGCCCATCGTTGTAATGCCGTCGCGTTCGTGCCATCCACTTCACTACAGCTTCGTCATACGACCTTCAACAAGCCGTCGGGATCACGCCATTGTCGCTATACAGGTTTCATGATACAGTCATCGTCACGTCATTGACGTTATACAGTCGTCGTCATCTCTTTGTGTTCTTGCTGTTGTCATGCCATAGTTATCACTACATCATGGTCATGTATTCATTGCCATACGGTCGTCGGTATCTCATCCCGGTCCTTCCATCGCCATCACTGTAACTTCGACGTCCCACTCGTATCATGCCGTCGTCCACATGCCGTTGTCGTCATGTCATTGCCTTCACACTTCCGTGTAAATATATTCGTCATTTCGGTATCGTCATCTCACTGCCATCATGCCGTCGTCATCAAGCCACTTTCGATACATCGACGTCATTATTGTTCGTCGTTCTTTCATAATCTTGCTATCTTAATTATGTCACTGTTGTCATGCCATCATATCCATTGGTACAACCGTCACCTCTATGTGACGATGTCATTGTCACATAGGTGGTATCGTACATCTGTTGTCATAATAGCACCATCATGGCGTGTCGGTTGTGCCATCGTCATCATTACTGCTTCTTAATGCTGTTTCGTCATACCATTGTGTTCGTGCCATATTCGTCACGCATATTTTGTCATCCGATTCACATCATCGTGTCGTCGTCATACTGATATTTGTACAGTCATGGTCAGGCCATTGTGTTCATATATTGGTTGTCGATCAATTGTCCCCATCTCGTTGCCATGCCATCATCGGCATACATTCATTGTCAAACCGTCCAAGATATGCCATCGCGATCTTCCGTCGTTATTGTAACTACGACATCCGGCTCTCGTCATGCCGTCGTTGTGACGCTTCGTTCAGTTGTGACGCTGTCGTTCAGTATCGTCTTGCCATCGCCGCCATGCCGTCGCCATACAACTTTCGCGAAGCTACCAATGTCATTCGCAGTTCGGCATCGTACCGAATGCTGTTGTCATTCAATCATGATTATGCCACCATGGTTATGCTGTCGTTGTCATTCCGTCGTAATCACATATACACTAGCATGCATCCTTTGTCATACTGTCGTTATCATGCCGTCTTGATCGTATCATCGCCGTCATTCCCGGTCGTTCGTCTCGTTTCCGTCATACCGGCGCGGTCACGCGATCGTCGCTACACATTAGTCGTCATATCATTGCGCTTAGGTTGTGGTCATTACGCTGTTGTCGCTACTCCATGGCTATGATTTAGGAATATACATCTCAGCGTCATGATGCCGTCGACGTTACACGCCATTGTCGTTCGATCCCTGTCATTCGTCCGTCATTTCATCATCACTGCGTCGGCGTCATGCAATCGTCATGTGTCCATGCTCATGGGCGACCTTGGCAAGCGGTGCACAGCGATGTGGGACAATATTGAAGTTTTTGACACACTGCCGAAGCCACAAATATCTAAAGGATACTGTTACATGTGTTAAAAAATGTAACTTCAGGAATATGGTCTGTCGCTACATTGTTTGACCGTTATTGCCATTAGGCTGGTCAGTAACCGTGGTGCGAGTTGCGCCGTAATTTTTTGTTTTACCGACGCCAAGTTTCCTTCTCACTGAGTTTCATGTATTCTCTAACTTATACAGTATCTGCATTGTCTCCGACTGTATATTTTTTACTATCGCTTGATTGCCTTTTGTTTATTAGCTTTAATAGTTCTGCGAATGACATCTGATCTCTTGAGTTAGCCACTTCCATGCTTTATCGTCATACCACCTTCAACGTTCCCTCGACGCCATTTCTTTGTCATCATCCAATGGTCTTCACTCGGTCGGGGTCATGCCAACATAGACATAGCGGACACGGGCAAGCAAATGTCATATGAAAGGATGCATATAGCCGAGACAAGGGAACTCTCAGAATAACCAGTACATATTCTACGGTTAGTCACTACATTGCTTAGATTCCAATCGCTTTACTGTAGACGGCCATCGTGAGATCGGTATTGCAGTATTGCTTGTGGATTAACTGTTTACCATACGCCCTTGATTTCATTTACAATATTATATGTGTACAGAATTTGTTTATTATATTTTTATGGTTTAATATATTCGACGTCATTTAGGCACTGCCGAATTTGGTTATTTATTATTCCTAGTGCAAAGGAGGTATTCCGCCAGATACAGGTTTTTCATTAAGATAAATAGTAACGTGGTAAACAAACTGTATATATATATATATATATATATATATATTCTCTAGCATTATGGAATTACTTAGACGCTCTTATTAAAGTTGTAACGTCGATTGAACTGTTTTAGATAAGGTTGATATATCTGAATTTCATGCATATTTTTCTCAGTCTTCTTTTTGATCACATTGCTATTCCTTCTTGCTGTCTTTATGGGATTCTCGTTTGTAATAATGTACTCGTGAGGCGGAGCGTTGTGGGCACGCCCCACGGCGCCGTAGCCTTCGCAGTGCAACGCATTGAAGAAGGTACGGGATCAGAGCGGATGTGGTGTTTGATTGCCAATAACTCCGCTTCTGCTGAACGCGTTGAAGTACTTTTTGCGGCGAAGTATTGCTCAAATAGCCTGTTTTCACTTCAAATGCCTTTCTCCACTTCGATGAAAAGTGCTTCAGGGCGACTTTAAGCCGAGGGACTTACTACAGTATATGTAATGTGTTTGTAATGTTTACTGAGTGTTATAAGTTAAAATACTTTTAGGCACGCAAGCATGCTGCTCTGCATAGAAAATAATATTGTGGAATGCAATGGTGAATATCAGTTGACGATTTCAGCAGTGTCGCCAGTTTTCTAACATTCCTTAATGTGAACATCACTAAGACAGGTATGAAAACTGCTAATGAAATACAGTCATTTCTATTTATTTTCCTTTTAGTGCTTCTTGCATCAGTCAATTTAGAAGATGAGGCAAGGTCCTACTTTGACAAGCTGAACAAAAGCGAACACGGAGCCATAGTGCAGTGGAGTCTGGATTCAGGAAACAAAATATGGATCAACGGACAGCGAAAGTAAGGAATGTGACAGAGAGTATGTTCTCTCGCGAACACGCTGATTAGAATAAGTAATTTTCATTACACGTTGTATTTAATGCAATGACGTCAAATTTATTGTTTGTGTCGCTATTACATAAGAAAATTGCAACTATCACTCAGGGACGCTACCTAAGTATGGGCGTAAGTAGGAAAGATTTTTAAGCCATGCTTTTTCCTGTTCTCCTCTCTGCCTAGTGCAGGTTGCTGCCTGCTACGCTCTTGGCGATTACACAACAATTTCGTCTACTGGGTGTGTCTCACTGGGTATCTGACGCACTGGGTTTGCGCTACATGTGCCACTGAGTACGCGAGTATTATAGCCCGACTGCCCCAAATTACTACATGCCACTGCGTAGATACCCAATAGACATACCGAGGAAGTAAGAACAATTTAAGAACTCGGAAACAACAGCACTTGAAAGGAGAAATTATAAAGGAAACAGAATGGGATCAGAGTGTTCATTGAGTGAGGGTGGTTTCACTACAGAGCAAAGAAAATAAACAGGCACATACATTTTATGTCCCATACAGCTAAGTCAAGAAACGGGCAACATAATGAACCTTGTGTGGAGGGAGAAGTTAAGTGAAGAAAATGAAGCCAGAGTGCGCATTGAGCAAGAAGCACATGTATTGGAATAAGAAGTTGTGCGCCGAATGTATTCCAGTAAACAGAAAACTTCGCCTATCACTAATTTGCACAATTCGTGGCCTCCCAGGACTGTTCAGATATTATCTACTACCAAACATCTTCATTCGGTGTGCACACTAGCACACGAGCACACACGGTAGGCGCATGAGCGTGTTCGCGCGGTTTCACAGCTAGCGCCTTCCAAAGCTAGCTCAAGAGCTAGCTGTGGAAGACGACGACGGTCCAGCCAGTGCTGATGATGACAGTTTTGTGTACAGAGGCGCAGACAGACTCATCTTCGTTTCGCCTAACCAATATAAAGCTTCGCTTTATAGACACTGCAGCAACTCCACTGGATCTGTCTAAGTATGCGTAATCATTGTGTCGCTTGCTCATCTCTACCCAGCCTAGTGTCATTTTCAGTTTTATCAAACGTGATCAGACGAGTATAAACCCTTAACAACTTTTATAGGTCACTATCAATGTAACGGAGTTATCAATCCTTATAGATTGTTATCAAGCTTATCGCAATAGATGCAATCCTTATCAACCCTGATCTGTGCTTATCAACCTTATCGCACATGATCCGACCCTTATGAATACTTGTCATCCTTATTGGACTTGATCCGACTCTTACTAACCTTGATCTGTCCTTAACAACCTTATCAGAACTGCTACGGCCATTATAAGCCCTTATTGCCCTTCGCGCCTTAAATATCCGCGTCTAACCATTATCAACCGTGATGAGACCGATATCACTACTTATCATCCTTGTCAACTCATTCACTGCTTATCTGTCTGTGCTGGGCAACGCGAAGTCCATGAGCCCTCAGAAATCGGTGGCATTTCGGTCTGTGAAGGAATGCCCCAGCGGAAGGTGCATCCCGCGACCACCGAAACCTATCGGGCGTGGGGCGTGTTTGACATTAAAAACTCGCAAAATAGCAATTTTTCTAATGCCTAAGATGCTCCAAGTCGGCTCTACATGTGGTCGTAGAGATGACCTTTATTACACCATCGCTAGTTTTTTCATCAAAGCCTGCATAGAAACTGTGCTTTTTTGACATTTGTTTGATACCGCCGGTAGAACACATTAATGTGGGTCACATATTTTCACCTTCTGCAAGTGTGGGAGAGACCAGCGGTACGCCTTGGTGTCGCCAAATCACACTTCTGCGGCCAGTTCGCGCAAATTGAGATGCCTATACATGTGTTGGTATGGTGCAATGACCCGGCTACAGTGCGTCAAGCGATATTTCTTCAGCACCGCGTGTTTGGCCTTTCAGTCTGCACCGTGGAATGCTTCTCCTGGCCGCGTGGAAGCGCCCGAGTTCGAGATAAGGCGCATTGTAGCCTGGCTAGCTAAATTAATTCGTCAGGATTGGTCATTGCGTTTACCCTTCGACCATAGTGACATAAAGCGAAGTGAATGAGGACACAGTGAACGATTACAATAAACGAGGACAGGCTTATTGCGCTTGAAGTCAAGTACGAATTCTTACAAACTCGCCCAAATTTAAGTTCCTGCAGGCATTCGGTCAGCAGCTGGCGCTAGCAGACCTATCAACTCCGGAAAGTCCGTTCCTTGCTATGTCAGTCGTTTTTACAGCGAAGCTATATATGGCTACGGTTACATGTAATTTTGTTCTCCATGAACAAAAACTATCATCAGTGGCTCATACCCACGTAAACATGCAAACATCGTAATAGCCACATAGCCCCGTAAGGCACATGCGGCAATCGCTCCGCAGCAGGAAGCCAACTGTGCTTACATTCTTTGGAATCACGCATACACCATAGAGAACAGCATGTCGAAAACTGTCATTATTAATGGCTCCTACCCACGTAACGCAGAGGCAACTTGCACTCACCAAAGTGCAGCGAACAGTGCATACATACTTTGTTTTGTTTTGAAAACATATATGCCCTTGACGGAAAGGCGAAGCGAGGAGCAGGCTGGCAACTGCCACTGGAAGGGCCACAAGGGCTGCCTACCCTTCAGAAAGTAGGGGACAAAAACAGAAAATGACGCATACAACGCGCAGAACAGCATATGTCTGAATAAAGAACAAGCTAAAAAAAGAACTTGAACCACATTATTGATGATAAGGCGCTCGTGATAGCAATGCGAAGCAAGTGGCGCTCCTCGCAAACGTTTTCCGGTAAATATTACTCTTGCCCAAGCTGCCACGGTACCGCCAGCTTGCGCCACAGGGTGTGACGTCCCTAGCTTTTCCTATATAAAATCACCAGCCTAACAACTGATTTCAATGTCGTTGCAGCATCGCTATAGGCCCGGTGCTCTGTCAAAATTACAATTACTCCCATTCCCACCATTACTCTAATATAGCGCTATTACTACTACTCAAAGCCATAAAGCATTGCATACCACCCTGATCAGTTCTGGTGGATTCCAGCAGCTTCGCTGGTCATCCATCTTCACAGAGGGAAATGACTCATGTTTTTTTCGTCCCTTCGTCTCCTCCCGCATACTGCAGACGCATGTTCTGGTTTAGCTACGAGCTAGGCACTTACGGCGTGGTCGTGAGGCTTTCCTCTTCTATGTCACCAAATCTATATCTCACTCTTTTCGGACAGTGTCCTAAGCAAAAGTGGGTCGTTTTTGCTGGTACGACAAACCACCCCATGCAAATCCTGTTAGATAGTAGGAAGAGATGTCTGGCAGCTTCCAGGCGTCTCACAGCGCAGACCTGACGAGGAGCGTCGCCAGCGGCCCTGCAGGCGTCACATTTTGTTGGTGCGCGAGTTGAGGCCAAAGGCCGATAACCTGCATTAGTCAGCCCCCAGCAAACTATCAGATAACGTCAGCATGGCGTTTACTGTCGGTTCCGCTCACGGCACGGTATACTCAGAGCAGGAACGCTAGTGCATTTGTCAGTGGTGCGCCTACAGTGCTGCTGTGGCAGCAACGGAAGGCTGAGTACTTCTCTGGCTGGACTAGCGAGGTGATCGAGCTTAGTATGGACGGTGTGTTGACTTCCTTTTGTCACTTTTGAGGGCACCTCTAACTCGCCGCGCACTAGCCGAGCATGCGCCGTCCCGTGGTGTTGCGCGGCAATGGCGGCGGCGGTATTGTTGTGTCTCAAGCGGCCGTATAATTGTTCTCGAAATTAAAGCTATTATCAAAAGCTTTGAACAAGTTATATGAAACAAATGATTGTTAAGGCTATACATATTTATTGAATAAATCCAGCTCACTTAGAAATGAGGAGTCTCAGAGTGCTGAATAGCTTTTATGTACGATGTGTGAATTCCATATCACGCATTACAATGTCCTACAGGAAGTTGCGCACATCAAAGGAAAAAAGAACATCTTGTTTGTTAAGCATAAATTTCATGTTTGCCATATCAATCAATTAAAATTACCACTTTGTTATTTTTAATTTTCTCCTTTTCTAACTCCTACTTTATTTGATAATTTTTATTGTACTACACGCCTCCCTCCTAATTAATTGCACTATAGCCGTTGGGTTCTTCTCGTGTTCCCACATCGAGGCAGAACGCAAGTATTTGAGAGAAAAAAAGCCAGCAAATAAAATTGGGACGGCTCCCCTCACAGTTGGAGAATGCTGCGGTCACAGTAAATAAATTCAGAGCTTGGCAGCATTTATGCTTCTGTTGGGGTCTCGGTGCTGACGCCCGTTATTGCAAATGGGTCGCAAGCCCCAAGGGTAGCGTTGGCCTGGCGGCCTGGGGCACTGGAAGCATCCGAAGGTCCCGGCAAAGCAAGAGTAGACTGGTAACAGAACAACTTGTTTATTCTAACATCGCAGAAGAGCGGCCGGTCAGGTCGACCGAAGTGGAGAGACGGGAGAGCACGTAACTCAACAGAAGAAATCGGAGCCTCTCTCTTGGCGTCCGGGGGCAGCTGCTCTTATACTCTCGGCGTCGCGGGCCAGAAGTAAGGTCACGGGATGAGCCCACGCGACGGCGGAGCATGAGCCCACGCGACGGCGGAGCATGAGCCGACGCGACGGCGGAGCATGAGCCCACGCGACGGCGGAGCACGGTCGAGCCGAGAGACATGTTGAGACGAGTGTAGTGACGCATCGCCAACCCGCCGACGGACAGACCTCCTGGCTCCTCACTTGGGGAGCTCCGCTCCCCGGCTGCCGCGCTTTGACAAGCGTGGGCACACACACACACACGCACATACGAAGACACGTGGCACTGAAACACGCCTGGACACGCTTGGCGGGGAGGCGTTGCGGCGGCGTCGAACGGGCCAAAATGTCCGCCGCTTTGAACGAAGCCCCGGCGTCCGTTGCATCCGCGCCGGCATTACCGCGCGTTGTAGGCGAAACGTAACAGACCGCCCCGCCGGGGGAAGGAGATCCCGATGGTCAGGGGACTGCATCCGCTGTCCGGAGGGATGTCGCTCGATGATGCTCATAACCGAAGTCGGGCGTCCTTTGGCGTTTCTTGAGCGCAGCGCACAGAGAAGGCCTCGTTCTCACGTTCAGGTGCACACAGGACACTGCAAAGTGACTTCGGGAGAGTTGACATTTTTGTTCTCGTTTCCGGCAAGCGTTAGAACTACGCCGAAAGTCAACCGCTCAGTCAGCAAGCATGGCACAACCCTCACTAAGCCCTGCCAGGCTCTTTCCCCTTTTATACTGCTGCCTAGTTCCTTACAGTAGTTTAGCAGCACTCAGAACGCGTCCACAAATCGGAAAATTGCACTAGAAAGCACATCATCACTTTGAAACACTACACAAAAGCAATAGGTTAAAAATCCTGCCTCAGGAAGAAAAACATCCGTAACAAGCAATTTTGAGGCTGATTCCCACGTTAGGGGCTTCGACTTAAGCCATCGGCGTTACCGTTGAGACTCCCCTTTTTGTAACGCACCTCAAAGGAATATTGTTGCAAAGCGAGGCTCCAGCGCAGGAGGCGGCCATTTTTGGGAGAGATGGTCTGCAGCCATTGGAGAGGGCAGTGATCCGTCTCAATGATAAACCTCGAGCCAGCTAGGTAACATGACAATTTCTGAACGGCCCACACGATACACGCACACTCTTTCTCGGTGGCGCTGTACGCCTGCTCACGACTCGTCAGCTTACGACTAGCATACAGGACGGGGTGTTCTACTTCTCCATTTTCCCGTTGGCACAGTACAACGCCCATGCCTCGCTCACTAGCATCACACTGAACAACGAACCCTTTTGTGTAGTCGGGCGATCGTAGCACAGGCTGGCTTGTTAGGGCGCTCTTTAGGGCGCTAAAAGCTCTTTCCTTTGTCTCGTCCCAGACGACTGTTTGCGGCTCTGTCTTTCTTAGAGCATCCGTTAGGGGAGCCGCGATATCAGAGTACCTGGGGATGTACCTCTGATAGTAGCCGGCGACACCTAAGAACGACCGAATATCGGTCTTCGTGCGCGGTTGCGGGAAGTCTCGCACAGCGGCCACCTTTATTTCAGAGGGGCGGCGACGACCCCGACCAATCACGTGTCCGAGGTAGACAACCTCGGCCTGTGCTAACTGGCACTTGGGAGCCTTGACTGTCAAGCCCGCATCGCGCAGGCGGGTTAGCACTGCCCGCAAGTGGGCCATATGCTCAGGCCAGGATGCGGAGAATATCGCTACGTCGTCTAGATACGGTAAAGCGAATTCTTGCTGTCCCCGCAACACTTTATCCATGAGGCTTGAAAAGCAGTATGGCGCGTTCTTCAAACCAAAACTCAAAACTTTAGGACGGAATGTCCCCATTGGTGAAATGAACGCCGCATACCTACTAGCCTCTTCTGTAAGTGGAACCTGCCAATAACCCCTGACAAGATCTAGGGTGGAAATAAACTGAGCGCTACTCACTCTCTCAAGGCGCTCCTCGATGTTAGGGATCGGATAAATTTCATCCTTAGTGATGGAATTAAGCCTGCGGTAGTCGACGCAAGGACGAGGTTCCTTGCCGCGGTACCTCAACTAAAATCAAAGGGGAGGTGTAATCACTCTCACCCGCCTCAATAACACCGAGCTGTAGCATTTTCTTTACCTCAGCCTCCATAATATCGCTCTGGCGGGGTGACACCCGGTACGCCTTGGATCGTACTGGCTCTGGGGAGGTAAGTTCTATGTCATGAGTAAGGACAGAAGTCCTACCAGGCCTCTCAGAGAACAGACCTTGAAACTCTTGTAAGAGCCGGTCCTTAGTTTTCTTAACTCCTAGGTGTCCGGACCACGAACCCCCATGCGACAAGCGCAACAGATCCTGACGATAGCATTGAGGCACGATCAGCTGATCGAACTCCACTCCCCTGCGGTCTAGATACTTCCGGTACAGGACCCCACCTCTTTCCACAAAGCGAGCATTTTTCTTGGCGATACCTTCCTTGACAATGCAGCGTATGTTTTCTAGGCTGCCATCCTTCTTTTGCTCGGCTATCAAAGCCGACCGGCTGACTTTTAGCAACCTGTTAAGTCCGTCTGACGTAGGCGCGATGAGCAAATCTGGAGACAGCTCTTCTAACCTTCCCGTGTCGGGATTTTCCTCTCCAGTATCTGGTGCCTTTAACGCTACAGGCTCAATTTTATTCAGTTCGGGCGTGCTCTGAATACCAGCTTGCTGCGCCTCTGACCCTTTCTCATCGTTCAACAACGTTGGCCCCGCAACTACCGCCTTTGCAGCGAGCTCCCGAACCTTCGATCTGGTTAAGGCCTGAACGCTAGCCTCACCAAACAAAAGCCCCTTCTCGCGCAGGAGGTGATCGGACCTGTTCGAAAATAGGTACGGGTACTGGGGGGGGCAGCATAGATGACACTGCGGCCTCCGTCTCAAGTGCTCCGAAAGGTCCTTCAATAAGCACTTTTGCTACCGGCAGACACACGCTATGAGCTTCCACTGCTTGCTTGATCCATGCGCACTCGCCCGTGAACATATCGGGTTCTACGTAAGAGGGGTGAACTACATCCATTGTAGCTGCGGAATCGCGAAGCACTCGGCACTCTTTCCCGTTCACGAGGAGGTCTCGCATGTAAGGCTCGAGAAGCTTCATGTTCTCGTCAGTGCTGCATAAAGACAAAAACACGACTTTTGTTTTTGTTTCTGGACACTGCGCCGAAAAGTGACCCGGCTTCTGGCACGTATAACAAACGCGCGCTTGCCTCGTCTCGAACCGCTTTCTGCGTTCGGCTTCGGTTGCCGCCGTCTCCTTACGTTCGGTCGGACTGCTTTCACTCGCATCCGAACTACGTGTGTCCCCCTTTGCTCTCATGGGCGTGAACTTTGGCCTCTCAAACTTGGAGCCAAATTCACCCTTTTGACCGTCCTTAGCTCCACGAGCCCGACGCGTCACAAACTCCTCGGCTAGCTCAGCGGCTCGAGCCACCGTACTAACGTCTGGCCTATCCAAGACCCAGTACCGCACGTTCTCAGGTAACCGACTATAAAACTGTTCTAGCCCGAAACACTGCAGAACTTTCTCGTGGTCACCAAACGCTTTCTCTTCTTTGAGCCACTCCTGCATGTTTGACATAAGCCTGTAGGCAAACTCTGTATATGACTCACTTTTGCCTTTCTCATTTTCCCGAAACTTCCGACGGAACGCCTCCGCTGACAGCCGGTACTTTTTTAGCAGACTCGATTTCACTTTGTCGAAATCCTCTGCCTCCTCTCTCTCCAAGCGAGCGACTACGTCGGCCGCCTCGCCGGGTAGCAAAGTGAGCAAGCGCTGTGGCCACGTTTCCCGAGAGAACCCCTGCTTCTCGCACGTTCGCTCAAAGTTAACCAGGAACAAACCAATGTCCTCTCCAAGCTTAAACGGCCGCATCAGGTCAGTCATTTTGAACAATACTCGTTCTCCTGCACCGTGTGCCTGACTTCCATTACGAGCGCGTTCCATCTCTAACTCGAGACGCTTCATTTCCAAAGCGTGTTGACGGTCGCGCTCTTCTTTTTCTTTCTCTTTTTGTTCTTTAAGTTCACGCTCCTGTCTTTTTGCCGTCTCCCTCTCCTCAATGGTCTCAAGGCATTCCGACAGCTCGTCATCCTCAGCTTCTAACTCAAGAATAGCCCTTAGCAGTTCTGGTTTTCTGAGTTTGTCTGAGACATCCAGACCCAACTCTCTTGCAAGCTCCAGCAATTTCGGTTTGCGCAACGACTTCAACTCCATGGCTGCTCTGAATGCTGCTTTCTCTACTGCCTACTATTGTCTTGCCGCAAACTAACCCGGCAGCAACGACAACCACAATTACCAGCTCTGTTTCTGACACTAACAAAAGCCTGGCAAAACTCAGAAGAAGAAAGTCCCGCACTCACCAAACCTCGCAGCCAAGAATTCAGCGCAGTCGTTCCGCTGCAGGCAACCAGTCATCACACAGGGCTCGTTGCACTGCTCCCGGATGGTCGTTGTGCTGCTCAGCATACATTCAACCGCATCTCTTCGCTGCTGACCTCCGTTGTCGCGATCTCACCGCTGGCAACCAGCTGTTGGGGACTCGGTGCTGACGCCCGTTATTGCAAATGGGTCGCAAGCCCCAAGGGTAGCGTTGGCCTGGCGGCCTGGGGCACTGGAAGCATCCGAAGGTCCCGGCAAAGCAAGAGTAGACTGGTAACAGAACAACTTGTTTATTCTAACATCGCAGAAGAGCGGCCGGTCAGGTCGACCGAAGTGGAGAGACGGGAGAGCACGTAACTCAACAGAAGAAATCGGAGCCTCTCTCTTGGCGTCCGGGGGCAGCTGCTCTTATACTCTCGGCGTCGCGGGCCAGAAGTAAGGTCACGGGATGAGCCCACGCGACGGCGGAGCATGAGCCCACGCGACGGCGGAGCATGAGCCCACGCGATGGCGGAGCACGGTCGAGCCGAGAGACATGTTGAGACGAGTGTAGTGACGCATCGCCAACCCGCCGACGGACAGACCTCCTGGCTCCTCACTTGGGGAGCTCCGCTCCCCGGCTGCCGCGCTTTGACAAGCGTGGGCACACACACACACACGCACATACGAAGACACGTGGCACTGAAACACGCCTGGACACGCTTGGCGGGGAGGCGTTGCGGCGGCGTCGAACGGGCCAAAATGTCCGCCGCTTTGAACGAAGCCCCGGCGTCCGTTGCATCCGCGCCGGCATTACCGCGCGTTGTAGGCGAAACGTAACACTTCCAATACTTGAAAAGTCGAGGGTGGGGCCGCTGGTCACATTAACATGCATACAGTTATCTTTGCTCGTTGTTATAAGGGTGTTGTTTAAAAAGACCCGCTATATTGTAGCGAGGCTCACATATGTTAGACTGGCTCTTGTAGCAATGCTGACCTCAGGGAACGCTCCAGTTTGCCTGAAAGATACAACCAGATTCCATGCATCACGTTGCTGCCAGTCGAATTATAGCTGAATAGATCTCACTAACATTTGAATTCACATAAGTTAGTGAGCTAGAGCAATACTCACGCAAAAATAATGTTGAACTAAAGGGTGTACCCTGCACTCAAGGCGAAGACTGTGTGGCGATTCTTCAGGCTGTTGGAAGTAAAATTGACTGCCCGGTATCGAGGGACGACATCGAAATTGCCCATCGAGTGCCATCTGTCTCAAGCACGAAAAATTTAATCGCAAGGTTCACCTCGAGGGCAAAGAAAGCAGAATTCGAAAGCAAGGCGCGTAAGGCGCGTCTACAGACTCGAGACATAGGCTTTCATGGAACTGAGTCTAAGCCGATTTACGTCAACGACCATCTGACACAGGAAAACAAAAAGATATTTTCGAAAGCTCTATCTTTGAAAAAAGAAAATCACTGGCAGTTCCTATGGACAGACGACTGCCTAATCAAGGCAAGGAAGAACACTGACAGCAGGGTTTTTCGAATTCGAAACGAGGCAGATCTCTCGATTTTCACTAACCATACGTAATAGCACTTCGCTTCTTCCAACATGGCTTACGTTGAATCAAACGAACTGGCATCGTTGTTGTCAAATCCCAGCTGCTCAGCTATTCATTTCAATGCAAGAAGTCTGAAAAAACACTATGATGAGTTTCACCTGCTGTTATCATCGATCAATATTTCGTTTTCACTGGTTTGTGTAACAGAGACATGGTTAAGCGATAGCGATAAGAATTTGTTTTCATTTCCATCATACACTCCGGAATATTGTCATCGCGTGTCATCCAACCACGGCGGTTCCGCAATCTTTATTTCACAAGATATAGAGTATAAACGCCGGATAGATTTAAATCTTAGTATGCCCGATTGCGAAGCAGTATGGATTGAAATCAATAATTCATGTTTCAATACCGGTGAAAAAAGCACTGTATTTGGTTGCATCTACCGATCACCGAGCTCTAGTATAAACACGTTTTGCTGCGCTCTAGATGAAATCTTGCACACTGTTTCGAATGAAAACAAGAACATGGTTATCATGGGAGACATAAACATCAATCTTCTGGATGAGAACTGCGCTTACAGCAGAGAATACATTAGCATCTGTCATGGATACGGTATCGAGTCGTTGTTACAACTACCCACTAGGTGCGTCTCTAACTCGACTACTCTCATCGATCATGCACTAACAAACCTGCTTTATCCCCCTAAAGCTTTTATCGTACGAAGCAACATAACCGACCACTTTCCAATTGTGCTCTGTTTTCCACGTCTTAATCACGCCATGGAAACTCTGTACACTAAACCCAGGTTTGACAAAGAACATTTCATAGAGCTAGTTAACAGCTCAGATTGGTCGCGCGTAACATCATTAAATGACGCTGAAGCCTCTTATACTGAGTTATCTGGCACAATTAAAGCTTGTATATCCTCAGCAACAACATTAGTTAAGTGCCGTAAACATTTTGCCTCCCCATCAAACCCTTGGCTTACACCAGGATTGTTGAAGAGCATGCGCAAGAAAGAAAACTTGTATCGTAAATGCAAACATAGACCATTTAACCAATCCCTTAAGCTTCGGTACAAGAAGTTTTGCACCTTACTGACATATCTACTTAAACAAGCAAAAAAAACTTACTATGAAAATGTAATAAATGAAACCGGGAACGATTCCCGAAAACAATGGCAGATACTTAATGCGTTTCTGAATAAGAATCCTACTAGGAATAGAATAACGAAAATTCAAGAAAAAGACTGCACACTTACAAACCCTGAAGATATTGCATGTGCATTCAGCAACTTTTTTGGTACTGTGCCTGATATCCCTGGGGGCAATGACACTCACATGCCACGCTTGACACAACAATCATTTTATCTGTTCCCAACCACACCCAGTGAAGTTCGAGCAACAATTATGAATCTTAAAAATTGCAGTCCTGGTTTAGATTCCATATGCTCGTATCATATCAAAGAAATTGTTGACAGCATATGTGAAGCTTGCAGTCACGTTGTCAATTTAATCTTTAAAACTGCCGTTTTTCCTAGGGACTTGAAAAAGTCAAAAATAGTTCCTGTGCACAAAAAAGGAGACATCACCTTACTAGCAAACTACAGGCCCATATCTATCTTGCCGTGTTTCAGTAAAGTGATAGAAAAACTATTAGCACAGCGCCTATCTAATTACTTGGACAAGTTCCAATTATTAACACCAAGACAGTTTGGTTTTCGTGCTGGATATTCTACTAACCTAGCTTTAATCACCCTCACTGACAAGATAAAAGCGGAAATTGATGGGGGCAGATTCGTAGGATCTGTATTTATCGATTACTCGAAGGCATTCGATTCCATTAATCACAACATTCTCTTTACTAAACTCGGCGCATATGGCATAACAGGTCCATCTTTGGAACTACTGCGGAGCTATTTATACGACAGACAGCAACAGGTTTGCATTTCAGGAGTGCTGTCTGACACAAAAATAATTAATACTGGCGTTCCACAGGGGTCCATACTCGGTCCCCTCTTATTCCTAATCTTCATTAATGATTTCCCCAACTGCCTAACTTCTACAGAATGTCTTTTGTACGCGGACGACACCACTATTTACACCTCACATAACGACATCTTTACGCTAACCGAGCTTTTAAATGATGAACTAAATAATGTCAGTAGTTGGTGCAAAAAAATAAATTGCTAATTAACCCTCAGAAAACAAAGTTTGTGGTTTTTAGTTCACACAGTAAACCTCGACATAACCTTCTACCACTGTACATAGCTTCTCACCCAATATTACCCTCTAATGAGTGCTCATTTTTAGGCATTCAATTAGACCCCTTTCTAAAGTTTAATTTGCATGTCAGCTTCATAAAAAAGAAAGCTGCCTATGGTATCAGGGTGCTTTTAAAGGCCAGACAGTACTTTCAAAAGCACACTCTCCTAACATTGTATTATGCCTTCATTTATAGCCATTTAAATTACTGTATCAGTTCTTGGGGTCTTACATATCGCTGTCATATAGCTCCCTTGCAGCACATCCAAAATAACGCTGTCCGTATCATCGCTTCAGCTCCTTATAACGCTCATGTTACCCCCATCTTCACTGAGTTAAGTATCCTCACTATAAATAAAATTATCTGGTACAACCACAGCATCGTTATTTACCGTCTTCTTCAAAACCCACAATTACATTATGTCATTGGCAGGAATAGCCTTGCTAATCCTAACACTACCAGGTTCTCTTTACAAAATAACCTTTTACTTCCAAAATCACGCAGCAACTATGGCAAACTAACTGTTGGTTTTGCTAGTGTGAAAATGTGGAATAATTTACCTACTCACGTGAAATCCTCACCTACATTATCGTCATACCAACGTTCACTGAGAGCTTATATTAATACCCTGTAAACTGCATCTATTCTTTGAAGTAGGTTTATGTTGCTTATTATGTAATTTCTTTTATGTTGTGATGTATTGCCATAGGTTTTATTACTTTAACACTGTATAAACTGTGTAATCCATTCTTTGTTTATAACCGCAACTGACGCCTTTTTATTTATATATTATTATGTAACTAAGAACAAGAGGTCCCGCTGCAGTTTGTAACTGTGGGACCTCTTTCTGTATAACTTCTACTGCATATATGTACTACTAATGAATGAAGCAATAAAACTTGAAACTTGAAAAAGGCACATAAATCAGAGCACCCAAGAAAGTGCGAAGCTTTTCGTATTGAAACATATGTCTAGTTTTGTGTGGCCGGCCTCTCTATAACTAGATAGAAGGTTGCTTTATTACATAATGCAGGGGCGCTATAACGTAAAACTATTCCAAACTTTTCTATTCCAATTCTGCACTCAGACCAGCGCGATTGGTCAAAAGCTTTGTTGGACCACCCCCACTTCACTTGTCTGTCACGCGACGTCACAAAAACCGCGATAGCTCCCCATCTTATATGATGTGTACGCACTGATTATGCATAATTTGACCGAAAAAAAACAAAAATATTTATTTCTGATGCGGCGCCTTTTGTCACTAGCCCTCGGTTATTGGTCAAAATTTTGCGGGCTACGTCCACATCACCTGCCTCTCACGCGACGTCACAAAACCATAAAAACTGACCGCGTCAAAGTGACGCATATGCGTTAAACATGCATTAATATGCCGAAACAAACTGAATTTTCTTCTGAATAGCCGCAGGCTCCCCCGTTCCTAAAGGAATAAAAGATGGCCACCGCCGATCGCTTCGGCACTGGCTACTCGCCCGTGCCGGAGAGCATGAGTTTATTTGCGTGTAATAATTTTTTTTTTTTGCGTAACCGTGTAACGTTTTCGTGAACTTTTGGCACGTTTACGACCTCGTACTGCCAACTCTTCTTTGCTGAGGATCCGTTTTAGCGTCATTCTTAAACTTCCATTGCATGCCGCCGCGATTCTCGACGAGCCACCACAAGTAGGAGAAAGCGGACCAATCGCAGACGCCGGTACCATCCTCTTCATACAGTTATCGATGTTCAGTGTAGTGGCTCGGCCCCATCGAATCCCTCTACACTTGAGCCTGCTCCTCACTCTGGTGAGCCAATTAAGACAAGCCGCTCAGTGCAGGCAATGTTATTCGTTTTTCAAGCAAACAAAAGTGACCTCCTATGAACGAGGGGAGCATTTGATTGGTTTGCTCAGAAAACCCTGCGGGTCGCCGCTGGATGCTTGCGTCGGTGGTTACGCAAATCTGACGTCAGGAGATTGGATTCAAAGCATATTGGAATAGTTTTACGTTATACGGCCCCAGGACTGCGCCTCGCGCATGCGATCGCTCGTTTTGCCAAAGCGCCGTCCACTTTTAGCTGTATTATCTTCTTTCTCTTGTGACCATGCATACTTATTGGCTCATGTTTTTAATAGACCTTGAATTTAAAGACAGTGATCGTGTCGTTCATAATATATGTGCCTCTTTCTGAAAGTCATTATTCACTGATCCACGATGGTGTCCATTACGCCTAGTTGCCCCCGCCCAGCTCACTGCTTGATGCCAAGGTCATCCTCCGAAAAACTAGGCCATGCAACTTTTGAAGTGACGCTTCACTGTCGACCTTTCATCAAAATCTTGTGTGTCCATTCAAACATGCTTCACGCCAACGTCCTCTGTGCCAGCCAGTGGCTGTCGTTTTGTTTTGTGTATCCACGAGAAAACTGTCTGTACGCTTATTTCCGTTGGACAGCTGAAGCCACCAACATATCGCTGTATTTCGGTAGCGTAGTTTTAGTCGGGCGCGACGATTATCTTGCCTTGCGTCTTGCTCCTCGTCGATCCTCCTGACAACGATGAACAGGATGCCGACACTTGCATTGTGACAATTTCTGTCTTTCGCGACATTGTTACTGAGCTGCAAAAGGACGACTCTTTTCCCCATGTAAATAGTTAAGAAGAATTATGGGGTTTAACGTGCCAAAACCACTTTCTGATTATGAGGCACGCCGTAGTGGAGGACTCCGGAAACTTCGACCACCTGGGGATCTTTAACGTGCACCTAAATCTAAGTACACAGGTGTTTTCGCATTTCGCCCCCATCGAAATGCGGCCGCCGTGGCCGGGATTCGATCCCGCGACCTCGTGCTCAGCAGCCCAACACCATAGCCACTGAGCAACCACGGCGGGTGTGTAAATAGTTGTACATACATTTGTGTATTCGGCTTCCTCTTCGTAGCATTATTAATTATTTCGTGAGTAAAATTGAACAGCAGACTATTTCGCACACTATTTTGAATAGCAGACTAGGCACACTCGGCGATGCAAAACTGTTCGGGCCGTAAACCTAATACAGATGGTATGAAGCACTCGTATTTTCCCTGGCTTCACCTAATAGACACGATTCTCCGAAATCTGGAAGATTGCAGAAACAATTATATGCCACGTTCAAACATAACTGCAATTACAATTAGGACTGTTTCACGCTAGATAATGGAACTTGCAATTTCTGGAACAATGCGTTAATACACGCGCAATAATTAGGCCATTTTTCGATAATATAGGAACAATAAAATTTAACCCGCTACCATAGTTCATACTTATTCTTTCCAGCTTTCAACCAGCAAAGAGAGTTTTAAAACTTCTATATCTATTTAGCGGTAAATGCGAGAAACAGCTTCATCATTGCCACACACCTGTTTGAGGTCACAGATCCATTATTTATGCTAAATTGCGTTTACACCATTGCAAAGTGTTGTTCAGGAGCTCCTGCCACATCAAGGAGCGAAGTCCAACCCACCCTTGACAGACAAACTTTTTCCACTTACACTCCTTATGCTGAAGCAGTCATAGATGTATCATTTTGTATAAGCGAAGTATAAAAATACCTATGAAGAAATGCGATGTATCTTCATCAATTCATAAAGATGAAACTCAAATGTGGGAGGCCTAGGCCCAGCCACCATCTCTTGCTGGTTTCAATAAAGTTTATTCAGTCAGTCAAATGTACCTTACGCTACCAATTACAACCTAATGTTCGCACTATAGGAGGAGGAGTAGATCTTAATGAAGAGAAAGGAGGAGAGGTCGGCCTGGAGAGCGTGTCTCTAGCATGCTACTCCTCACTGGGGAATGGGGAAGTGGGAAATACAGGGAAAGGTAGGTGGCGGTGTGATTATGATATGGTACAATGAGATACTATATACACGTTGTCCAATATGGGGATGCGCACTATACCGCACATGACACGCGTGATAGTTTTTAGAGCAATAATACAGCCGCATGATTGTTCGCCCTTAAAAACCTTGCTTAACAACATTACAAATGTATCAGGCAAACTTTGTTCACAATACATCGCATGTCAAAGAGCATGATTTATTGTTATCGCACTTTGTAAATTGATTTTCGATTACTCGGTAGTGTTGTAAACTAAATAGTGTATTTCGACAGTAGCATAAAGGTGCGAAAGTAAGTTCTTGATCAGATCGTAAAGGAATGAGTAGTGCACAAGTATTTATGTGATATAGATTGCCTGGGGAGGTGAAGATTTTATAGCAATAAAGGAACACTAATGCGTCACGTAGGCTTTCCTGTGAAAGCGCTATTTTACCGCGCTTTTCGGTCTTACTGCAGGTCCCCGATCACTACATCGGTCTACTGGATCCAGTATGAACGTTACCCCGAGTACCTGCATGTACGGTTGAAATCTTGCACTGGATCTTTTGTGTGGACTGTAACAAATAGCATAATAAGTCCCTTTCCAATCATGGTGCGTGTTGCCGTCCCTGTAATAGTGACAGGGGAGCTAAAACCAAGGATGGTAAAATTTGATCTAAACAATTTGACAACTACGGTACAGAAAATAGAAAAGTGGAATCACCAAAGATCCCAACTGGGCCCGCATAGCCTGCTAAGGGTAAGTGTGTGACGACAACATTGAAAGTGTACGTACAACTGCTATACATTATTTTCAAGGGCAGGCGCCTAGCTTTGCTTAACTATGCTACTACATTTTTCTGATAAATTCCATTTTGTGTCCTGTATCTATTCTGCCTTTTGTGGCAGTGGACTGCCTATTTTTTATGCTCATTTCTTTCTGTCTCAAGCATTTTTACCGGTTATCATCAGTAGTACTGCTAGCGCGTGTCCACCTACTGCGAAAATCTGTCAAATGGTAATTTTCGCAGTAGCGGTGCTCTCAGTAGAAGTATTACAAGTAATTTTTGATTGTGGTACTACAATTAAAGCTTGCCTAGTATAACAGGTAAACAAGGATGCTATTGCTACAATGTAATACTGCTATATTTTTAATGAAAAAAGTCAATGATCAATTTTATGTACTTGTCATCTTACGACACTTCCTTCTAATGTTTAGTTGGGAAATCTACGCTCTACATAACCAATGGACAATTTCCTTCACCTACATTGATGTTTACTCCTGGATATATAGACGTCATATTTTTTTGACTTCATATCCAGACTATCTCTGTATTGAGCTTTTACATTAGGAGAAGCTCTTGTGTTATGTTTGATTCAGGACTTGTCACTCTTAACAGTATCTCTTTATTTCATAAAGAACCTAAACTTCTTTAGGTCAGTATTGCATCTATAGGCTGTTAAAATGACGAAATGTTTAACATTTTTTATTTCTAGACATGCACGTTCGTAGCCAAGGTGGGTTTCCACGGTTATATGGAATATTCCGACAAGCAACCAGGCGAAAGGATCGAAACGCCGCACGCTGTAGGTGTGGGAGTACTCGAGGACATACAGAAAGGACTCGAGAGCCAGGACGACGACGAAACATTGACATATAATGTTACAGGATTCTATCAAGAGAGCATATACTGTTTTGATGGTAACAGTAA
The DNA here is from genome assembly GCF_023375885.2 of Dermacentor andersoni. NCBI lineage: Eukaryota > Metazoa > Arthropoda > Arachnida > Ixodida > Ixodidae > Dermacentor > Dermacentor andersoni. The sequence goes on along the minus strand of NC_092817.1, from coordinate 130,064,304 downwards.
TAAATGAAACTTCCATGTTTCGCAGAAGTCACCAAAGCATTTTCTCACGAGAAATTCGTTTTAGGTGCTCATCGTTTGCGCCTAGATAACTAGGTGAATAATGTATACATTCGCAATATGTGATAACTAGGCATAACACTGCGCAGCTTTGGCTGTTCTACGAAAGTGGGCATGTACTAAAACAGCTAGATGTCATGAGCGGCACGTACCGTAGGATGACGTGTTTTAAAGCCTGTAGGGAGAAGTGCGACCGAAATTCGCAAGGGATCACCAAGGCCGAACTAACTGCCTAGCACGCATAACGAGGAAACCGTGACGCCAACCAATTGGACGAACGAAACCCAGAAACGTAATAATATAGAAAACTGCCGAACACGCAAAGCTTCACTTACGCGCCCAGAGAGCGGTCGCTGTCGTGACACTGTGAAAACAAAAGTTTGAGGTTCTACACATGGTCATACTGCGCTTTGTAGGCTTCGTTATCTTTTCCGAAGTCACCGCACCGTACATTCAGCTTTCCTCCCGAAAGATTTCGTATAGGGCGCTAGCCTGACGGTGAGTCGTGCGATATGTGATTTCAGTGCTTTGCTTTCGCTACGCCGATGTTTCCAGTTCCTACGAAGTAGCTTGAAGATACCAACAAAAACTATTATATTGTCACGTGGTAGTGACGTTAAAGAACACAGTAGCAGTACTGTGAAAGACAAAACTAGCTTTTATTGGGGGAACCTGTGCGCACAAAACAGGCTACACTTAAAGCACAACGATAGCCGCGAACACAGTCGGCGATCGTCGAAAATCTGATCAGCGGGTGAAGCGCGTCGGCTTTTATACTGCAGTCGTCGAATGTTCCAGACTAATCGTTCGGACCCGCGTGTCTACCACAAAGTTCTACACCATTCACGTCACGCGATGAAATCAGATAACACAGGGTTCGGCGACAACAGGCAGCCGGATAGAAGCATCGATAACTTTCCAGAAACTTCGGATACATGCAGGCGCATCCCGCGCTGTGCGATTACATTTGTTAGGCGGCGAAACGTGGTCGCCCGATAAAGATAAGTACACGCGTCAATATCTTGCTAGGCGAGCCGCATCAAAGAGCCACTGTTTCGTGTGTGCGACCAGGCACTTGGCTTTTGCTCTAGCATATACCTATTTCTGTTTAGCACTGATGAGGCCGGATGTTTTAATGAGAAGAGTGAGGACGCGGGTCCCGCTCTCGGAAAACCAAAATAGTGAGTAATATCTGAGCAACACAAAATTATCGGGCATTTATTACAATAAATGTGCGATTGTTCTGCCCGGAATGTGCAGTTGTGCAAGGCTGTGCAAAAGGATTTTGTACTTTGAACTGTTTGCGTTATTGTACCTGAGCTATAGGGATGCTTAAACGGCGGGTCGCTGGTGAGCACCATTGTTAGGTTCGTGAAAACATAACGTGTTGAATGAAATTGGTCTGTTGCTATAGTGCTCGTGTTAGCAATAGTTGTAAAAGTGCACAACAAAGCCTACAGCAGACAACATGCATAAGGATCATACAAGAGTCGCTTATATAACCACAATTATTAAATATAACTTAGTCTTCATCTCCAAGCCGACTCCCCCCATGTTCTGAAAATATGAAAATAAATAACATTTCCTCGAGTGCACGCCGACTAGTTAAAATGAAAACTACGATAGCCACGAAAAGGTAATTATAGCTATTGACAATGTGCACTGGTAGCCACACATTTGCCCGGCGGCCAACGACACATTTTTCTGGTGTCGTTGGCCACCGCATCATCTGTCGTAGGCCCCGTTAATTCGGCCACTGCTTCGTACGAATCAGTAAGGATCCGATAATTATTTCGCGCACTCTGCTCTACAATGTCTTCCATGTCAATGGGAATGGTGTTGACCGCTCCCCATATAGCTAAGAGCTCAGCGTGCAAGGTTGCACCCCCAGGAAGCTGATATGTGTGATAGCCATTGTATTGGGGTGCAGATGTGCTAACCCAGGCCATGCTTGCTATGTCGTTTGTGATTGCAGCGTCCGTGTAGATGTCAGTGGTGTGCTGCGGCGTGCTTAATCCCAATCTCTTTTCAAATATTTTTCTAGCTTCCGCGTTTCGTCTGGCGATATGGCGTTGTTGCCTCCTTATGCCCAGTGGTGCTTCCCATGGTGGCGTTATGGGCGCATAATAAAACTTCTTGCATGGCCGTGTAACGTTTTCGAGCACTTTCGGCACGTTTACGACCTCATTCTGCTACCTCTTCTTTGCTGAGGATTTGTTTTAGCGTCATTCTTAAGCTTCCGTTGCATGCCACCGCGATTTTCGACCAGCGACCGCAAGCTAAGTAACGGAAAGTGGACCAATCGCAGATGCCGGCACCACGGTCTTCATCCGGTTATCGACTTTCAGTGCACTGGCTCGGCCCTATCAAATCCCTCTCCACTTGAGCGTCCTCGTCGCCTCTTTTCAGCTAATTAGGTAAGTCAAGCCGCTCATTGTAGGCAATGTTATTCGTTCTTCAAGCAAACAAAAGTGACCTACTATGAACAAGGAGAGCGCTTGATTGGTCTGTTCAAAGAACCCTGCGGGTGACCGCCCGGTGCTTGCGTCGGTGGTTACGCAAATTTGGCGTCAGGAAATTGGAATAAAAACAAATTGGAATAGTTTTACGTAATAGGTCCCCAACATAGAAATAAAAGACAGTGACTGCACCTTCGCTGCGCGCATTCAATGTTGTCAAAATGGCGTACCATTCTAATGCACACTTCGGGTATTGGTGAAGCCTACATCACGCGTTTTTCTTTTTTGGTATGGCTTTAGTGGCATGCCAAGTTTCTCCGTGTAGACTGGTGTAAGGGCCGCACCTGTGCAAGGGCCGCAACCCCAACTTGGCAGCACAAAACTTGGAAGAAAGATTCGAACGAAGAAGCAAAGGCGTTCTGTGCCTCGATTACGCGCGCGCGCGGCGTTGCATATTCTCGCGCTGCGTGTTCCTGAGTGCCGCTACTAGATGGCGAAAGCTGCGCGTCCACCTTAACACCCCTCATACTTCGTAAAGCAGCGACACACTTTGAAGAATGCCGCCTCCTCCTCGGGCACCCTGGCGGAGGCCGACGCCGCGTTGCTATTGGCGTAATGTCATCATGTGGGCCTTCGCGCCGACTTTGTTTACAGTCGTGCTGCACAGCCATTTTCGCTTGAGAAGCGTCTACCAACTGGCGAGTAGCGCGAATTGACGCCCTCGCTCTTCCGTGTTGTTTTGCTTCGCGAACGCTTTGAGCTGTTGGTGGCAAGTGCGACGTTGCTTCACGGTATATTCCATCATCATGACCTGCTGCGCCCTGATATGTCAAAATAGTTTCAGAAAAGGCAAGAAACTCTTCTCGATACCGTCCGGTAAACGCGACGGGTTAAGAAAGGCATATATTGATCGAATTTGGAGGGACAACTTATAGCACAGTTCCTTGAGCATGTTGCCACTTGTCTGCACTTTTTAACGCGATTCCTACACAAGGTGTACCTTGTTTATATAAGCATTACGCGGCAGTATTTGGTGCGCTTGATCGTTTTGTACGCCAACAGACTTCAATTCGCGGTCACGTAGGGCTGCGTGCGAAAACGTGATCACAAAGCTTTTGAGGTTCAGGCCTGTCCTTTTGACAAAACTTGAGGTTCGAGTACGCTAACCCATGTTAAGAAGCAACTCTCTGCCTTTTGTGGTTACTTACTGACCTTCTTTAGAGCGAATAGCATTGATTGCCTCTTTTGTTCGTGTTTGTCATTGGCGCTCGCCCTGTGAAATTACGATACTAAAAAAAAAGCGTGCGTGCTCTCCCGAAACCGAGTTACGGGGCATGTTCGTCGCTCAACGACATCATAGGTCTTTGTGACGTATATCTGCTAATTAGAGTGAACATTATACTGTTTGAAGGGTAAAATGCGGCGGTGGAGCTCTCTTAGATGCACTTGGTGTAGGCCACTTAGGCTGGTGCTCTTAGTTACGTAACGAGACAACAAATGGTTCCTAAATATCACAACTGCATTGTTTCACTTACCCATTTTCGGCCGCATCATAGCGCGGCAATTCTTCGCGCATTCATCACTTTACTAAAGTCATATCTCGCAAATGTTATTTCGGAGTGAGCGCAACCACCCTCAATGGATACACATTAGTGCAACTCGTTTCGCGACGAGTACGTCATTTCACGAGCGGACGAGCTAACCCACAATAACATGTTATTTGTGATGAATCACTAACCTGAAAAAAAAATATTTACTCATCGTAAGCTCGCTATGCTCTTGTTTGAGCCTCTATGATGCGCTGTTACCACGTTCCCGCTTCGCGAACGTATATTAAAACACTGATTTCACGTGCTAAGTACGCAGAGTCCCGACTCGATGATCGGCCACGTGTATTTATGTCGACTTTGAGACCCGAGAAGCACCAGCGCCTACCTCTGAGTACTTGTGCTTACATAGAAGATTGGCAACCTCGCACGTTGGTGGCACTGTAGCTTTTTACACTCTATCGAACCTTCAGAGCAGCGATCGTGCCCTTTGCCAGCCTTTGTGCGTCATAGCTGATATGCGTCTGGAATTCACATGGTAAGGACAGCGCGGTGTATTTAGGTTACTGAGCGCTTGCTGAATGCCAATATCTTGGCACTCGATTGTAAACGTGTCATTTACAACCATTCGCAACAAGATCTTGCGACACGCGCTTGACAAGTGTTGCGTACCTAACTGCAGCGCACGCGATACATTCCGAGTAATCATGGTTCGGCGTTAACGCTTGTTTAGATACTCTTTTAAGACTAGTTATAAACACAGGAAAAAGGCTGCGGTCGCTGAATTTGTGTAAGCCTGCGTATAGAAATTTTATGCTGCACACAAATTTCCTCGGAGCTAGAAAGCCAACGTGAACGCTTAAAGCGCACCGCCTTGCTATGCGTGCATTGACTCTGTGAAAGGTCGTCTGCTACGCTCAAGCGTTGTAGGTGGTGCCACGGTCTAGAAGGAAATAGGAGAGGAGAAACGAAGCGGAGTGAAGGCGAAGGAGGAGAGTGTGGCTACTTTACAAAGTTTGAGGGGTTTTAGTTGACCTCTGATGCAACGGTAAATCGGGGATGTGCGGTGGGCACAAGTCGCCGCCTGCGTCGGCACCATTCTGACCAAGAGGTTCGGTCCCTTGTAAAGGCCGCGCCTCTTCGGAATTGTGAAAAAGAAATTCGGCTCTTACATACGTCTATAGGGTAGTTTCAGCGCCTCTTAACGAAATCCTAGAGTCTTAGCGGCACTCAGAATCCTAATTCAGATAACAAATAAAAAAAATGGAACGGCCTAAATTTTAATACCTATGGTATCAGAACTGAAAAAAAAAATATCAACACTAGGCGATAAATGAGCGGCCATGCCAGTGCCTTTAAATCTAGCTCAGTCATCGCGGAGTAACACAAAGTCACTTTGGTGCGGTAGAAACATCTGCAGTCGTAAACCAGCCGCGAGCATTTCGGTTTTCCCACGACATTGGACAGCTATACTCCGTTCGGAAAGCTTTCGCTTTTGGCTCTACTTTTTCTTTGTTGTTTGGGATGATCTGCCCCAAAGCGTACAAAAAAAAAAAAAAAAAAAAAAAAACTTAAATGAAAGCTTCCGTCTCTACATCGTTAAAGAACTGCAGCAGTTTTTTTTTTTTTTTTGCAGGCTTGTCCCTCTCTCGACAGCCGTAGTTTTCAGGGAGGTCTTGTTAAATGTTGACAATGCCATTCAGACGCCCTGTGGGTCAGCTGGAATGCGAACGGTCACTAAAGTGAATAGTTAACGGAACAAATACATTAGTGGGCCGCATTAACGTGCTAGCGCGCACAGGCATAATGAAACATTTTCACGATACAGCGCTCTTGCTGCACATAGCTTATGTATTTTATTAAATTCCAAGACAGGCGATGGCAAACGGCAAGCAGTCAACACTCTCGATGCTTCAACGCCTAGAGAGCAAACGGATCGAGGCAATTTGACAGGACAGAATGCTTTTACTTTGTGCCACTCTAACTATTGGAACAGGCACGAAAGAATTTATTTGCTACAGGTAGCGGAAATTCTATTGTACAGTGCCTTAGGTGATCTTCCGCTAAGGACGCGCCAATAGAAACTTTCGCACGTGCCAAAGACGTAACACAGATTCTGAGAATCAGAGCAGAGTAGCAGAAGGAAGGGTAGGCAACTGGTGGCAAGCCACTTCTCTGGCCCGTATCATCTTTCTTCGTCTATCCGGACCGGGAGCAACGTAGGACACTTTCGTACACTACGTATTCTTCTCTGTTCTAGACACCATATCATGATGGAAAAAGGTATTTTCTGTGAGGCCAACGTTTAGAGCTTTGCCAAGTTTAGTATCATTCTTTACGAGCTCCGTAATGACAATAATGATGATGATTATGATGATGATAAATGATGATGCAGGAACTCTGTTATCGGCAATGAAAAATATTTGCTACCACCTACTCGAGGGCTCTTCGTGCCCACAAAAGTCGCAATAATACTACTGCGTAAACTGCAGCGTAATACAAAGATGGCATGTACGTGTCAATGTTATCAATTTATTCCAATTCACCTGCTTTTTTTTTGTGCTTCGAATGATAGCAATGGTAAACAGCCTATTCTTTAGAATCGTCAAACCTGAATAGTGCACATTTTATGGTGGCAGGTTACAAGCCAGAGTTAGTTACAACATTGTTGCGCTGAATATGATCGCAAGTTTCACATAGTCTTGAGGGAAGATTCCACTTATAAAGTCAATAGAATTTTGTCCTGCATGTCTTTCATTGAAAACGTACCATTCTAAACAAAGAGAAAACAATCTGCTGTATGTCATTATATGCTGTTGCAACATGTAAACACGGTGTCGCATACAGCTATCCCTGAACTTTACGTAAACATTGCTTAACACGGCCCAATGCAGCTTTTGAGCACGTGTCTAACAAATTCTCCAGCACGCCATAATTTACCCAACCACATTTAAGAGTGCAGGCATATCAGCCTCAACGTTCCCATCATTTTTTTTAAACTTGGTGGCATTTATTATGCTACCACATCGTTTTCGTAATACATACTTATAACACTCAATAGTGCTTTTTGCTTCGGTGGCTATGTAATCTACACGCATTCAATTGTGCCTGCCTCTAATAAAAAAATGGACCCCGAATGATACCTAACACAAGATGCCTGGTTTTATGCATGGAATACACTCTGCAAACCAACTGCAGTCTTAAAAATAAGGTGTTTAAAGCGAGGACGGAATTTGCAGTAATTATGTGGAGTGTTCAACATGTGACATATTGTAGGCTGTGGATTTATCAATCCCTCTTTGCACACCCAGTCTATTGTGGCGTAGTTAGAATCACGATGATACAACGAGCACGATGGCAGAGCGACCACGGCACGACAACGAATGCATGACGTTATGGCGACTACGCAGTGACAACGATGGCATGACAATGGTATGAATAAAATGCGATGACGAAAATAGCGGGTCAACCACTGTGTCACCAGAATAATACGGCGGCGATAGAAACAATGAATGCTTAACGACTGTATTACGAGAATGGCGGCCATGACTGCATGATTACGAGGGTGTGACAGCGCACGTACGACAGCGACTCTCTGACGATGACGCGATGGTGACGATGGCATCAAGATGGTGGCATAATGCAGATTGCATGACGAAGGCATGATTATGCTGGAATGAGGGAGAAGAAATGGCGTCGCTTCAACGACGAAGGCAGTATGACTACGATGGTATGATGACACTCAGTTGAGGTTTGTGCAATGGTGATGGTAACACGATAGCGTGGCAAGGATTACATGACGACAATGACGTGAGAATGACTATACGACGAGGATGGGTTGACGAAATTAGAATAAGAGTTGGACAACCACAACGTGATCACTATGATGGTGAGACAGCGAATGTATGACGGTGACTGCATAACGACTGTATGACGACGACGCAATGCCGGCGACGGCATGAAATAGGTCTGCGGACAATAGCATGAAAAGGACTGCGTGACGAAGAAGTTACTGCGACTATTGCATCGCGAAGGCGGTAGGTGACGATAGCTTGACGATGATGGCATGAAGAGAATCGGATGACAAAGCTGAAGTGACCGCGATACAACGGCCGCAATGCCATGACGATGACCGTATGACAACAAATGCCTGATGACTGTACGACGACAATGACGTAATAATTAAGGCATGGCGAGTGCGCAATGTCGAAGTAAGAATGACGAAAATGTAACCACCACGATGACATTACGACGATAGAATGACAGCGAATGCATGAACACGACTATATGACTACGATGGCATGACAAGGGTATTGCGGACAATGGGACAACAGCGGGTGTCTGACGATAATGGCGTGATGACTACGGCAGGAAGAAAGTCAGATGAAGATGGAGTGACGACATCACAACACTCATGATGGTATCACAGGAGCATGACAAGGAATGCCTGACGTCTGTATGACGACAGTAGTGTGATGACAACCGCATGACGAGAGGCCGATAATGTTGGAATGACAACGGTGCAGTGACCACGACGGCATCAAGGCGTAGAGCTCATACCAAGTGGCCCAAGCTATTAGACAACTTGGGTCACTGGGTCAGCGAAAGAGGCTCGATAGATAATAGATAGATTGATAGGTAGAGAGATAGATAGGCTCAAAACAGCTGAAGTTGGCGAGGAATGCTAATCGCATTGAAGCACACACACCTATGACGTGAACACCAATAATGCGTATAGCATTCTTCGCCTGCTTTAGCCTTTTTGAGCCTAACTATAACAAATACATGTATATCTGTCTATCTATGCACCTATTATATATATATATATATATATATATATATATATATATATATATATATATATATATATATATATATATATACATATATATATATATGTATATATATATATATATATATATATATATATATATATATATATATATATATATATATATATATATATACATCCTCTTACGCCCAGCAATTGACCAAAGTCGTCTATTTGCTCCGGGCCACTAGGAAAGTTCTGGGATTCGTGATGTCGGGATCGTCGTCATTACAGCGTCGACATTTTACTCTCGTCATGCCGTCTTCGTCACGCCTTCTACCCGACACCCAGTGTTCCAAGTTTTCTAATAGCTTGGGGCACAACGAATAGGATCGTGCATATGATGCCTTCATGATCGTTGCATTGGCGTCATCCTACTCTCAATATGCCGTAGTTCTCACGCCATCATTGTCACACTTTCGTCATGCGTTCCTTGTTACACCACCATCGCGATGCCACCATGGTCATCCAATCTTCATCATTCCAGCTTCGTGATCTGACACTTGTCTTACTGTCACCGTTAACCTTCCTCTCTAACCCAGTTGTTTAAGTTGTCTTATAGCTTGGACTCAGAAGAATAAGAATGGGCTGGAGTGCGTTTGGCAGGCATTCTCAGATCATGAACAGCAGGTTGCCATTATCCCTCAAGAGAAAAGTGTATAATAGCTGTGTCTTACCAGTACTCACCTACGGGGCAGAAACCTGGAGGCTTACGGAAAGGGTTCTACTTAAATTGAGGACGACGCAACGAGCTATGGAAAGAAGAATGATGGGTGTAACGTTAAGGGATAAGAAAAGAGCAGATTGGGTGAGGGAACGAACGCGAGTTAATGACATCTTAGTTGAAATCAAGAAAAAGAAATGGGCATGGGCAGTACATCTAATGAGGAGGGAAGATAACCGATGGTCATTAAGGGTTACGGACTGGATTCCAAGGGAAGGGAAGCGTAGCAGGGGGCGGCAGAAAGTTAGGTGGGCGGATGAGATTAAGTTTGCAGGGACGACATGGCCACAATTAGTACATGACCGGGGTTGTTGGAGGAGTATGGGAGGGGCCTTTGCCCTGCAGTGGGCGTAACCAGGCTGCTGCTGCTGCTGCTGATGATGATGATGATGATGATGATAGCTTGGACCACTAGGTAGGTGTTCGAGGTTCGGTCATTGCATCATCATTCCAACTTTGTTATTCGACTCTTGTGCGGCCGTCGTCATTACGCCGTGATCGTCCTGTCATTTTATGATTATCATAACTTAGGTAACATCATCCCATTGACATCATACCACCGTCGTTATACTGCTCTCGTCGTTCTATCGACATCACGCTTTCCTTATCCTTCTATTGTAATCATATTGCCGTCATCAAGCCGTGGTTATGCTACCCTTGTCATGCTGTCATCCTCAGTCACTATCAAAAATATTTAGGGCTTCACCACAATGACATATCACTGTATAATATTTCGCTAACATCAGCGCCACAATTAGAAAATTGTTGTGGTTACGTGAAGCACAGAGACCTCTGGTGTTATACGCAGGACGGTTCAAAACGAAACGACACTTCGAGTAAGGGCTGCACGATAAGAAAGATAAACAGCCGCGAGTTATATTCATTGTTTTGTCAACCTGAACGCATAAAAGAAATAGCAAAGAAGGCGAAGGCAGCTAAACACTTCTTATGAGCTGTGAATGCGAAAGCGTTAATGTCCAAATATAGTCCGCTGAGCAGAAGTGCGCACAACACCACAACGGTACGTTCTGCCCGAGCTACCAGGCAGCAGCAGCCTGCGGTACCAACGCCGCATATAACCGACGTCCTGCGCGACGTTAGAACGAGACAGCAGGCGCGGCAGCCCGGCAGGCGCGTAGCAGCGAAGTCCAGTGGGGGTGAGAGAGAGATTCAGACCGGGCGCCGGTTTCCGAGAGCGAGGGGGTGCACTGCCTCCGCAATGACGCCCCGTGCTGTCGCGTCGCGCCGTGCTGTCGCGTCGCCTTATCTGCTCTCTAGGTGTCCTGGGGACGTGGCGTCGCGGTGATGCCCTCTCCTTTCAGGCGAAACCGTTTCGCCCCGTGGTGTGGCGTGGCCTTATCTGCTCCGTCGAGGCGCGCTGGTGATGTGGCATCGCCGGCCACGTCAGTTTCCCTCACGGAACACCGTTTCGGCTGCTCTGCTCGGTCGAGGCGCTCGGGTGGCGTGGCGTCGCAGCCGATGTAAATTCCGTTGCCGCGTCGCTGCTACGCATACTGGCTTTGTCGCTCAATGTACCAGTTGATGCTTTCGCATAAAAAAGTCATAGGCCTGCGGGACACACGCAGCACAGTCACAGCGTCACCTGCAGGAGTGGCGCCATAGGAGCTCCAGTTTGGGTACCACGCGTTTCACGTCGTTTTCACGAAAACGATTTGAACTGTCCACCCGGCGTCGACGGCGAGCAGCGGCTTGTGCTGCGCCTTGTCCTGCTCTCTGCACAGAGGTCTGCTGAGCCCGATCTTCCTTGGTTGCAGCCGCAGGCGTATCTCTGCGAATAATTTCTTCAGCAGTGGTTTGTAAGTCGTAAAGAGGCGCCAGAAAGCATAGCAAACCGTAAAAACAGGTAAACAGACTACAAGGCGCACATGTCACGCCCCTTGATTCATTACACAGTATGCTGCTGTTGATGATGGTGATGATAATTAAGGTTTATCGACATCGCCTTGGAAACGGGGTGGTGACAGTCACCTAGCCTGCTTGAGTTAACCAAGTCCAGCTACATGCACCTGCTACAGGGCGGGACACCTGCTGGAATATAACAGAAATGCAATGTGGAGCTTGTACGCATTGACTTTACGCGACGCAGATGTTATATCATTTGTCAAATGGCACGATACGATGCTAGTGGTGATTATGATGACTAATGGCAATCCTTTTGTAACAGGACACTGACGAACAGTCACCTAGCCTGCATGAATTATTCAGGTATGCATTACATGTTTTTGATTAGAACAATATTTATACGTCTCCCTAATTTTCCTTTTTTCCTCATGACTTTTCTGTCTACCTTGCACCGTTACTTATACAACGTTTCAGCTGGTGAAATAATCTGCAACTGCAATGCAAAGGATGCACGTACGGACGCTAGGCAGCGCGCATCTCACATTGCGAGGCAAGTATTAAATTATTAATTAATTAATTAAGTAATTATATGAATTTTGGGGTTTTACGTGCCAAAACCACTTTGTGATTATAAGGCACGCAGTATGGGGACTCCGGAAATTTTGACCACCTGGGGTTCTTTAACGAGCTCCTAAATTTAGGTAGAAGGGTGTTTTCGCACTTCGCCCCCATGCAAATGCGGCCCCTGTGGCCGGGATTCGATCCCGTGGCCTGGTCCTCAGCAGCCCAACATCATAGCCACCGAGCAACCGCGGCGGGTGGGAAGTATTAGGATACGATGCCATTTATGATGATGACGATGATGATTTAATAGCATCGCCTTTGAAAGGCATTGGTGACATATATATATAGCCATCTATCGAAGCTGATTTATTCAGGCAGACAACATATATATTTTTCTAGCATTCTTGTATACGCCTCCTTAAACTTCCTGTCTTTTCCCGCAAACTTCCTTTAACTGTCTTGTACCGCTACCGATGCATCTTCTACGCGGCATTCTACATGGTGTAATAATATGCAGCTGCAATGCAAAATGTGCACGTATCGAAGCTACGCGGCGCGCATGTCACACCGCGCGTCTCGCAGCTCGCTAGAGCGCGTTTATAGAGCATTTATTCGGCTGCATGCTTGCACGCTATTGTAAATAGTTCTTGTACATAAGTCATTTCATTCATTGTAATAAATAGCTTGTTTAAAAGAAGCGCTGGCGCGGTTCAGTGGTAGAGTAGCTGACTCCCACGCAGCGCAACCGGGTTCGAACCCTGCGGGAAATAGGCTTTTTTTTTCTCGTTCCCGGCTATAGCTGCTACTGACACCCATGGCGGAGGCGGCAGATACCATCGCCATCCGAAACGGCTATTGGAATGAGCCCATAACAGCTTACGCTGTGAAAGCGCAGGTTGAGGACCTTCTCAAGAGCTTCTGTTGTTCAGTTCACGAACGCATCCATTTGGCTGGTGTCCAACAGTCGCTACTTCCCCAAAAGTCTAAAAAACATATCGCAGAAAAGTAATGATGTCACATCTAGCGTGGCAATGTATTACAGCAACAAATGGGACTCCGAGATAAACATAATATACTAGATAAAGAAAAGTAACACAGTATGTGTTTGTTCACTTAGACTGCTCACTTCCTTTATTTGTCGCCATCTTGCACATCTCATATATTTCTTCATACGGCTAGGTAAGAAGTCCTTTTACGGAGCATTTTTCTTCGAGGAGGACGGTATTCCTAGAGCTTTTGAAAGAAGAAGCACGTGTTCGCGTAAAGCCCGTAAAGGACGTAAAGCCCGTAAAGCACTGTGAAATGCTGGGCATTTATAACTTGGGTCCACGGTATGCACGTACTGCTCGTTCCGCAGCGAGATTTGGCAAACTATAGTGAAATAATCATGCCAAGGAGCTAGCCAAAGTCTAATCTTATCAAGTTTCTCGCGAGTCCGTCACATCATTTATTAATAGGATGTTATTGGTAGGAATTAACAAATATAACGGGCGTTAACGTGCCAAAACCATGATCTGATTATGAGGCACGCCGTATTGGGTGACTCCGGAAATATGGACAACCTGGTGTTCTTTAACATGCACCTAACTCGAAGTAAACGGGTGCTTTCGCATTTCGCCCCCATCGAAATCCGGCCGCCGTGACCGGGATTCAGTCGTGTGACCACGCTCTCAGTAGCTAAATTCTATAGCCACTTAGCAACCACGGCGGGTGATTCGTATAAATAACCCCAGTGGTGGAGCCATTGAGGAGCTTGGTGCTCGTACGTTACGACCATTGATCAATCATATGTTTCCTATATGATTAGAATAAACAGCATTTCAATAAATATTGCCTTTTTAACCATCGCCACCACTCGAATCCTGCAATGTGGCCTGGCATCTACCCAAGCTTAATTATCTTCTCTGTACGCGGGCCGAGGCATTTGCTCAAACACAAGTGGTCGGGAAAAGAAAACATTTTAAGAGAGTATTTTTCGAAAGAAGGAAAGGTCAGCTGAACATTTGATGCATGCCATAGCGCAGTGGCTAGTTCTGACTAAAAATGTCATCTTTGAAGAGCGTTTGTACTTATAAGTCGCATCGGAAATGGAGCTTAGCACGTTTATTGCGAATACCAAAAGCCGGAATTTGTATGAAATCATGGACGCTTTCCGCAGAGAAAACCGCGTCTTTTCCCCTAGAAAACTTTAGTAAGCCGTGCGTACACCGAGGAACGTATATAAAAAAGACAAAATACTCTAGGAAAAAGAAATTGCTAGTGTTTTTTCGCCATTGCATACTGGATCCTATATGTGGAATACTGTATCACCTGTCTTCTCAAAACCGTACCTATTACATCTTTGCTTAGTTAGAACATTACATTACGGTGTACGGTTACATCTTATACCCACTAAGCCGTTTTGATCATTTCAGGGTTTTCACTGCATTGTTAGAGGAAATCTGTATAAGAAAATTATTTTTGCGTGCGAATTCGCCTGCTCCTTCCTCCTAACTAAAGTAATAATATAAATACTGGGTAGCTTCACCGTGCAGCAGTAGAAACATTCGACACGGACAAGAAGAGACCACAGAAGCGCTGTCTTTCAAATAAACGTTTTAAGAAGACACGTTCGAAATATATGCAAAGCAGAACAAAGCACAACAGAATCGGAGGGTACACAAACAATACCTTTCATTAAAGCCTTTACACAATCACATGCTGTTACAATGGCTCAGATATGAGCACTTTAGTTTGCTTAAAACATGCAAGGGTGACTTACAAACTTGCGCGTGCTTCTGGATATATGTTTTAACTGCTTCTCGTTTGCGCTGATCCTTTTGTGTTAGGCAGAAATAAGTACATGCAAAATCTGGTGCGCAGTCACATGAACGATAACGGCTACAAAAGGTGGACATTGTTGAATCTTTGGTTGACTTTTGGTGTTCTTTTAGGGGAGATTGGTGCAACGCGGACTCTCGCTAATTTGCACTCTGCCGTAGGAAAACGGGACCGTTTAAACACCTCCAAGATTTCAAGAAACGAATTAGGAGGTGTATTTTAGTAAACGTCTATTTTCCTGGTGAAACCCACTGCAGTTAGCCTTTCTTTGTTGTTATTAAGAACATAATAATTTCTGGGTCTTTAGCAATTGATTATTGCAATGTGCATAAAGATGGTCACTTAATTAGAAAATCGCCTTGGGGGGTTTCTTTATTAATTTTTGTTGCTGTCAAATGCGGCCTTGAGGTAGGCAAGCAAAAGACATGAGACGCCATGCGACCAGGATAGTCATAAAATTAAGAAGGCTCATGTAATATAGGCCCTCACCAAGTAATGCGAAAGCAATACTTTTTATGCGCTGAGCGCGTGAAATTGAGAGCGCGCGACGAAGGCGACAATAAAGCTTACCGCTTACCGTACAGTGCTTGAAAAAGCCGATTATCTGTGCAGGGCCTACTCCTGAACACTCATTGCACAGATCGGGTGTAGAGAGAATGTCGTGAGAATGAATTAGTTCACCGCGACGCGTGCCGATTTTCAAGGATTACCAACTGGGGTAAGCAATTTATTATGCTTGTCAAGGTTCATGCTAGGGGGGACAAGGTTTACTTGCACATCGCGGCAAAGTATCACAAGCTTCCCGGCAAAGATACACTCAGAGAATGCGGCATACACTACCATTGAGCCGGGGTTAAGTAGCGGGCAAGTATCGCCAGTAAGTTTAGAGTAAAATGATACTAATTCGCCAACCTGCATGAAATATAGAAAGGGGTGTTTCAGCAACGTCCGCATGGTAGCCGCTCTTCCGTGCCCACTAAAGGCGGTAAGGTGATGCCTTCTTCTTATACAGGTCCAGGTAAATGACTTAATTTTAGTTGGCTTCAGTGCAAGGAGTGGCGAACCATTATGCTAAGTGCATTCGGTTCATCCCACTGACTATCTTGACTATCCTGCAGCTCTGCTGATAGTTGTGGCTTCAAGTACCGCTGCGTCGCGCACCGCGCCGGTGACAGGACAGGAACCAGGGATACACGGGAACGCGTTGAATGTAATGTGTCAAGTAGTATGAAAAACTGCATTAATTACAGAAACAGGTTTTTGAGCGACCTCCGCATGGTAGCCTCTCTCCCGTGTTCATCCTACACTGCATTATTTCTACGGTTCAATTAAAACACCGATTAACTTCCCCTATGCTTTCCCTGGCTTGATAATATGTCGTCTTCATATGGCTCTAGCTAACGGAATTCGAGCTCTTTGATTTTCCTTCCTGAAGTTTATATATATGTGGGTACATATGTGCGTTTGTGTGTATGTATTTCGAGCTCCCACTGAGAGCCTCGAAGGCGACGCAACTGGGTATACTGGTAAGTGCAGCTGCAACCGTATCGGGGATTATAGAAGTTAATCTATAGATATAGATTAACTTCTATAATAAGAATAAGAATATAGAATAAGATATAGAAGTATCGGGTATTATAGAAGGATAATACAGCGATCAAATGCTTTTCGGTTCGCATTGCAGCAGAGTAGGTAGTGATTTGCAGCTGTCGCTAAACGCGCGTCAGTGTGGCCACGAGCATAATTTGCTTTTTTTTTTTTCACATGCATTGAACATATTCTCGCCAATGAAGTTGGTCCCTCCCAGCACGCTGATTTGTGTTACCACATGGGCAATCTGCTTGGTATCTTACAAGGATTATTGGCGTGCTGACAGTTGAAACCATATCAACTGACTTGACCAATGAGAAGGGTTGTTCCAGAAGGAGAATAAGCATTTTTGGGTTGTTGTTAGAGTTATTGGACGCCGCAATTGCATGGACTATCTTGTGCGGCAATATTTTTGCCGCACTCGGAAGGTCAGAGATCAGTCTGTGCGTAGCGCATCCTTTTTGTTATACATGCGCAGGCGTTTGGTTAAAAGACTTTTATTGGGGTGGTAATGAAAATCAACATTTAGCCCAGAAGACCATATCGCAAAACCGGTAATTTGGCGCCTTAGAGATTTTAAAGAATTACTATCGGAACGTACTTTTGTATCTATGACATATTGTTGGCGTTATTGAGGGCGGTGAAAGATTCGCCCTTCTATGAAACGCATGACATTTATGTTCTGCGTCTTTACTGCGCAATGATTTGTGGTATCTATATCAAGTAATAATTAAAAGGGTGAACACTCTAGCTTTTTGTGCGGAAGTATTTATTTTAGCGAACGCATTCTCTCTTTGCAAACGGCCCAACCGGGTAGCCAGCCGTTATGTTAAATTTATTTACAAATGCAAAGAACACCATTCACTAGACGAGTGACGATCGTGTAGCTACTGACGGCGCTTATATGTAATGTTACCCTGTTTACATTGACATGCCTGCCCAATATGTTCTCTTTAACTTTTTGTATAGGACCTGGAATCGCAGGTACTGCTCACTCTCACAATCCTGTGGTAAGTGCAGGTGTAGGCTCTCTTACGTAGCCAGCTAATATGGAAAGAAAATTGGATGTGCTTCAACGATGAAGTTGAAATGTTGGTGCGAAAACCAAAGCTGCAGCCCGCAGAACGTTTCCAGGTGCATGGCTGATATCGCTTCCCAGCAGTGAGGGCCGAGTTCAGCATGAACCTCTTCTTATGTTATCACGCAATAAAGGTTTGGTTACCTAGCTCTGCACGAGAGTGGCCTGCCTTTTTTTTTTAATGCCCAACAATTTCGAGGACGGCACATACGTATGGAGACAATACTACCATCTCTAACTGGCTGTTTATGTCCATTAGTGGAACTGAGCCATAATTACTCTCCAGCGTAGCCTTCCTCCAATTGTAACGACAACATATGTTTTCGGTCAAATCAATCGAAATGTAATCAATCTAATATAATGGCACAAAATCTGCGTTCTCTGCAGCCAAATAAAGTTCAAGTGTGTCTTTTTATGTTCGCTGTATTATTGTTCATCATTAGTAAATGTATTTGGCTTTATTTTGTAGTCGGCTTTATTCGTGCTAGAAATTCGCGGGCTATTTCAATCGCTAAGGAATGTTTTCTGGGATCACAATGCATGTGCGACGCGAAGAGTTTGTTACAGTCTGGATCATACGTGAGTGCCAGCGATTACGTTGGAATATGCGACAAGTCACCTGCATATAGCCAAAGCGGTTGACTCAGGTCAGATTTCGTCAATCGACGACTGTGCTCGCTGCTCTTGCTGTGGTTTGTTTGTTGCTTGTTTTCTGGGTACAAGTTCATGTAAGGAAGAGTTCAATCGTTAACTAGCGTTTTGAAGTTCTGTTCTTCACCATCACAGGAACATCACATCCACTGGAGGTTCATCGGCGTTTATGTTTGCGACAGGACGTCCAAGCCGTGAGCCAAGCTCAATGCGTGAAGATAATGCCATCGTCGCTCCGGACGAACAAGCTAGTCTCAGGATGCAAAGATTGGCATCGTAATCTGTCCGCTTACTCAAGAAGGCGTGCAAGATTGAGGCCACAACGTGTCTCAATCTGTAAGTGTCACAACGGAAGTGGAAGTGCCACAACGAAGGAACCAGCATCGCGCATAGCCATTGTACTGCAACGATTAAGGACGCCACCTAGTTTCCGTGGGGCTTCGTCGGGCAACTCAGAGACCTGGCTCAAGGTTAGCGAAATAGTTATCAACATTCAGCCACTAAAACTCTGAGGACAAGTTGCGCCACGCGTACTTATTGGAAGAAACCGTGACGACTTGGTTCGAGAAGTGGAAGTGCATATAATAGCGTAGGACCTGTTCTCCCGCAACTTCCTAAACGGCTTCACGAGAGCCGAGCCAAAAGCAAGAGCCAAAGTTCCACTGGAAACCCAAGTGCAGTCGCCATCTTTTATAGAAGAGATATGACCGGTATTTTCCGCCACGCCAACCTTGAGATGTGCAAACAGGGAAAAAAATCAATTTTCTGATGCGGGTGCACAGGACTTTTCACAGGAATGGTACGCAACCTGCCAAAGACCGTCGACGAGTTTGTCTCTGAGTGCACCAAATGGAGAGGACGCTTGAGACACGGATCAAGCATAGAACCTCTTTGCTCTGACGACAACTACGCCGAAGCTCGAATGCTAGGTACTGACGACTTGCGGAGGACTATGATAGTGGTCGTACGGAATGAGGTGCATGAGGTTGTTCCCAAGGTCGCTGCGCCAGGTGGCCTTAATCACTGACGTCGCGAATGAATAATTTTAGCGGTCACTGCGGAGTAACCAAAGTGCAGCCCGATTTGCAGCAACCCCTACCGTAACCGCTGACCGTAACCATATGCCGTCGACCCTAACCATAACCATAACTGCACCGCAATTCTTTCGTCCACCTCCGCTGCATGCACCGCCCATAACACGCGCCATCGCCCAGCGCAACTTACGAAAGTAGACGGACGTTTAGTTCACCCTCGACCACCCCTCGTTCTGCTAGAGTTGTGGAGAAGCGCGCCACGTCTATGACCGATGTCCAAACTGTGAGATGGGACTACGAGAATTTGCCGTTAACGCGCCGCGTCCACAGGTAGACGAACGACCTCATGACATCGGCGACTAGCTCGCAGAAACTCAGTGGAGGCCTCGTGGATAATTTGGTATCTTGGCGCACTGGATCAGCTGGAGTGCGGGAATAATCTTGTCTCTGAGCATGCAGATTGAATGCGAAGACACCATGAGTTGTGTTCATTCTAGAATGAACTCAAGTTGAAATAAAAGGAAACATTCTTGGTGTAATTTGCTCATGAACCGTGTGTGTGTTCATGAAGTGCGCTTTTCCAGGTATGAAGTAATATTATAAGGTAGAAATTTTATAGTTAAAGACCATCATGTTATACGGAAAAAACTATTTTGTTCACAGTGAACTGTAGAGAGGGAGGATATTATACAGTCATATTCACGCACAGTACGTCATGCACATATTAATTGTCAAAATCTTTGTTGGCGGTCCTTAGTGTAGTGCTGCACTCAGGGCGTTCTATACCGCTTATTGAAGCATGCGTTCGAGGCGTTTAGCGTTAGAGGCCAGCTCCATTGGGAAAAGTATCTCAAACTTGGCATGGAAGCTCCGCTTTAGAAAAGAAATAAACATTCAGTTCTTGTCAAGTGCCTTCTTCCTGAATGACAAAATACCCTAGGTCAATAAAGCAATTATGTTAAAAAATTGGTGAATTAAGCTTCATATCTCACTATTTCTTAGATAATTAGACACAGTTTCGGGCTCATAGAGGCGTTCTGGACAGAGTATTCTTTAATCTCTCGAAGGCTTTCCAGAAAACTGACAATATTTTCCTACTAAAAGTGTTAAAAGCATTGTTACGCGAAGAAACTCTATACAGATAATATAGATTTGCAAGGAAAAGGCGCACAACACTGCAGCAATGGGAAAGCTAGAGCCAGGGTGTCGGCCAACCGCGAAAACCTGGAAAACCTGGACTTCTCAGCGATTTTTAATAGTCCAGAACTGCTCAGGGAAAACTCAGGGAATATGCGCTTCTATCAGGAAAAATTAGCTGTTATATTATTGAAAGGGCACGAAAGTCGCGCTAATGCTGGCACGAGTAACAGAGAGGAATTGTAGCGAATCGTCTATGACACTGTGTCGTCTGCGAGAGCTGCCAGTGTCAACGACAGATTTTCCCGGCGGGCGATTTTTCCGACATGCCCTACAATTCTGGCGGCTTCGTGGCACCGCCACGCACCCATAGAGTCAATGTATAAGAACGTCTGAAATTTCGGACGCGAGAGCCTTTCGCCGTCTCATTTTCGGGCCTTTCTTCCGTGAGCGCAGGTCCGAAACAGCATTAATTAAAGCCACCACCACCGCCATTTTGGTTATCTCGCCGCCTCAAACCCGCGCCCTCGCACGCACAGCCGCCACCGCGGCTAGCTAGGTCTAGCAGCTTCAACGTTCGCTATTAACCAGCCGTTCGGTTCCACGTTTTGATATGAAAAAAATTCGCCACTGTCGGCAATGGCACCGACTCCGCATTCGTAATCCTCGCTATTGGCTTCGAAGCTCGGAAAGCAAAACACGTTGCATAATTCCGGTTCCCAAAAGTTAGCTTCGCCTCATTACAGCAATGCCAACTGGCAAAGCACGTTTAAAGTGGTCCGTTGAAGTTTAACAAGGGCGGGAAGAGGCAATTCTCACGAGACACAGTATGTATTTATTAATTACACACGCCTGCACCCGCTGTCTCCTTCCGCACTACGAGCGATAATATGCGTAATAAGCGTACTGGCAGGGCTTCAGAGCTTTTTCGGAGGTGTCTGTGGCGATTTGAGCCCTTAAGAGCCGTAAAAGACATGCATTCATTTTTTCGGGCAAATTTGCGGCCTCAAGGGAGTACTAAAAATTGGGCGTTGACTACGCAACTGACCAAGAGGATGCTTCAAATTGTCCGTGCGGTGTACGCGCCGCGGAAGGAGGTGGAGAAGAGAGAGGATCGACACGTTCAGAAATGAACGGGAAAGGAAGTGTGCCGCCGCTTCTTTGATGGTGCTTGAGCTCAAAAAAGATGGTGTTGGCTGACGCCGAGATGCAGGTGCCCCTCATCGAAAACAAGATAAATTCTTTAAAGTAACGAAATTCTACACTGAGGCGTTTTGCGCGGACTTAGAGTATGTGAGGACAGTTGAGGCTGACTTTCCAGCAGCTGAGAGAGAATCTCACTTGTGACAAAGTTCGGGCCTCATACGAAAGAGCTTGCTATTATTTGATAGATATAGCTTATATGCAAAAATGTTTGATTCTGTAGACATCTGTTTTTATTCGCATTGGAATATGTTCTGCTGTATTTTCAACAGCCCTTACCATATTTTTTGAAGATATTTTATTCGCTGTGCATTTTACTAGCACTTCCCTTCTGCTTTATTTTCAAATAAAATAAACACTACTCCTTACTATTCAAACTCGATTACATCCTTTTTTATTTATTAACATGCTTACTCGAGAGTGACAGTATTGGGCTACATGGTGTCAGCTTCTTTTGACATCAAACAAATGTTCTGTATCACTCAGGGTATATTGCAAAGGCACTCAGGGAGAACCTGGAAAACTAGGGGAATTCGGCAATATCAACTTGATAAACACCCCCACGCCACGGGATCACCGCCTTTGACAGTACCCACTGGCGGAAGAAACACCGCCCGGTGCTAATAATGCTCGGGCGCAGAGAGGTACGGTTTCAGGTGCGAGCAATGGATTATGCCACTCGTGATTGTGGCAGCCCGTGACTTAGCATGTAGAGGAGCGATGTGATAGGTTACGTTATTGACTACGTATGACATGGTAGGGGCCAAGATAACGTTAGACAAGTTTTTCGCATAAGCCAAGGCAACGTGACGTTAACCGCAGCATGACGAGTGATCGAGGAGGAAAGCGCGCCTCCCGGTGCCGGCGCTCATCAAGACACATTTAATTGACCTGTGAAGCCGATAAGCAATCGCGCGCAACGTGGCAGGCGATGCCAGCCCGGGCAAGAGCATCCCGAGAACAGGCAGTGGGCCTCTCGAATTTTCCATTTCTGGCTACCCACGGGCTGCCAGAACCAGCCAGAGCACCTTTGTTTTTTCACGGGATGCTCGGCCCACCACGTTATACACATCCGCCGAGCGTTCGTTTTGCTAGGGCGGGACGATCCTGGCTACCCGCAGGGTGCCAGAATCAGCCGGGATGGTTTTCGTCTGGCTGCTCTCTGCAAGTTCTCTGGCTAGCAGACGACAAAAAGATTCACTTCGTGAACACGGGTGACGTGCAAGCGTACGGGTGATGCAGGGCACACGAGGCTATCGGCCTTCAGTGTGCCTAGACGTCTAGATTGTGCGCATCGCAAATCTCCTTCGAGATAGGGCTCGCGCGGCCGCTCAAACGCAGAAGCCGCGGGAGTAAAAGGCACCCTCCTCTACCACCCCGATTTTGGGAAGTTGGCGCGCTTCCTTCCCACTTTACTCCCTTGCGCACGCAAAATTTAGCACGCTTTCACCCGAGATCTCACCATTCGCGAAGACAATAGCCCGCCTGCGGCGAGTGCGTCGAGTTTCCGCGCCGCCATGAGGGCGCGCTTTAATTGCCAAGTGGCTGCAGAAAAGTCAAGGTCGCCCTGCACACGAAACAACTTTCTCTAATAACGTCGGCAATGTGCAGGAAAAAGAAAGAATCTTCACTCGTTCAATGTATTTCGCTGTAATATTTACCTACGGTTGTAAGTGATCATTTTCTCAACGTCCAAAGCAATTTATTGTATTCAATCCTCGCCCTTCGCGAGAGAGTTGGCAGGAGCGAACGCTTGCAGTAAATCGGTCTTCTAGAAGCGCTGCCGCAACACTGGCAGCGGCACGCTTACAGATGCTGATGCCGACATTGCTGCGCACGACAGCTGCACGCCGTTTTAAGAAATAAATGCGTCTGCGACGATCGTAGCCTCTTTAGCGTTTCGGTATTCCCTCGCGCGCATACTCCCTTGCGTTAAATGAAGCACAAGCGAAGCTCGATAGAATTACAGCGGAGGAAAACGGAACAACAACGTACGCCTAGCTGCTCCGCCTTAGCTTGAGCAACTTCAAGGGGCTTTCTCACTAGATAGTGGTGAGCATTCTTTTCTCATGCGCGTCACATGTGCAGCGCGGGTTCCCCATAAGCTTCTCTACCCATCTCCTTCACCCTCGACCCGCCGCGGTAGTGTTCACGTGTTCGCACAAACGCGAAAGTTGCGATGTCCATGGCGGTGGCCTCCACACTCAACAAATAATTAATGCTGCTACCACTACGCAGTGGGATTGTGACAATGGCAGCACCCTTATTCCTTAGCTGTGTGCGTTAGAAGCGCAGGTGTTAGCGTTGTGTGATAAATGCAACGCTATTGTATTTTCACACGCTTCCTTTCGACAAGGGCAAACGAGGCGCTCGGTTTTTGGTTAGCCGCCACCACGAAACAAACAGACAATGAAGCAAATTTTTCTGCGTCACCTACTTCATGCCTTACCTGTTTTAAACACTAGAAATGATATAACGGAACACACGTTAGAATAAGCAGTTTAGAAGGTTTACGCCAGCAGTTGTCTCACGAAATCCCGCTGTGCGGGCTAACCACGATAATTTTACAAAGGCTAACCATTATTTTCCTACTCTACCAAAAGCCGGTGAGTTGCAAAAGGCTTCGAAAGGAAGTGCGCTTTCTTTTCATGCGCTGCGTGTGGTTGCCGTGGTTGTGTTCTGTTCTGTTTCCTGCGAATTTCATGCCGAGGAAGTTTCATTAGGCCTCAGGAAATCACGCAGAGTGTTTACAATAGGCGAAGTCTCTTCCTGCTGCTAAAGGGCATGGAACACATCACCAGAGTTAATCGTTCTTTCTGACAGTTAATTTGCGCAAAGGATAAGAGTGATGAAATAGGTAATAGAATAGCCCCCAAGCATTCTCCGTCCAACGCTGTGTTTTACACCAAGACGGCGTCCTTCAGGTTTTGCTGGCGATTGACGTAAAAAAAAAAGATAAACTAGCGGACCACACATTGTGCCAGCTGAGCTCAGTAAATTTTATCCTGAGTGGGTGCAGTTTTGCTTCGACATTCAATGACAATCGAATGAAGTAGTGGCGCAGTACTTCCCGTTTTTAAAGGCGGCAACCGCATGCATATGAGTGTTTATTGTCCTGCAAGGCTGACGACAATATGCTTCGAATTTCTGCAGCCTATTTTAGTCAAGAAAGTTATGAATTAAGTGAAAGCATAGGATATACTTCTTTGAAATTAATATGTGTTCAGCAGCATCTTTTCGACTGCGACAGAGTTGACAGAAAAACTTCAGAATTTTTATGACTCGAATGATGCGTGACAACAGGCGTACATCATTAGAATAGTTGTTAGGAAAGCCGTTTACAAGGTCTCGCACTGGAAGTTAGCTTTCGTTGTCAGTAGATTAAGACTCAAAATGTAGTAATAAACAGAATATAAACTGATTTTATAATGCCATAGCAACCAGTGTGCATAAAGAAAGTCGCCGTTTCGCCCGAAAGCCGAAGCGTCGATTGCGATAGCAAAATAGCAGACAGCCATACGAAGCAAGGATAGTACTTTTCTCGGCCGTATCATCTTGTAAATATTCGCTTGCAAATAAATTAACAAGCACGGTGTCAATGCGCACAGCAAACGTGGACACATCACACTCAGTGACCACGGATACTCGCTGTGGAAACGCTTGCGCGAGGAAATGTGGCAGCAGCAGTGAGCGAAGAGATCTTCGTGCTGTCTATCGCTTCAACGCAAAGTGAGCGCCGAGAAAACACAACACCCACAAAGCTACGAGCCGCCGACGTACCTAGACTCTACCCGCAACGCAGATCGCTCTCCAGATACGGCCGCGCGAGCGTGTGCTGCCGCCACATGCGTAGTTGCAGTTTGAGTAGAACGCCGCCGCCCACCACTTCCCGCCCAAATGCCTCACAACGTTGGATGCCTCGAGTACCAGGGAATACGGCGCGCTTCCTTTGCGCTTCCGTCCCTTTTGCGAGGGTGAGACTGAGTCGCAATCGTCGTCCCCACTCGCACGATTTCATTCGCGCATACAGCGTAGGGCACGCGGCGACGGTGTTATCGTCATTAGACTTCATACGGAACCTCACGTCGACGCCATTGCCAACGGCATAAACGCGCTTGGAATGTCCATATAAATTCTATCGCAATAATAACTACACGTTAAGTCCACATCAGGTCTTCTCAGGAGGACACCAAGTATCTGTGTTGGGGCTAGTGCTTATTCTTGTAAAGCCCCCACCCCACCCATTCGAGCACATAACCGCTATTCACTTAGGTCTCAGGCAAGTCCTATTACTTTTCTAACAAAGATTGATGTCTCAGTGTACCTAAACGTCACTGATATTTCCTAATTTCTTGTTCCACGTAGAAACATCAAGTTTCTTCCTGATAATTCTTCGATGTGTTTGCGAATTTCACGTACAGAATATCAAACTAAGGTAGAAAGATGCCTATAAGCGGTGAGTCCGTGCTGTAAAAAACGCAGCATACAAATCAACTACGATAAGACAACACGTCTGCACGTCACCTCCCCCCCCCCTCCCCCCAAAAAAAATATTACCTATAATTTATTACAAGTTCGTGAACCATGCTCAATGGTATGTAAGGTGGAGTGACCCATACAGAAGCTGGTATTTAAAGGTAAAAACAATTTGATCGAAGGCTAGACAAAGAAAGTTCTTTTCGAACAATAAAAGTTTGGCGGCATGTTCTACTCATGTAACACGTGAAAGCGAAAGCTTGCAGCACATTTGGTAACGCATTAACATACACGATCTGTGGGGTCAGACTGTTTGCAAGACATAACGAACCACAGTGTCAACTGCATGTGTGGCCCTTCAAATCGATCTCCTCAACGACACGTGCGAGCATTTAATGCACTACGTATATGTACAGCTTGCTTGTAGCCAGTAAGTGTCACGATTGTGTAACACAACCGGAACCGAATTAAATACTCATATGAGTGTTGTACCTCATGATGGTTGTACCTCATGATGGTCCATTTTAAGTGCTCTCCGGTAGCAGGTGGGTCTTCGACATTGCACCGCACATTTGGCCGAGCGCATGTATTTGAAGTCCCGTGAGCGATCCTCATATTGTTTAATTAAAGTCTTTTACCACACGACGGTAATACACTCTTACACTCGTACATACAACCCAGCCTCGCCCATGCGATCGGGGCTCCGATTTATTAACCGCCTTGACGCCACGTTTCTGTACGTTGTATGCGTGATTCTAATGAATGTATGGACTGTACGGTGCACTTTTCTGAGTACTCACGGCCTCTGCATAACGACAGGAATGAGCCTCACATTTTGACCTTTTTAGGGGTGGGGGAGGGGTAGCGGGGTGCGTAATGAACCACAGCTGAGGATTATAGTTTTTGTGCCATTTGAGGGGACGCCGTGTTTTTGTGTATGAGCCATAGTTTTTGTACTACTGGACCGAACGACGCGTTTTTTTGGTAGAAGCCACTGCAATAAGTTACTTAAGGCTTTCGCCTTAAAATACAGTGTGCTAAAGCTGTCAGGCATTTCGCAGCGCAAAAAAAGTCCTCGAAATATTTATTACTCCCTAAAGGAGTAGAAGAATGGCATTCCCTATCCCGACAGTCCTTCAATCAGCCCCTCATTAAAACAATTTGAAGAGCCGCTTTCATTTCATTTCCGTTGCGGCTATTAAAGTTGTAGAGATACCATGTACTGCTGATTTTCAACAAGTTGCGGCACTGTTGCTCTTCTTTTCGATTATTTTCAGAGCACTATGCATGTGATTGCTCTGCAATTTTTAAACTTCTGTTTTTTTTTTTGCCTCCTCATTGGTGTCATATGTGATTTGCTCTCTAGCATATTATGCACTGTATTCCCATTTGTACATTTAGATCTGCTTATGATTATTGTTATTTTATGTTCGGTAAAAACACTGCCTCTTATTCCTATATTGTATTATGTACGGCTGTCTATTTTATTTATTTATTTATTTATTTATTGTACCTTCAAGGCCCGAAGGCGTTACAGAAGGGAGTGGACGAAATGCAGAGCATGTGCAGATAACAGGGTATAATAATAAAAAAGAATGAAAGTGCGGATTAACAAAAGTATTCTTCAAAAGTAGTTCCTAAAGCGGATATATCGGGTATGTTAACAATTAAGGCCGGCAGATGATTCCATTCATTCGTAGTTTTTGTAACGAACCTCGGGTGAACAGTATTCAGAAATAAATAAATAAACTTAAATAACATACCCCTGCGTGGTATAGTACCCACACCGCAAAACTGAGAAAGCGCAAATCGAAAAAAAATTTAGATGTTGGCGACATATATCTGCTCCAACTACTGGTGGCCCAATTCAGTTACAGATATGCAAATCACGCTTGAATAAGAGCATTTGCAGCACCGGAGAACGCCCTTATTGTAACTAGTGATATGCTAGAAATTTTGAAATTGTTGTGGTTGGCAATAATTAAAAGAATAAAAACCGCTTCGACCCTTAAGTACACATATTTGAATACAGTTAGATATTCCTGAAGAACATTGTGTAAATCATGTGGAACTGACATTACAATACATCGGAGGCGGCAAACGATATTACGACCGCTGGCGGTCCCAACAAAACCGCCGCGGCTCCTCCTGCTGACGCATCTATGAAAAATGTCTCAATGAGAGAACCTGATGGCATCAAGATGGCAAGTTGGGCCATTTGGTTAGGATTCATTGTAAAGTTCGTTGCAGCGCAGCACAATACATGGACAATAGGAAGGTGTAAAAAGCAGCGCCGTGTCGTCGTTTTAAACCCTCCTTTTTTCCTTGTCTTGTGTTGCGCTGTAACGAACCTTACGGTGAACCTGATGGAACCGAGTGCCCGGTTGCTCGTCATATTTTGGCAATCTGTTATGCTGCACGTCAGTCTAACACTACACATAGCACTAGGTGCGGTATGAATAGAAGGCAAAGGTGATGCTCAATAGCCTATCAAGGAAAAAAATTCGTAATTGCCTGCGAGCCTCAACAGTATGTGCAGCAGTACGTTTACCTAGGTCAATTAATCGGAGGAGAGCCTGATCCAGAGAAGGAAAATTATAGAAGAATAAAAATAGGCTGGAATGCATAGGGCAGGCATTACCAAATCCTGACTGGGAGTTCACCACTGTCGTTGAAAAGAAAGGGTGCTATGATTGCATTCTGCCGGTGCTAATTATGGGGCCGAAACTTGGACGTTAACAAAGAAGCTCGAGAACAAGTTAAGTACCGGGCGAGGAACAACTAAAAAGAGCAGTGTCGATAAGCGAGCAAACATGGATAGCCGATATCCTAGTTGGCATTAGGAGGGAAAAATGAAGTTGGGCAGGCCATGTAATGCGTAGAGTAGATAACCGGGGAAGCATTAAAGTAACAGAATGGGTGCCAAAGGCAGGCAAGCGCAGTCGGGGAGGGCGGAAAATGAGGTTGGGTGATGAAATTAGGAAATTTGCAGG
Organism: Dermacentor andersoni; assembly: GCF_023375885.2. Classification (NCBI taxonomy): domain Eukaryota; kingdom Metazoa; phylum Arthropoda; class Arachnida; order Ixodida; family Ixodidae; genus Dermacentor; species Dermacentor andersoni. The sequence goes on along the minus strand of NC_092817.1, from coordinate 130,035,277 downwards.
CGCAAGTTTGAATCAGCTAGACAGCGGGAATAGAAGATTACTGGGACAGGTCTTCGCCCTGCAGTGGACATCAAAATAGCCTCATGATGATGATAATGATGGTTATCTCCATTGGTCGAACAAAATAGCAGAGAAGCGCGCTTTCCAACTGTGACATCTTTGTTTGCAGTGTCGATATTTCTAAGGCGGTTGGCTAGAATTGCTTGCAATTATCTTTTTTATAGGAATCAAATGGCAGTGGTATCATTTGCCCATTCACAGGTGCAGAGAAAGCTGAGAAGTAAAAATACGTACAGCAATCGCACACTAAGCCTCTAAACATTACAATTACCTCGAGCGCAATTCCAAAAGCTATGTTGCTGCGGACTTGCCTTGGCATACGATATACCCCGATTCTTTAGCCACCTCCTGTTATTTTTGAGCCTAACATAACCAACCCACTAAGGCAGACAGAAGCAGGATTGAAAATAGGAAAAAAAAAGAATGTGATATTAAGTACCGCAAAGCAAAAATATAAACCTCTTGTAAGGAATTTGCTGTCAACTTTCGGTCGGAGCCTTGCCTTGCTATTGTCTCTGAAAAGAACCGGATTGTCACATTTGATGCTCTTTTTTATACCAAAAAATGAGGGCTGAAAAGTTTGCTTTCATATTCGTCGCGATCACCAGATTGTTGTAGAGGTGGGAACACTTGCAACATTGGGGCGTGAGTACATATTGCTGCACTGTGATTTTTCGCGCATGTTCTTTGAGTATACCAAACTTAAGACACCTGCACCTTTCTCCCGTCAGTTTTAGCATTGTGTAAGCCATCAAATGAGCGCTAACTACACTGTTTCGTTCAACATATGTCGCACTTGTCTACAATGGTCCTGGTTAATAGAAGTGCCGACAGCGGCGAGCAGTCGTCTTTAAAATCAAGAAAACTTCACAAATGACCTTCTCAGTAATGAGTGAGGAGCAATTTGTAATTCCATATTTGAACTATACCGATATTGGAAACTATACCACAAAGTGTCGTGCATCTTATTATTTCAAAAAATGTCGACAGAAGCTCCATATCGAAATCTAATGCCATTCCAGTTATATTGTTTTCGCTCAGTGAGAAGCGTAGAATTATAGGACACATAAAATCATACGAAGAAAACACTGTAAGAATAAAATAAGATACGCACAGTCACGAAAGCAGCCAGTTACTATATTTTAAACCCTGCCTAAATTTTACTTCCACAGCTAAGCTGTTCGGTCCTCAGCTCGGTCCTCAGCTAAGCGACGTTGTACACGCTTCAATACTATTTTTCGTAAACCTACAAGATTTAGGAGCAAGAATAATGGCGGAGTTGTTCCTGAACGGCGTTCACTGTACGCGTTTCTTCTCGTTTTGGCTATGGCGAGCAATAGATCGAAGAAATGAAATGATAACTCGAAAGCGAACGGCAGTGGCCCAGAAGTTGGTAAAAGGTGGAGAAGCTGGCCGGATATTTTCAAACTATATGCAGCGGCCGGCCGGCGCAAGGCGCCAGCGGCGCGATTTTGAACAGCGCCGCGAACGGCAGCACTAAGAGAACTGGCATGGGAAATAGACGACGGGGCCAAGGTGTACACGGCGCTTCCAGTAATTTCACTCTACGGCCTAATGCCTCAGGTACAGGAGCACGTATTTACGTGTGTCTGCTCTTGAGAAAGGTGGTGGCGTGTACTAGTCAGATCTGGTAGTTTCAGGTAATAGATATTGTTACGGAGAGTATTTAATCCACAGTAAAGGGTAAGCACTAGGCTAGTCAAGACTGCACAGGGCGCACAGGTTTCAGCAGGTCTTTCAATTGGACAAAAGTGACTGTGACCCAGCCGCACTACAACGTCTTTGTGTTTGCCACTGTTCGTGACAGCACCGTCCCGGTACTGGCTGTGGTCAAAATGGGTCATCGCAGTTGTAACGCTCGAGGCGGGAAACATTTACGATATGTCACTTCGTGATGTGGCCGTCGATGAAGTGGATGCCATGGGAGTTCTCATAGGTGACAGGACTCACGTGGACGAACGGAAGGGCAACGTCCCAATCGTGGTGATCATCAGAAACGTACATGGAAAGCATGTTGGTCAGTGTACGGTTGAGACGTTCGATGAGGCCTTTGGTTTGAGGGTGATATTAGGTGTTTAAGTTGTGATGAGCAGCGCATGATCGAAGTAGATCGTCAACCACAAGTGACACAGAAGTAGCGACCGCGATCTGTGAGTAGGAGACGTGGAGCACCATGTTGGATGATGACGTTCTACAGTAGGATGTCGGCTACGTCCGTTGCGCAACTGGTTGGCAACGCTTGAGTAGGTGCATATCGCCTGGTATAATCTGTTCCGACTGCAAGCCATTTGTTGCCTTTCGTGGAAATTGCAAAGCGGCAGAGCAAGTCCAGGCAAACTCGATAAAACGGCTCGGTTTGAACGCCAATTGGCTGAAGGAGACCAGCAAGTTAAGTGGCAGGTTTCTTGCGCCGCTGACACAGGTCACAAGATGTTACGTAGCGGCAAACGGAATGATAAAGACCCTTCCAGAGGAAACGTAGTCGTATGCGATCATAAGTTCTGGAGACACCTAAGTGCCCGGAAGTTGGGGCTTCATTAAACTAGAGGAGGACATCTCTTCGTAGACGACACGGGACAACTAACAGCACTTCTGCGCCATCGGAGTGCATGTTGCGGCAGTAAAGAACGTTATCCTGAAGCAAGAAGGTGAGTGAGGAGTCGAGGGGGCCGGATTGTAGATGGTCAATAAGAGACAGCAATGATGGATCTCTGCGTTGTTCGTCAGCCATATGGATGACGTCTGTTATAACATCTAGGAGTCGGGGTCTGTTTCAGTGGAGTCGCATGATTCAATGGAGTGACAAGATAGGCAGTTCGCGTTAGTGTGTAACTTGCCAGATTTGTACATAACCGAGAACATGTACTCCTGTAATGGTAACGTCCCACGGCCGAGCCTATCGGTGGGTTCCTTAAGAGTAGAGAGCCAGTAAAGCGCGTGATAGTTGGTTATGACCACGAACGGCCATCCATATAGGTACGCACGAGCAATTACACCATTACTGAGCAACCTCGCTCAGTAATGGTGTAATTATTTTCGGACTGTGACAGGAAGCGACTAGAATTGCTATCACAAGGTTAGCTCCATTCTGTGTTTGGGCGAGAAAAGCACCTGTGCCGTGACCGCTTGCGTCTGTGCGAAGCTCTGTTCCAGCAGTTGGGTCAAAATGAGCCATCACAGGTGGTGATGTGAGGGCAGAAATCAGCGATGCAAAGGAATTCGCTTGGTCCCTGCCCCAAGAAAAGGTCGCAGCATTTTTCAGGATGTCCATGAGGCGCCGAGCAATGTCCGTGAAGTTGAGAAGAAAACAGCGAAAGTAGGAGCTGGGCCCAAGAATGCTTCATACTTCATGCGTGGACCGCGGTTCCGGAAACTCGTTGATGGCACGGACTTTGTCAGGGTCTGGTTGGACACCAGAAGCATCAACAGGTGTCCAAGTAATTTGATTTGGCGGCTCCTAAAGATGCACTTAGAGGAACTGAGCTGGAGGCCAGCCCGGCAAAATATGCGGAGAATGGCCGGCAGACGAGGGAGGAAGGGCTAGAGAAAGGCTCTATCACGTCTTTGTCAAGCATTTTCTCTACCTCGTTTTGGATGACTTCGCGCTCAGAGTGAGACACTCGGTAAGGGCGCTTGTGTAGGGGGCTAGCATCTCCAGTGTCAATGCGGTGGGCAACGACATGCGTAAGGCCTATTGGACTGTTCTCAACATCAAAAACGTCCAGGTAAGGAAATGGGACGGCATGGAGTGCTTGAGTTTGGAAAGGTAGGAGGTCGGGGAATATTTTGTACAGAAGTGCCCTGTTTGGTGCTGGTATGAAAGGTCCGGGCACGGTCTCAGTGTCAGCAGCGAATGCACAAACTGTACATTCTTCCAGTGATGATAGTTCCGCTATTGAAATTCTTTGATGAAGAATATGGATCGAAGTAGAAAATTTGAGGGCTCGAAGCATCGTTTTGTTGTTGGCAACAACTAGTATGGTGTGAGGAAGTGCGATGTTGCGCGAGAGGATCAGTTCTGTGAGGGGAGTGACCACATAGTCACCATCAGGGACTACGGGAAACGGTGGCAGAAGGACGTAGGTAGCAGGCTGAGCAGGTAGTCGTAGAAACTTCACAGAACATAGACCAGTGTTGCGTGATGCGGTGCCATCAGGACACAATGGCAGTTCGAGCCCAAAAGGCCAGTAGAACAATCGATGAGGGCATAGTGGGCGTCTAAGAGGTCAATATCAAGAATGACATCATGTGGGCATGCGTCGAGAACAGCGAAGAGAACTGAAGTGTGGTGGCCGGTAACAGTAACGCGTGCAGTTCACATACCAAGAACCAGTGTTCGGGCGCCGTTAGCTTCTCGCACAGTTTCCAATGCGCTATAATCTTATTGCCAGATTATTTTGTTGAGCACACAAACAAACCTCTAGCATTTTGTTCTTAAACTTTGAAGGTACCCAACTCCTATATTGCATTTAAAATCTTAGGCCGATATTGTCTGAACGAGGTACGTATTCTGGACAATGGCTTTCGACGATATCCCTGTCATTGCGTGCTTATTGGCTGGTCCAGGAATCTGTCACGTGAACGCACTTGCACCACCAAAGTGGTCATCCGAGAACACGCCCCTAACTGAAAATTATTGCATCATTAGTACAGACACCAGCTTTGATGGGGATGTGTGTGTTCACTGCATGAAATTCCAGAAATTGAACACTGGACCTCTCATTCGCTTTGTAATTTATGCTAATATATGTGTCACAAATGTTCGATGTCATGATACAGCACATTTATTATCCTCTTCCGTGTGCTACAAACGACTCATCCTAAAATATCGCTGCCATTTATGAGCTTTTGTATGCACTACGACCTGAGTAAACGTACTTTGTATGCAGTTCATAGTCATCCTCAAAGATCTCGTTGCTCATACGACTACTGTGCCTTCACATCACATGCCATCTCACACACCTCATGCGTAATCTCGTTAAGTCTACGCAGCACATCGCACACATCTCGTACGTGTTCTACGCATTCTCATAGCACGGTGCATAAATCTCGTGCACTTCGAAAAAGTCTGCGTAGCACATCATGTAGATCCCGCACATTTTCTACGATGTTTCGTTCAATGTGCGTAGCATATCGTTCACATCTCGCAAGATCTGTGCGATATGCATACATCTCTTTTATTTCCTTGTAGAATTCTCATACAAAATTTTTAATATGGTTACGCTGTGGCTATGCTGCATGTGCTGCGCGGGCCTGTTACATTTTTTTGTTTTTTTCAAGGGCAATGGGACTGTCTCAAATACCTTGCTTTCGAGTAGCTCAGCTTTCTTTTTTTTTACATAATGTTGAATTTCCTAAAAAAGCCGCATGTGGAGCCCTAAGTGTGTATGATGGAATGAACGGCATTTAAGGAGCCTTTGTAGGTCGGTGTTTATGTTATTATTTACTTCTTTACTTATTTATTTATTTATTCATTTATTTATACATGCAGAGTTCCAATAGGATAATAAGTAAGGGGTGGGTGTATAACGGGTGGGAATGATAAAGACTACGTTACCTAGATTAGTCATAACACTGTTCGAGTAGAGTTCCCAGCTTATGAGTTTCCCAAAGTAAATATTGGTTATGTTCTGGAATATTTGGCCCCCAGATTGTTTTTTCGCACAACACTGATGTTTGTGCGACCAAGAATCATTTTAAGAATTTATAATTATCGGCTAGATCCTATTTGCTGATAAAAAAGTATTTTTGCCGACGATGATAAGTGTAGTCAACCATGCAATCAATCGCAAAAATGACATTCAAGAACACCCCTACGCCGTTCGCAAAGCAGCGCTTAGCACAATACGTCAACAATACTGAGGTACTGTGCTATGTGGGCCTGTGGAAACAACATATTGTTGTCTGAATATAGATGAGCTGAATTTGAAACTATATTCCCGCTGCAGATTCACGATGAATAGATGTACACAGTGTAAAAAAACATTCACCGACGATTACGAGATTCCCTTACGGAAAATTTGAGCGAAACTCTATTCGTGTTTTGCTTTCGTGATATATTCGCTAATGCAAACAATCAGTCTCGTGTGGCACGTCGCAAAGGAGCGAAGTGGGCGGCGTCTTCCTCGCTTATCTAGAGATGACCAGACAGCTCATGGGTGATGCGTGGGCGTGGTTCACAGCTGCCGCCGCAGACGGGCATCCCAGACGACGCGCGATACTGTGGCGCCACCTCGTAGCCATCATCGCCGCATTACGCTTTTCTCATACTTTCGCCACGCCCTCCTCCTCCGCTCTTCAGCTTATAGTTTCGCTGCACCCTCCATCTCCACTATCCTCACCGTGTCTTTGATCCACCGCTAGGGTCAGCGTTCGCTCTTTTACCCTTTGTTCATTCGCTCGGTTACTCCGAAGCTCGCCACATGAGCGGGCACCTAAAAGCTGTGCTATAAAAAAACCGACGAAGATGGCGCCGTTTTGTCAAAGGATACCGATACTGCTAATTATTAGTGTAAAAATACACGGTTTGCTAAAGAAAGATGCGAAATAGAGAGTACAGAATCGACAAATAAGTTTTAGCGCCTTCGAAGTTGGGAATGCTTGTTTGAAAATTACTTAAGAGGCGCCCATTTATTTAAATATCAGAAAGTAAGTGAACGAAATTGTCTCGCTAGTGCGTGAGTTCTGTGACCATGATGAAGCAGTGGTTGTCCCCACTCCATGGTGTTTACATCGTGCTTGTGCTTCAAAGCACGGTGGTCTGAGGGGCTCACAAATTAAATGTTGAATGGGTCATAGCACGACACACCCTCTCAATTTCAGCAAAAAAGTTCGACTGGTGAACGTTCGTAACCGCAGAGGTAAATATAATTGTACAATAGCAATTGCAATAGAGTGCATGAGGAGGTTTAGAACGCGGATAGCGAATAATGACAAATGACCTGTTGAAATGCGAACATATGGGAAGCGCTGGACTCGTTCAAGGTAATCTGAATGCTATGCCTCCGTTGCTCACGAATTCCAAAAGAAAAATCAATATCGCATAGCAGCTTTTAGGTGGATCTAGGGGTAGATCCGCAGTACTTTACCAGCCACGTCAAATTTGGAGCACGCGTACGAGACGTGCTCTCCAGATGGGCTTACGTAGAACTGTTCAAAGATCGCGAAATTGTCCTGCAGGCGTTAACAATATACAAGCAAGCACGCGTTGAAGAACTTTCTCAATTCACAAATGCCGAGAACTACAAATGTGGTTGCTTCCTCTTTCGAAGAACTTGGTCACAATACGTAAGACATGCGTGGCTATGTACATTGTAATCTGCACAATACAGCGCAGATGGCTATGCCTATAGACCGACTAGGTTCGTGTGTGCTGCCTTGTGTTGTCATATCGGGCGATGACGTAGTTTTGGCGAAACGAAAGCGCGCGGGAGACATCCAGAAAAATCTCGCTTTTGTCAAAACTCTAATGAACGTGAGTACAATTATACTGTGCGCACTATTTGAAACAGTGGCAGTTCAAAAAGACCAATGCATCCACTTTATTTGAAAGAGGGAAATACTCAATGGAGACATCGTAACAAAAATACTTTCCCACTGGTTTATTACTTGCATTCTTCAGGTTATATTCTACAAGGCCACGAAATCTAATGCGCATTGTCACAATGCTTCTACTTCGCGTGCGGCAATTGTTTACTGAGTAAATGTGTGTATTAAGGAGTAAAAGCCTTTAGTGGCTCATGATTGTCCAGGCGCAGTCCGAGATGGGCGCAGGAAAGCGGTGATCACCGGCGAGGGGGCAAGGAGAGCAGGCGCCATGCCAGTAGCGCTGTGCAAGTCAGCGAGTGGGCGAGCGCGGAGATGTGCATGGGGGTGCCCGCACGTCTGCGACAAACCTCGTAGCCATATGACTGTGATTGCATCCCATGCTCGCGGCCACGGCAGCGTCCGTTCACAGAACTGTTCACACACCAGCAACAGACGACTCGTAGATAGGCTTTCGCCTATCGCAGTTTAGCGCAGCAAAGTGCCCGTAGATTTTTCTGAGCAAACCTACGGCTACTTCACAAGTGGTTCCAAAATCTGTATCTATTGTTCTGTTGCTCGCCAGCACATACTGAAAAATTTCAAACTTGAAGTACGTGCAACAATCACGCACTTAACCTGAAGAGGCGTAAAAATTCGACACAACGAGCCACATACTGTTCGCAAGACTTAATTCTGTATGAGATAGCTCCCCATTATTTTGCTACCTTTTGAGACCTGCGAGCCTAATGTAAGCCACCCATGTCTCGAGCAGGTAGGACATACATAAAATAAATGCGGAGCTCGACATTGTGAAATAATCTTACAGGTATTGTGTTTCCCACTGCTTACAACCTCTCTTCGCAGACTGCTGCTTCTGTGCCTGCACCTGCCAGAAAAGTGCGGAGAAAGAAGGGAGGCTGCCTTTCTGGATGCCATTTCAGTTAAAATAGTACATCATGAGGGACTGCACAGTCACTGTCGTAATCGTCGCTCTCACACACGTTGCTGTAGACGCCGGTTTTCTTACAAATATGTGTGAGTACACTTTTCTCAGCTATTCGCTGTCTCGCACGTTCATTACACATTGAACGCGGGAAACGTAGGAATGTTCTGTTAAAAGCCATTTTACCATGTAAACTGCATAGAAAGCCCAGCATGCTCCGGTAGGTTAAAAAATGCTGCGGGTATCAACTTCTATCTACGATTAGTCTTGGGATCTGTTTCAGAAAAACTTATTTTGGGGGAAAATCCGCAGCGAATATTAAAGCATAACTAATTTATTATTTAATAAAGATATACGCAGCTTCGAAATGGACAATATAAATCAGGCAGCCATAAAGCATCACCTTTTGCTCTAAGCAAGCTACGTTGGATTAGTTTCGAGAAGTGATGACATCAAATCGATGACACAATGAAATCTAGTCCCTCTCAAAACATTTCTGCTCTCTTACGCACATAGAATAACCTATAAACAAAAAATAAGCCAAAGCCGAAATAGAAATTTCTTTTAAGCCGCAAACCAGTGGACACTCCCCATCTGGATCCTTAAAACACAAGAAAAAATTTGTGCCAAAAAAAATAAGGAGAGTACAGACCGAGCACTTATTTTCTATCGAAAGTTTAAAAAATTCACACAGCGGATTTACTTGATGTTTGGAAACACCACGTACAAAATAAAACGTACAAATGCAGCATGCATACAACAAAAGCCGCCATAATTTATTACCTAGCAATTTATTTGTTCAGGAAAGAGAGAAATGCTGCACTAACACACTTATTGCAAAGGGCACTTACTTAACCAGGCTCTAGATTTTCCAGTTTTCGCTTAGTGTTCGTCGTTTACTGCAAGGTGTGTATAATAGCTGTGCTTTACGAGTGCTCACCTACCACGCAGAAACCTGGAGGCTTACTAAAAAGGTTCTACTTAAATTGAGGACGACGCAACGAGCTATGAAAAGAAGAATGATGGGTGTAATGTTAAGGGATAAGAAAAGAGCAGATTGGGTGAGGGAACAAACATATGACATCTTAGTTGAAATCAAGAAAAAGAAATGCGCATGGACAGGACATGTAATGAGGAGGGAAGATAACCGATGGTCATTAAAGGTTACGGGTTGGATTCCAAGGAAAGGGAAGCGTAGCGGGGGGCGGCAGGAAGTTAGGTGGGCGGATGAGATTAAGAACTTTGCAGGGACGACATGGCCACAATTAGTACATGACCGGGGTAGTTGGAAAAGTATGAGAGAGGCCTTTGCCCTGCAGTGGGCGTAAGCAGGCTGATGATGATGATGTGCAAGCACAATATTGTAAATAGTATTGTAAATGATTGCCATACTGTTTTTATGGTCCTTTATGTTACCTGACTATATCAAGAACACTTTCCTGTTGGTGCTATGCATGTAAAATTTATTATAGCTTATCGCGGATTCATTTATGCTGATGATATACGGTTTCTCCTTTATTTTTGAGGGTTTGTATAAGGATACAGGCCATATTTCTTTATGTAAAATATTGCACATACTGAATACCTTGCATAGAGCAGAAAAAATTGATTTGCTTTGTGTCTTCTGTCTTTCTTTATTTAGTTAACTTGTGACATGCATCGGTATATTTATTTACATTTCTTTTGAATTGCTTCTTTGCGTGACTGTATTGCTTCTTGTGTCATCTCACAGACAAAATTAGCAAAAGCATCTTAGAAACGTTTTGTCTGGATTTTTGGCTCGTCAAGACAGTGGTCTTGTTAGCGTTTCTCGAATACACGTAGAAGCAATGTCTCCCTTATTCGTCCTGGAATGGCAGCTATCATAACGGGGATCGTCGCTTTGGTTCTAGGCTGATATCGTTAATACACGTGTCCAAACAACCAAAAGATAGATAAGCACAAGATATTTGGTAGCATGAAGGATGAAAGAAAAGAGAGGAAAGAGAAGAGCGGAGACGCTGGCTGCTGCGTCTTGCTGGTGGTCAGCCATCTTAACTACCCTGAATCATCCTGTATATATATTGTAAATATACTTTTCTATACTCGCAACATCCCTGTAACATATTGGTGAGAGGCGCGGGGTACTACGGCTGAACCGTATTCACCACCGCATAAACACTGGAGATACGAATCGTATTCGTCAGCGTCCCTATCGTGTATCGCATGCTGAACTTCGAGTCATCCAATCAGAAGTTAACAAAATGCTCCACAAGCGGTAATAGAACCATCAGCCAGCCCATGGGCTTCGCCTGTGGTCCTTGTTATAAATAAAAATTGTACCTGGTGTTTTGCGTAGATTATCGCCACTTGAACAAGATAACGCGAAAAGACGTCTACCCACTGCGACGCATCGATAACGCCTTGGACTGCTCGCACGGATCTAAACTCTTCTCGTCCATCGATCTTTGATCCGGCTCCTGGCAGATTTCAGTTGATGAAATAGACCGCGGCCTTCATCGCACCGGACGGTTTATATCAGTTCAAAGTCATGCCCTTTCGCCTATGCAATGCTCCAGCGGCATTTGAACGTATGATGGACTCTCTTCTGTGGGGCTACAAATGGACCACCTGTCTTTGTTACTTTGACGACGTTATTGTCTTTTTCTCCCACGTTCGGCAGCCACCTTACCGACTCCCTGCACGTGTTGCGGTCTTACGAAAAGCCGGCCTTCAACTGAACTCCACGAAGTGTCAATTCCGGCGCCGTCAGATCACCGTGTTGGGACACCTCGCTGACACATTCGGTGTCTCACCAGATCCGGGAAAAGTTCGCGCCGTACGCAGTTTCCCTTTGCCACGTTCAGCTTCTGACGCGCGCTGCTTCGTCCGCCTGTGTTCTTACTTTCGCCATTTCGTCAAAAAGTTCGCCGATGTTGCTCGGCCTTTGACAGATCTTCTAAAGAAGAATACGCCATTCTCATGGGGCCCGTAGCGGGCTCACGCGTTGGCCGCTCTCATCTGGTTTCTTAGCACCCCTCCCATACTTGCACACTTTGATCCGTATGCGCCGACCGAAGTCCACACTGACACAAGCGCCTATGGCATCGGTGCTGTTCTCGCCCAACACCAGAATGGTATCGAGTGCGTGATAGCTTACGCCAAGCGCCTGCTGTCACCTGCCGAGAGAAATTACTCCAGCCGTAGTGGTTGGCATTAGTTTGGCCTGTCGCCATGTTCCGGCCATATTTGTACGGCCGCACGTTTTCGCTCGTCACAGACACTCGACGCACTCTGCTGGCAGGCTTCCCTACGGGACCCGACTGGACGGCTTGGTCTCTGGGCTTTGCGGCTCCAGGAAGTTTAATTTAGTGTCCATTACAAGACTGGATGCCCCCACAAGAACGCTGACTGCCTCTCGCATCATCACGTGGATCCTCCCAATCCCGTTGCGCATGATCCGGTGACCTGCGTGATGGCTTCGACTGACATGACCAGCATGCGCGTTCGACAACAACACGACGCATCCTTACAATCCATCATCACCGGAGTGCAATCTGGCAGTACCGACGGCCCGTGCCACATGTTCGTGCTGCATGTCGGCATCCTCTGCGCTATATCAACCGGCCCTGAGTTGCTGCTTGTCCTTCCTCGTCATCGGCGACCTGTCGTTCTCGAAAAACTTCACGATGCACCGACGGCGGGACACCTGGGTGTTTTAAGTGCATACGATCCCGTACGACGCCGGTTCTTCCGGCCGGGACTCTACCGCTCTGTGCGTCGTTATGTAGCAACTTGCGAATTGTGTCAGCGCCGCAAGAAACCTCCCCTGGCACCTGCCGGACGTGTGTGTAGTGACTTTTGAAGGAGAGGAAGAGAGAAGTGCAGTGCCGTAACTGTCTCTCAGAGGCGGACATCTCAACAGCACTGCACAGGGAAAGGGGAGTGGGGAGAAAAAGATCAGGGAAAGAAGGAAGAGAAGGCGGAAAAAAAATAACAAGAAGGGTGAAGAAGCAATGCGGGGCTTACAGCCGCGCTCTCAGCTGCGTGTCACAGCAAAAGTTAAGTAGGGCAGGAAGCACTTTCTTGACAATGGAAGGGTGGGCTGCCGGAAAGAGCAGTGCTCCCTCCGAGTCACAGAGCAGTCCCACACGACGGTATGATGCAAATAGCGCAGTGCGCTCAACATCGAAGGCCGGGCAGCGGAGCAGAAGGTGCTCAAGCGTCTCCTCCTCGCCGCAGTCCAAGCACGCGGGGCTGCCTCTTCCGTGCTGTCTGTGCATTCTGGCGGCCATGTTGTAGCAGCCGACGCGCAGCCGAAGGAGAGACGAGCGGTCCCAGCGGGAGAGACCCGCGCGGGTGAGGAGGCGAGGGAAGTAGCTCTTTTATTAGCCTCGAAGCATATACAAAAAAGTGTTGCGACCGCTGCCATCGCGATGTTAAGTTCGCGCCAGGTGTTTGGGTGTTGCTCTGGCCACCATGTCGTCGGGGTGGCCTCTCCCAGAACCTTCTCTCTGGCTACACAGGGCCTTACGAAGTCCTACGCCAAGTTACTGACATAAATTACGTGATTTCGCCGCTACACTTTTTGGGTCATTAACCAACTCATGTACTGACGAAAATAGTAGCTGCTACTTATGTACAGAAGAGATCCGTCGCACAACCATTTATGCTTAAAAATTAGAACGACGACTTCAAAGCTATACGAGATAATAAGTACCCCCTAACCCGTGGCGTAGACCGAAATTTCGTTCGGGGGGGGGGGGGGGGGGGGGGCGGGGGGGCTCACCTTGCATTTCGGCCTCCCCGTTGTGGAATTTCTTCAGGGATCAAATAGGTGCATAATAACCATATCGCCATTGCAAAAGATGCTACAAGTGAATTTGAACGCTACGCACGGTGAAGTTAAGGAGAATATGCATCTTTATGAAAGAATATGCCCGCATGCCATAAATATTTTGCCAGAAATAACTGATATCAATGCTTATATGTTTTTCATCAATTTAGCAAGTAAAGGAAATATCACACGAATTTTAGAACTATATTCGTTTGAAACCACCAAAGCAGTGCATGCCGCTTATGTGAAAAATATGATGACCCTGATATCAACAAGTTGAGGAGAAATATTTTAATGACACCTTGTCATTCAAGAACCTTGTTTACATTTTCGTACAAACTCAACGGCCAGAAGAAAATATTGTTACGGAAGAATGAAAGAAGACAGGAAGAAGATCGGAGACGCTGGCAGATGCACCCGACTCCCTACACTTGTAGCGCTCTTCCGAAAAGCCGGCATTAAACTTAACTCCACGAAGTGTCAATTCGGCCACCGTCAGATCACCGTCTTGGGACCCCTCGATGACGCATCCGGGGTCCAACCAGGTCCCGAAAAAGTTCGCGCCGTACGCAGTTTCCCTGTGCCATGTTCTGCCTCTGACGTGCGCTGCTACGTCAGCCTGTGCTCTTACTTTCGCCGTTTCGTCAAAAACTTCACCGACGTTGCTCGCCCTTTGACAGATCTTCTAAAGAAGAACACGCCATTCTCATGGGGCCCCGAGCAAGCTCACGCGTTCGCCGCTCCAATCCGGTTTCTGGTCACCCCTCCAATACTTGCCCACTTTGATCCGTCTGAATCGATCGAAGTCCACACTGACGCAAGCGGCTATGGCATCGGCGCTGTTCTCGCCCAATACCGGAGTGGTACCGAGTGCGTGATAGCTTACGGCAGCCGCCTGCTGTCACCTGCCGAGAGGAATTGCTCAGTCACCGAGCGGGAGTGCTTGGCTTTAGTTGGGGCTGTCGCCAAGTTCCGGCCATATTTGTACGGCCACACGTTTTCGGTCGTCATAGACCACCACGCACTCGGCTGGCTGTCTTCCTTACGGGTCCCGACTGGATAGCTTGGTCGCTGGGCTTTGCGGCTCCAGGAATTTATATTTAGTGTCCATTACAAGACTGCACGTCTCCACAAGGACGCTGACTGCCTCTCGCGACACCCTCTGGATCCTTCCGATCCTGTTGCGCATGATCCGGTGACCTGCTTGATGGCTTTGACTGACATGACCGACTTGCGCGCTGAACAACAATACCACGCATCCTTGTATTCTATCATCACCGGAGTGCAATCTGGCAGCACCGACGGCACGTGCCGCATGTTCGTGCTGCATGACGGCATCCTCTACCGCCGCTATATCAACCCTGACCTCCCTAAGTTGCTGCTCGTCCTTCCTCGCCATCTGCGACCCGTCAACCTCGAACAACTTCAAGATGCACCGACGGCGGCACACCTTGGAGTTTTGCGTACATAAGACCGCATACGACGTCGGTTCTTCTGGCCGGGTATCTATCGCTCTGTGCGTCGTTAAGTCGCGCCTTGCGAATTGAGTCAGCGCCGTAAGAAACCTCCCCTGGCACCTGTCGGACGACTCAATCCCATGAAGTTCCCTCTGAACCGTTCCTTCGCGTTGGCCTTGACCAGCTTGGCCGTTTTCCGACAACGACCGGAGGGAACAAGTGCATCACTGTCGCTACTGATTACGCGCCGCGCTACGCGATAACAAAGGCGTTGCCGACTTGTTGCGCAACTGACGTCGACGATTTTTCTCCTCTTCGACGTCGTTCTCCACCACGGTGCCTGTCGACAGTTACTCACAGACCGAGGCCGCTCGTTCTTACCTCGAGTTGTCGACGATCTCATCCGCTTTTGTGCCACTAAGCACAATATGTCCACCGCCTACCACCCACAAACGAACGGCCTTACGGAACGTGTCAACCAAACAATCACAGAGATGCTGTCGAAGTACGCCTCCAACGATCACCGCGACTGGGACGCCAGGTGGCTTACGTGACGTTCGCGTATAACTCGTCCCGGCGTGACACCGCAGGACATTCACCCTTTTATCTCTTGTGTGGTCGCGCCCCACACTGACGTTTGACACCATCCTCCCTTCTGTGCCGCATGTTGTAACTGAGTACGCACGTGAGCTCATCGATCGCGCTCACATGGCGCGTCAATTCGCCCGATCTCGTTTATTAGCCTCACAGTATACACAAAAAGAGTGTTACGACCGCTGCCATTGCGATGTTTAGTTCGCACCAGGTGCTTGGGTGCTCCTCTGCTCACCATATTGTCGGGTTGGCCTCTCCCAGAAGCTTCTCTCTCGCTACAGAGGGCCTTATGAAATTTTACGCCAAGTTAACGACGTAAATCACGAGATTTCGCCCTAAATTTTGATGCTTCCTCAAGACAGACGCATATCGCCGGCCTGCACGTTTCGCAGCAGAAGCCATACTTCGCTTGCAATTCTTCGTCTGCCATGTGCGGAGCGGGGCTTCGCCACCCGGGGGTCCTGTTACCGAAGGATGAAAGAAGAGAGAGACGCTGGCTGCTGCGTGTTGTTGGTGGTCAGCCATCTTAATTATTCTGACTCATCCTGTATATATATTGTAAATATAGTTTTTGTTAATCGCAACATCCCCGTAACATATCAATGACGATGTTCTTTGTTTCAATGTATTGCACAGGAGCAGCTGTCACCGTTCGTGTATTGTGAGTAAATGCACCAAAATTATGTCCGCAATATCATCATCATCATCATCAGCCTAGTTACGCCCACTGCAGGGCAAAGGCCTCTCCCATACTTCTCCAACTACCCCGGTCATGTACTAATTGTGGCCATGTTGTCCCTGCAAACGTCTTAATGTCATCCGCCCACCTAACTTTCTGCCCCCCCCCCCCCTACTACGCTTTCCTTCCCTTGGAATCCAGTCCGTAACCCTTAATGACCATCGGTTATCTTCCCTCCTCATTACATGTCCGGCCCATGCCCATTTCCTTTTCTTGATTTAAACTAAGATGTCATTTACCCGCGTTTGTTCCCTCACCCAATCTGCTCTTTTCATATCCCTTAACGTTACACCCATCATTCTTCTTTCCATGGCTCGTTGCGTCGTCCTCAATTTCAGCAGAACCCTTTTCGTAAGCCTCCAGGTTTCTGCCCCGTACGTGAGTACTGGTAAGACACAGCTGTTATAAACTTTTCTCTTGAGGTATAATGGCAACCTGCTGTTGATCATCTGAGAATGCCTGCCAAATGCACCCCAGCCAATTCTTATTCTTCTGGTTATTTCAGTCTCATGATCCGGATCCGTGGTCACTACCTGCCCTAAGTAGATGTATTCCCTTACCACTTCCAGTGCCTCGCTACCTATCGTAAACTGCTGTTCTCTTCCGAGACTGTTAAACATTACTTTAGTTTTCTGTAGATTAATTTTCAGACCCACCCTTCTGCTTTGCCTCTCCAGGTCAGTGAGCATGCATTGCAATTGGTCTCCTGCGTTACTAAGCAAGGCAATATCATCAGCGAATCGCAAAGTTGCTAAGGTATTCTCCATCAACTTTTATCCCCAATTCTTCCCACTCCAGGTCTCTGAATACCTCCTGTAAACACGCTGTGAATAGCATTGGAGATATCGTATCTCCCTGTCTGACGCCTTTCTTTATTGGGATTTTGTTGCTTTCTTTGTGGAGGATTACGGTGGCTGTGGAACCGCTATAGATAGCTTCCAGTATCTTTACATATGGCTCATCTACACCCTGATTCCGTAGTGCCTCCATGACTGCTGAGGTTTCGACTGAATCAAATGCTTTTTCGTAATCAATGAAGGCTATATATAAGGGTTGGTTATATTCCACACATTTCTCTATCACCTGATTGATAGTGTGAATATGGTCTATTGTTGAGTAGCCTTTACGGAATCCTGCCTGGTCCTTTGGTTGACAGAAGTCTAAGGTATTCCTGATTCTATTTGCGATTACCTTAGTAAATACTTTGTAGGCAACGGACAGTAAGCTGATCGGTCTATAATTTTTCAAGTCTTTGGCGTCCCCTTTCTTATGGATTAGGATTATGTTAGCGTTCTTCCAAGATTCCGTTACGTTCGAGGTCATGAGGCATTGTGTATATAGGGCGGCCAACCTTTCTAGGACAGTGTTCCCACGATCCTTCAACAAATCTGCTGTTACCTGATCCTCCCCAGCTGCCTTCTCCATTTGCATAGCTCCCAAGGCGTTCTTTACCTCTTCCGGTGTTACTTGTGGGATTTCAAGTTCCTCTAGACTATTTTCTCTCACCTTATCGTCGTGGGTGTTACTGGTACTGTATAAATCTCTATAAAACTCTTCAGCCACTTGAACTATCTCATCCATATTAGTAACGATATTGCCGGCTTTGTCTCTTAACGCACACATCTGATTCTTGCCTATTCCTAGTTTCTTCTTTACTGCTTTTAGGCTTCCTCCGTTCCTGAGAGCCTGTTCAATTCTATCCATATTATAGTTCCTTATGTCCGCTGTCTTACGCTTGTTGATTAACTTAGAAAGTTCTGCCAGCTCTATTCTAGCTGTAGGGTTAGAGGCTTTCATACATTGGCGTTTCTTGATCAGATCTTTCGTCTCCTGCGATAGGTTACTGGTTTCCTGTTTAACGGCGTCACCACCGACTTCTATTGCGCACTCCTTAATGATGCCCATAAGGTTGTCGTCCATTGCTTCAACACTAAGGTCCTCTTCCTGAGTTAAAGCCGAATACCTGTTCTGTAGCTTGATCCGGAATTCCTCTAGTTTCCCTCTTACCGCTAACTCATTGATTGGTTTCTTATGTACCAGTTTCTTCCGTTCCCTCCTGAAGTCAAGGCTAATTTGAGTTCTTACCATCCTATGGTCACTGCAGCGCACCTTGCCGAGCACGTCTACATCTTGTATGATGCCAGGGTTCGCGCAGAGTATAAAGTCGATTTCATTTCTAGTCTCACCATTCGGGCTCCTCCATGTCCACTTTCGGCTAACCTGCTTGCGGAAAAAGGTATTCATAATCCTCATATTATTCTGTTCTGCAAACTCTACTAATAACTCTCCTCTGCTATTCCTAGAGCCTATGCCATATTCCCCCACTGACTTGTCTCCGGCCTGCTTCTTGCCTACCCTGGCATTGAAATCGCCCATCAGTATACTGTATTTTGTTTTGACTTTACCCATCACCGATTCCACGTCTTCATAGAAGCTTTCGACTTCCTGGTCATCATGACTAGATGTAGGGGCGTAGACCTGTATAACCTTCATTTTGTACCTCTTATTAAGTTTCACAACAAGACATGCCACCCTCTCGTTAATGCTATAGAATTCCTGTATGTTACCAGCTATGTTCTTATTAATCAGGAATCCGACTCCTAGTTCTCGTCTCTCTGCTAAGCCCCGGTAGCACAAGACGTGCCCGCTTTTTAGCACTGTATATGCTTCTTTTGGCCTCCTAACTTCACTGAGCCCTATTATATACCATTTACTGCCCTCTAATTCCTCCAATAGCACTGCTAGACTCGCCTCACTAGATAACGTTCTAGCGTTAAACGTTGCCATGTTCACATTCCAATGGCGGCCTGTCCGGAGCCAGGCATTCTTAGCACCCTCTGCAGCGTCGCAGGTCCGACCGCCGCCGTGGTCAGTTGCTTCGCAGCTGCTGGGGACTGAGGGCCGGGGTTTGATTGTTGTGTTCATATAGGAGGTATATGGAGGTTCATATAGAAGGTCGCAATATAGAGCACCTATAAAAAGTAAGTTTTCTGCAAATATACGGGAGCGATTCAAATGAAAGTGAGCCAAGGCAAATATATGACAAATGGCGTACTTTACTTAAATGTAGTCTCCATGATCATTTAGACATTTGTCCCACTGACTAACGAGTCACGTGATTCCCGTCTCATAGTGAGTCGCTGCTTCAAAAAGTGTAACTCACCCGTTCACGTCATCATCCGACACGAATCTGGTTCCCTTGAGCTGTTTTTTGTTTTTTTTTAGTTGTCCCAAAATCTGGAAGTTGCAAGTGAGAGGTCTGTGCTGTATGGCGGATGCTGCAGCATTTCCCACTTGAGCTTTGCCAGTTTTGTGTTAACCACATCAAGAACGGGGGGACGGGCTTTGTCGTGGAGCAACATAACCCCATTCGTCAAATTTCTACGTCGTTTGTTCTTGATTGCGACACGCAGCCGATCCGGCGTTTAACAATATCGGAAACGATTGATAGACCCTTCAGGGTTAGCAAATTTTATCAGTAATGGCTCCTGACGATCAAAAAAAGCCAACAATAACCTTCCGGTGGAAACGACGGCCTTTGCTTTCTTTGGAGTGGTGAACTCGAATATTTCCGCTGTAAGTTTGCCATCGTGCTTCAGGCTCGTAGTAATGGCACCATGATTCGTGCCCGGTCACAATTGCATACGAGCAGTTGCCACCCTCATTGGGATGCCGGCTCAGATGAGTCAAAGCAGTGCCGAACCTCTTCGTCTTCTGGCGGTGGTTCAAAATCTTAGGCATCCATTGCGCACACAAGAGCCGCTAACCGAGATGTTCATGAATTACGGTGTGAACCGAAGCTTGGCTAATGTTCGCATGCTCTGCTAGTTCGTCGATGCTTGTCCTCCGTTCATATCTAGGCAGCTCATCAACCTTTGTAATTGTGTTCGGGCAGAGTAGATTTGGCCCGGTCTTGTATGGTATTTGCAGTTTTCACGTCATTTTTGAACCTGTTGCTCCAATGCTTCACAGTGCCCAATGAAATGCAATGTTCAACTTACACGGCAGACACACGGCGACTAATTTATTTTTCAGAAAGAGCTTCAGCTGTCAAAAGCCTCACAACACCATGCTGTTCAACTTTTGTAACGTCCATTATGTTCTACACACATGTTAAACACAGTGTATGAGAGCATCAAAGGACATTTATCATCACACTTGTGTGTCCCTTTTGTAAATGAGAGATGCCTGCGTGCGACGCGCATGCCTTGCAGATAATGAACCGAACCAGGATTGCGCGGGATCGGTTGGCTCACTTTCAATTGACTCGCCTTCGTGCATCAGAAACGTGGAGGTACACATAAATATACAAATGTGAAGATACAGCTTGATAAAGGATAAAATACTGTCACTCGAAGGAAAGCTCACTGCACGTATAGACAAAACCTCGCGACAAGATATTTAAATATAGGGAAATGTCTCCAAAAATCTGCGTATCTAAGAAAAAGTCACTGTATAATGCCTCAAACAAGGCAAATAAACATGTGTGCAACCACACATTCACAGATCAGAGAATCCTAACGCTCGCCCCCCCCTCCCCCCCTCCTTGAGTCTACTCCCCTGACTTACCACCCGCGACGGAAGGCGGTGCGCATCCTCCTTGTTTTTCTCCCTTGCGCACGCAAGACTTAGCAACCATCGTGGGCTCATCCAGCCACCCGCCCTATGCTTTCACTCGCTCATACAGCATGCGGCGCGCGGTCATTACGTTATTGCCCTGGGAAAATGGGGGTGACGTTGATGGCAGGAATGCACCTGGAGTGTCCATATAATTTCTATCGCCATAGTATATAAGGAATTTCCGGCAACTGAAGCGTTCCGCGGCACATCACTTACCACAAAAGAAGGAGCAAGAAAATCAAACATTCACCATGCGACAAATCACTGCGCGGCAAGAAAATGTCTCTTTTTTTTCGGGGACGGGGGCACCGAAATGAAAAAACAACAAAACTGACAAAAACATGTTGTCCACGATAGAATGCCTACTTTGGCACCTAATGTGTGGCTACCGAAGGAATATCGAATAAAACGTGAGACGCTTGGTCCACATAGAAGCATACGCATACTGTTCAGTGCCCTACAACGGCGAGACAAAACTTGCCGGAGCGGTTGCGCACAGCGAGCGCGTTGCAATAAGTCTACCCCATAGGGATGGTGGCGAGCAACGATTGTTTATTTTATCGTCCGCTCACCGGAAAGCGTCGAAAACTTTGCCAAGCGAAAATCCACTCACTCGGCCAGAGAAAAACGAACGCGCACCAAAGTGGCCCCGCGGCGGACGGGGCCACACGGGAAAAACGCGCGCGCTCTGGCTGGCTCTGGCAGCCTGCGGGCAGCGTGGACAAGAAAATTGAAGAGGCTCAATGTGCCTTCGCGAGTAAAGTCAAAGTGAAAAAAAAAATAAGAACGTAGTTACCTTTGCTGGCTGTAGTGTCTTGACATGGATGTTTGGCGCAGGTGGAAAAAACTTTGATATTCTTTGCTCGACGGCATTGCACGACTGCACAAATTAACCGCCGCAGAAGCCTCGTCTCATCGTACCTCACTGCGTGCTTTGTCAACTTTTCTGATAGTGTTTTGATTTGGCTTGTCTCGTCGTATGGTCCGATGTACTACTTTAGAAATCTGAATGCACCTTTGACGTGAAATGTTTATAACAATATTAAACCTGCAATGTTCCGAAATCCACAATCTACAGCAAGACTTTAGAAACGTCAATGCACCTATCACATCAAAAGTTTATGGGAACATTACACCCATTATGTTGCAGAATTGAAATCCACGTGCTCCGTAGACTCTGTAGCCTCTACGAGATGCCGGACGAGCCTACGAGCCATCAAAACGCCCTTGAAACTTCGTGCTTAGGTGGGGCTCCTTGGGTTATATGACTGCAGGTGCACGGACCTTGTCCCGAAATCCAGCCCGAGTTCGCAATGTTCGCGCTGAAATGTCTATGTCTTTTCGATCGTGAAAAAGACATTCTAGACAAAATTCAGAATGATTTCCGGCGCCGGGGTTTGTATTGGTTAGCGGTGTATGACAGCACGAAAAAATTTCGGGCAGGGGAACTGTAGCTCCATCAGCCCCTCCCCCCCCCCCCCCCTAGGTACGCCCCTGCTTCTAACAAGTACACGCAATTTATTACACGATGCTCTCACCTCAACCAATATGTTCAATTTACGGCAATGGCACGTAATGCACCTTTTTCAATATATATTCTAGTGGCCGGGTCAGCAGCGTTCCGGAAACTTCCAAAAATTCCAAAAATCCCAAAAGGGGTGCGCAACTTTGGTGAGTACACTGCTACCTCTTTAAAAGATAAAAGCATTTGCATTTCAGAAAGCAAGAAAATAGGACTGGCCAAATATTGGAAGCTTCAAATACAAATCAAATATTACGCACTGAATCTTCATATTTGAAAATAAACTATTCTGTAATTGAAGATATTCGATACAAACTAAACATTTTGCAACAAATGACTGTTAAAGTCTGGTTACTCTCCTCTCTATGCGAAACAAAGTAATGGAAGTTATCAGTAGTTCACCAACGACATAGGTTTTCGACGCAATGCAGAAGCAAAAATAAGTGATGCAAACATTGTTTACTCTTTCGCTGCGCAACCCTGCATGACAACGACACTCTCAAAACAAACAGAGTTCCGGGAACTTTCTTCGAGGGAGTATCTACTTGTCCCATATTTGACCCCCTCTTTCCAAAGTAGATCGAGCCCCCTCTGATAGAGGGCAGAATAACTCCCTCCAAAAGAGTTTTATTACTCCACTGCAAGGGAGTGCTAGCACTCTTCCACAGAGTGCTAATACTCTCCCCACCAGGGTAATAGCACTCACCCAACGTGTTAGCACTACCCCAAAGCGTGTGCTTCTACTCCTCCAAACTGAGTGTTTTTACTACCCCAAACAGAGAGCTTGCCCTCCTCCTAACAGAGAGATTGTACTCCTTCAGTACAGAGTGCTAGTACTCTTCCCAATAGTTTGAAAACATTCACGATGTAGAGCCATGGTCGCGTCAAAAGGGATTCACAATACTTACATGTCGGGAAAATTTAATTCCTTCATAAGCAGCTCCTGCGCTTATGCTTGTTGAAGTGGATGTAATCTGTTGTCGCCGAGTTACTCAAATGAAAATTTTTGTCTTAAGAGGCCGAAATCTTCATTGATCACTCGCAAGACAAACTGCATTCGAGAAACATGCGGACACACATAAAATTACATTAAAATGATGTCCATGAACTTTACAACATATATTCTAAAAGAACACAATAGATTCTCTAAAGTTTCAGCAGTTTTTCAGTGTAGAAATATCCTTTAATTACAACTGGCTCCATCTTTTCAAAACTAAAGTATACAATGAATAGTTAAACAGAACAAACGTGCACAAAG
Source organism: Dermacentor andersoni (assembly GCF_023375885.2). Lineage (NCBI taxonomy): Eukaryota > Metazoa > Arthropoda > Arachnida > Ixodida > Ixodidae > Dermacentor > Dermacentor andersoni. The sequence goes on along the minus strand of NC_092817.1, from coordinate 130,011,720 downwards.
TCACAAAGTATTGACACTATGATCTAAGAAATATATGCGCGACGTAATTGACCAGTAAGCGCATTTATAGCATAAAACCCATGCACTTATATAGCAGAGGTTATAAGTTGAGTTGCTAAGCATGGTGCTGGTAACGTAAATTCTGCGAGGAACTTTTCCGGCTATATCGCAGCTCACTTGATAACGTTTTGTACAACGTATAGATGTTCCTGACTGAGAATACAGTGCATTTAGATATGTGTCGTATATTCTCAGGTGAGGTCGCAGGCTTTGGTTATAAATATTTCACAGAAAGTATTTCATGTATGGCCTGCACTCTATTGTTTCTAAGCGTGTGTGTGTTCCCGGTTCTGAAGCAATATCCAACGCGGTCTCAAAGCGGTACAGAGGCATATCATATTTCCTGCTCTGTTGGCGTCCTCACGAAATAGTTTCCTGGTGCCGTGGGGATTGATCCGTTGCACTTTCTCACAACAAATCATATTAAATTTGCAGTATTATCTATTGTGTAGCACATTAGTATAAAACTGCAAGGAGCAGTGGCATTAAAAGCTTGCACATCAAATTTTTTTGTGATATGTTGGACCTTCTGATTCCGCATTACGGTATGGATGCTGTAAGTCTGAGGAGCAGCTTGCATAATTACATGATCGATTATTATGACGAGTTGAAAATGAAATCTAAATAATGTATCATGGCTTCAGGTGTGAACCAAAAATGAAATGTGATGAATACGACGCATCAAAAGCGACACCAGCATAAGTACAGGCAAGACAGTGCAAAAAAGGACAAAGAAAATAATAAATTGGAAATGGCACCATCCTGTATTAGGCATCCCTTCCATGTCCGTCAATATTTGCATGTGGCTACGTCTATACTTGCACAATGAACCAACTACCTGAAACGAAAGCTTTCTTCCTAAGGACGTGGTTAAGGTACACTAAACTAAGAAAAATTATCACGCTTCAGATAATCTTGTCTTCGTCTCAAAACATATGTATATGTATCTGGGAAGACAAATAGAGTCCCTCACTGTGTACTTTATTTTAATCCGAGAAGTTCACTATGGGCAAAAATGCTTTAATTTAATATTGCCTTATAAAAATTATGCCTGCAGAAGCCATCAATCTAAGGGGCTTTTGCTTGATTAACACTATTGTTTGCATCCGCCAATTAATGAACAAATGTTCCACTCAGATGTTCTCAGTTATTTGCATTGAACAGATTCCTGCCTCCATTAGCATACTTGGCTGGCAAGTAGATCGAGCCAGCCTAATCAAAATCTGAAATACCAGCCGGAAGCGTACATATGACTTTTTCGCACTAGGAGATACCTGTTTTACATGTGCAAATTAATTTTACAGTGGAGCTGTTAGAACTGCGCTGCGTTTTTCTTGACGTGCGCAGCTTCGCCAAGCTGGGGAAGGGTGAGCTGAGAGGGAAACCGTGATGTCAAAATAGCATCGTGCAGCGTAGCGAAGCGGCGAAGGTGGATGGAACCTAGCGAGGGTGAAGTAGCGGCGCGCACGCGAGCGAGGAACGCGGCGTGTATGCGTGCCTGCTCCTCTGGCGCACGAGGCAGGGGAATCACGTGATGGAGGAGGGGCGTTCTTCGACAGTTGCTAGGGTGCCTCGATGTCCTCCTCGTCCACCGCTCCATACAGAGCGGAGAAAAACGCGCCGTCTACTACGGCGTTGTCCAGGCGAATCGCGGACACCGTTGTAGACGCCTTTGGCGGACACCGTAGGTTCACCATGCCGCCGGTCGGATGTCTTGTGCGCGGCTTGGTCCTACTTTGCTGGCCTTCACCCAGCTCCACTGGTCTCTGGCGTTTGCGATAGCTGAGCAGCGCATATTTTTTTGAATTGCGAGCGACTATGTGGCTTCTAATTATGACGCAACATGCTCACCACGGTGTACACAGTTAAAGGACTCGCTCCTTGCTGCCGCTTCGGGAGCCGCAAGTGGTTCTTATGAACTGGTTCGGTGAGCATGTAAGTATGAGATTAATGACTTCTTAAAGCGTGAGTATTCTGCCCCCAATGGTTCCCCTTTCTAAAACCTAGAAGGAAGCCATACTTCTAAAGGTAAGTGTGAAAAACAGATAAAAGGGAAGACAGGAAAATCTGTCTTCTTTATATCAGCGTTTAAAATAGAGAATGAAAGTGGTTTGTACTTGTATCCTTGCGTTTACATCCTGTTAAATTATGTCAGCAGCTAACCAAACGTGAGCTGTTGATATTATAGTCAAAGCAGGCACCGTACTCAGTGCAAACATGTATTGCGTCATTAAGCAAAGCTGCTATGTTATTGTAACGTTATATTTTTGTCACTTGGATATATGTTGTGAGCGACAAGACAAAAAACGGTCACTTCTTTAAAATCTAATAAGCTTTTCTTTAAAACACATTTCTAACCTTTCATTGACACTTGCTCCTATGCGTTTGTCTCCAGAGAGCAGACTTAGTCTTAACTTTCCCATTAGAGACATTGCAAAAATGCCGTATGAAAATGACTGCCAAGAGCACGTGAAAATTTTCACCTTTGTCTGACATACCGTCTTTGAAAGTTTTGGTGACATTTATTCAAATGGTGCACTCAATATACCCACATTCTAGTTTTCCCACCCAAATTTCATGGCAATGTATTTTAATTCTTGGGAGTGTACTCCTCTGCACAATGTGGAGTCGTGCTAGACTGGCTCTCTGACAATCTTGTGTCCTTGCAGCTAGCTACCTCCTTCTATTATATAAAGTGGGTGCCTGAGAAATATCGTGTGCAGAAGTCAAAATGAGAACATGGTGTAAAACATCAAGAAGATCAAAAAGTAAGGTCACTGCACCAAAAGAAAGTCTTAGCTCTTAGTCTTCTTATTGAAATACATTCAAAACACTTAAATCACTGCAATAGTCAACTGCTAAATTAACTTTATATTTATATATAAAGAAAAAAGGAGTAACCAAGAGTTCATCCTCGTTCAGCAGTAATATCAAAACACTCCTACTAATAAGCAGAATATTGATCCTTATCTGATGCCGTAAGTCCGTGATTAGTCTGGTGCTTCACAAACACCACTAAGACAAATCCTAAACGATGCGTGTCCAGTGCGGACCCGCACCATCTCTAGTTGTGCCACTGCTTAAGCCACAATTTGAGGATCATATCTGTAAACATGACGCTCAGCAGGGATGAAAATGTGGTCAACCAGTTGAATGCATATTACTGGGTGTGCCTATAAGAAAAGGCAACAAGGCTTCTTACGGCAAGCTTACCCACATTCCAATACTAACAAGAAACAGTTAACTGTGGCCTGCATCTAAGAATACTAAAAGGCACGAAGTTGTTTTCTTTTTAGAGGTACGAAATGGAGTTCATTTTTGATAGACTCGACTATTGCTACAGTATGAAATCTAGGATTTTACATTCTCGGAGGCATGTAAAGGTGGCGGTCAGACCAGAGTTATTAGTTTACTAGACGAACGCTTTGTAATGTGCTTATCAGAAGACTGGTAAGACACAACAAAGGCAGCGTTCTATTTTGATACTTTATTTTTCCACTAATATATTAAAGCGACGAACACACTGTGGTCTGCCGTGCAAGAGCAAGACGCACAGTTTACGCTTGTAACCCCCACAGGTGGGGTGACTGTTCATATGACATAACTCTGCAGCGCCGACTCATATTAGGAAATGCACAGGCGTATACAAAACAGTAGGCGTATGCAAAACACCCTGCAACTGTAGTTCTACACAGTAATCTTTATATTCGATTCCGATGCATAGCTCCCCACTTGAGGAGTCGGTTTAAATTGCCGCCATCACTCGGGAGTAAAGCCGCAGGTATGCTGCTCGTCCCACTGCGCAAGAAAAGCTCCGTGGGCAAGTCAGGGGAAGGAACAGAAGCCGACCACGAGGAAGCTTCCTGGCCTGGCGATGACACAGACATTGCAGATCAGTAGGTAATTACAGATATTGTAACAAAATATATTCTTAAGAGATATTGGTAGAAAGGGATATTGGTACAAATGGTCGAAATCAATTAGGTAAAAACAAAGAAAAAAAGAAAACCGCCTAATACTTGACCAGAACCAAGTGCTATCGCTTCTCTATATTCTGTACTATGTCTAACTTCTCTAAATCTCCTGAAACTTCTTTTTCTTTCTCAAATTTTCTTTGGCTGACTTTTACCGCTACCTGTGCATCTACTACATGGCGTTCTATCCTGATGTAATAATATGCCACTACAATGCAAAATGTGTACGTATCGGCGTTACGCGGCACGCATGTCACATCGCGTGTTTCGTTCCGTGCTAGGACATTCTTTAGTGCCTTTGGGATTAGTCTGGCAATGACCCCACGCTGAATGGTGGTATTAAAGCCGCCAACTATACGGAGGTGGGCTTTGGTTGCTAAGTGAGTTACCTGTTAGAGGAAATCGTGGTGCCAGGTCCTTCTGTCTTTCGGCGAGCTATAGATTTGGAGGAGAAATAGATTTAGGTCACCTTCCTTGGAGGAATGATTTCAAATCAAGGTGTGCTCTGCATCTGATCTATCGATAGTATGCTTGATTGTAATGGTGTATCACTGGTACAAAATCAAGGTGCCTGGGTCTGGCACATAAAGGGGCGATAGACATTAAAGTCCGCTAATTTGACCACGCGTTAAATTTTTTGAGGGAAATTATACCTGGCTAGGTGACGATGTGTTGGATGTGGAGCTGCTGTATGCTCCACCTAATGTAGTACCCCCCCCCCCCCTCTGCAATTCCGTTACCATACTTTGAGTTGCTGGCAGGCACCACAGTGGAGTAGGGGTGTTAGTGGTCGAGCTAGGGAGAGGGAAAGAGATTAGCTTCGATAGCCCTGAGGTGGTCCGTACATTCTTAAAATTTTCACACCCTTATGTGTGTAACGCGGGTGTATTTATCTGTTCAACATTGTAGACACCTTCGCAACACCCTTTTCAAACGGAATAGGGTGTTCAATAAGGAAACACCCTTGGAACACCCTCGTTTTTCTAATTTACACCCTATTTTAGGGGAGTAATTGAACAAGCTTACAGTATACGATATATGAACATTGACAATTAACGCTTTGATATTGGCTATGCGTGAAACGCGAGCTACCTCCGCTTGGATCAGGTCGCTGGAATGATAAGATCGGGGAATCTAGGCTGCAGCTCACTGATTCCGAACAGCGGTCAAAAATGAAGTTTCCCACGAATGCTGATTTCGAACGGATGACACTAACGCGCCGACTTTGCATAGCCAGATATCTGCAAAAGGCTTCGCATGATCAATGACAAAATATTTACAACGCTATCACTGAATACTTAAAGGTGTGCAACCACTTAGACTGGGAATGGTTAGCGGTGAGGGCTAACGGTAGATAGATCACCAACTTATGGTTTGTAGATGACGTCGGCATACTCAGCAACGCTGCAGACTATTTGCAACAAACGTATAAGGACCTTAGTCAAGAATGTGTAAGCGTCTGATTGAAGATTAGTATGCAGAAGAGATTAGTAACGTTCCACAGCCTGGCGAGAGAACGAATTGTCATGAGCGGCAGTCACCCTCTAGAACCTGCGCAGGGATACGTTTATTGAGGTTAATTACTAGCAGGGACCTCTGATCAAGGAAGTTAACAAAAATAAAAAATTAGTTGGAGAGCTTACGGCAGGCATTACTAAACCATGACCAATGGACCTTACTGCTAATCATTGCTTTCTACCGCTACTAACATGTGGAACCGAAACTTGGAAGTTACCAAAGAAGGTTGGGAAGACGTTGAGGGCCGCGCAACGAGCAATTCATTGAAAAATGTTAGGCTTGACGATAATAGACGGGAAGACAGCGATGTGGATTAGAGAGCGGACGGGGATAGCTGATATTCTGGTTGACATTAAGAGGAAGAAGTCGTGCTGGGCAGACCATGCAATGCGTAAGGGGGAGAACCGCTGGTCTGTTGGAGTTGCAGAATGAGTGCTAAGGGAAGGGAAGCACAGTCGAGGACGGCAGAGAATAAGGTGGGCGTGATGGAATTAGAAAATCTGCAGAAGTAGTTAGCACAAGACAGAGGTATTGGAGATCACTGTAGAAGCTTTCGTCCTGCGATGGGCATCAATATATAGGCTGATAATGATAATGTCACGACATCGATGCCAGCTACGTGGCACGTCATTCCTGTTATATCATGCATGCGTGTCATGCACGTTCTGATAGCTCGATTGCGTCGATTGCGGGAGGGGGACGGAGTAGCGGCGTATTCATAGGGGGGCACGCCGGGCAATTGTAACATTTTTGCTACTATGGCGCTGGCCCAGCTCCTTCCCCCACCATGCGCGGTCAATTGGGACCACGGCCCCCTCACACGAAAGATTTTCTGGCTACGCCACTGTGGGGAGAGGGGTGCAAGGTTGCTCTAGACCCCTCCCCCTAACTTTTCAACCAAAGCGGGAAAGGGAAGGGGGAGCTCCCGCCGGGCAGCAAACCTTAGGCATCCCTATTACCGGCTGCACTTGCTTTTGTACGTGAATACTGCCCTAATGTCATTACACAGGTAGGATTCATGGCGGTTCGAGCGCATGCGAAAATAAAAAGAACTACATACAGCCACCAGCAACTCTTAGCTTCAACAGGTCTTTGCGAGCTGGGCAAGAATCTCATTATAAGAAAAGCTTCGCACCCCTCTTACATGCACTGTCAGCTCTTGATCACCACCGACTGCACCTTTCCGATGAAAAATATCACAAAGGAACTCCCCTGGAAGTTGTCTAAGTATGCGTAAGCCTTGTGACACTTGCTCATCTACACGCAGTCCAATGTCACCAACGTTATTAGACCTGATCCGCCAAGTATAAGCGACAGCGCTTCGGCGACACGAGCTGCTGTGGTCGGCGCCGCAAAGCGAATGAAGCGAGCAAAGTACTGCAGGTGGCGGCGCCAGCGGCGCTGATGGCGTTTCGTTCATTTGGAGTCGTTATCGCTCTCTAGCGCGCCACCGATCCCCGTCGAACCAGTATCAACCGTTCTCCGGCGGCGTTTGCTTGTGGCACGGCCGCGCGAACGGTATCTTGAAAGAGAACTGCAATGCGGACAGATTGTGCCCACTGCTGAAAACTTCACGCGCTATGTACTCGCCGTTTACTTCGCTTTGAAAACAGACGCACGTACACCTATCTTGAAAGTGATCTGTGAAAAGTGCATAGTGCGGCATGTGCTGAGAGCTTCGTGAGCGCTGTGCTCTCGCCGCTTCGGTCGCGCTGAAGCGAGAGCTAGCACGAAGATGAATTCACTCACTGCTGCTGGTTCTACTTTGAAAGATATCATATGGTACGGACTGACGGACGGACTGTTTTTCTTGTTCGGTAAGTATAGAAATGCTTAAATAATAATAAAAAAAAATAGCAGGACCTGCGAATTTCGCGATAACAACCAGCACCAACCTACTCCCACGCCCCCCGCTGAGGGATGCCGTCTTAGTCGCCAGCTCCCCACCCTCAGCAAAAGCAACACTACGCTTCTATCTAAGTCGAATAAACGATAATGAAACGCTAACAACGCAAATATGGCGTTTCTTAACGTGTTGTCTCGTGGCCTCCGAGATTTGCGCGCGAAGCTGGCGCGCGCTAACCTGGGAGGCCATAATGGATGGCCTAATAGCATAAAAAGCCAAAAAGTAATGCCAAGTGACACAGTAAAAGAAATGTCAACAAAGAACTGATCCTAACCACACTGTTTGGGCAAAAAAAATAAAAACTTAGACGACCGCAACACACGCCAGTAAAGCCACCACCGCCGCCGCCATAACTTGGTAACCAACAGTTGGCAACATTCATTCTAGCTTTTCTTCTACATCGCTGCTTCTTCTCCGCTGCGAGAGTCACCATCTTTTCGCACATATCGCATCCTATCGTTTTGTTTTTGTGCAAGTCCACGCACGCAGCCCATCGGGGGATGCACGGCTTCACGGCGTCGCATTGCGACCTGCGTCATTTTTTCGCGTTCGCACAATCGGTGTGATACGTGTCGCATGTGAAATGTTTGATAGAAGTGCCTCACGTCGAAGTGAAGTGGCCGTACGGGTACTTGGCAGTGTGCCCCTTTCTCGGAAGCGTCGTCGGATTTTCGACATGCAGATTTCAGGTACGTGCAAGTGCGTTTCGTCCTTCTATTGAGCTCCGGAGCAAAGCGTGCAATATTTCATGTTAAAGATGCAGTGTCGGTCATCATGGCGTGAATTTCGAGTGGCAAACGAGAACTGTGGCACTTAGCGCATACCGCGGCTGCTAAGTCAGCGTGGAAATTGTTTTACGTTACCGTAATATGTCGCTGTCAGTCTAATCTGCGGCTTGTGGACAGCTAGCCCATTAACTTTTGCTTGTGGCAGCGATAGGTATATAAATGGAAGTGGAAATAATTTTCGAGAACAGACAGTTGTTTCGCTCGATGTTTGGTCGCCTTATGCGCAAATATTGCCCGGTCAAGTATCCTGTTAATTTATGCCGACACTCGTCCATCATATCTTTAGCCGATTATTATCCCCGAGTACAGGAAGATGCCAAACTTGTTGTGAGGTGTAACAAACGCGGGAAATTCAGTGGCGTGGCTACAAGTTTCTGCTTTTACGCTTCTTGCATTCAAAGCCAACGCACACAGTATTACAGATTTATTTCCATTTGTGCTGTACTTGATCAATCCAATATTTGCTCGTTAATCTTCTCCCTTTATTATGTATTCAGTTTGGCTACCAGAAAATGACAGAATTTTTTTCAGTATCCTTGTGACGGAATATTTGACTAACGGCCATGTGTGAAACGCACAAGATGAAAAAACTGAGAGCAAAATTATGAGTTGTGGCTTTTATAGAGTTTGGACACGACTTTTCGTGAGGATGACCAGCATGGCTGAGTAGCATGGCACCATAGTAACTGGGCTATATCACCAGGTCAGGATGAGAAATACTGCTTAGAACTACCAACTTCCTGGCTCACAAGCACTTTGCCCTAGGTTAAAGGAGTATAGAGTACTGACAGCGACCATTTATTTATGTACCTATTCCTTTTTAGGCTGTCGACTCCATTATTAGGGTGCGAAGCTTCAATTAGTCAAAACTACCGTAAATTACGCAATCAGCTCAAAACACACACCATGTATGCAGGATTTGGACATGAAAATGGAGTCAGTGCATTTCGCCAAAAATCGAGGTGGCAGCCACACTATTTCATGCATTTTGCCTAAAACATAGTGAATAATAATTTAGCAATTTCTAAAAATTATTCTCAAAAACTGTTTTTTTTTTTTTATTTCAAGCCTGAAAGAAGGAGCCAAATGGTGTTCAGGTGCACGAGCGGTTAGTTGCGCAGCACTTCTTGCATGCATTCACGGGCTTCTTTCAAGCTTAAAAAAAAAAAAAACATTTGTATTGCACCTAGTTAGCAGTAGAAAGCTGGATTTGAAATTTTTCGGGATGCTCTAAGATTTTCTCACTGACACTTTTGCTTTGAATATAATATTTTAGCAGTTGAATAATTGATAAAAACTAATTACCTAATTAGGCGAAATGCAAAAATGGGTTTGACTTGCTTAAAACGATGGCAAACAATATTACCTTGCTTCTGTCCAGCTACATGGCACTTGTACATATTTAAAGCTTACACAAGTCACACAGGCCACCTGGTACTTATAAGGCATATGTAGAAGCTGCTAAGTTGTGTGAACCAACCTTGTGCAGCGAATCATGAGCAAGAGCCCCGTTTTGTTGACTTAAGGGCACGAGAGAGTTACATGCTTGACACCTTGTATCAGTGTGTTCTAGGCCTCTTCGCAGTTTAGCTGCTACGTAAAAATTTTTCTGCACATGTAAGGTTATATACATCTTCCAAGTATATTGACTCGTATTTCCAAAATAAACCATCCTCGCACGTCCTTCATTATGTCTTCATCAGTTGCTGCGCTAAATTTTCATCATGCATCTGCACAAATTCTCATCTAGTTTTCATATTTCCTTGTTGTTTGATGGATTTATTTCTGAACAAGTTGTTTTCTTTAAACCGTGTTGCACACAGCAGCGCTGTCTTGAGTGGGAATTGTTTAGTTTTTTTTTAGATTGACATTAATACACCTCGCCTTGACAATGTAAGGCTTTCTATGTAACACGGCAATAATGCTTTATATTGTATTCTAGCATCACGCAAGGGCTGTTTACTTACCAGATGTGAATATATATATGTGCTGGAAGTAGCAGAACTACAAGAAGCCAGCAGGTTATGAGGCCAAGAAACGCACTGCGGTACTACGGCCGCGTTCCAGCGTCGACAATCTGAGGGACCATTGCGGACGCTCGAATGCTGCCTTGGTAGCACTGTGATTAGTGCATGGCATGCCTAATGCAAAGGTTGTAGGTTCGTTTTCCAGCCCTGGCTGGTTGGTTTTTGATCATTTTTATTTCCCTTTATCATTTCTACATCTCTAGAAAATTACAAATTTCCATGTGCCTTCCCTGGCTTCTTCCAGCTGTGAATAAGAAAAATCGGGATCCTCAGTTCTCTTTCTCGCTTGGAAGAACAGGAACTTCGTTTTAAAAATAATGAATTCACCTTATACAGCATCTCAATGTGGTGGTCTCGCAAAGAAATCTTATCACAGCATGTGTATTACTAAGTGAAGTTTTTGTTAAAATAATCATATAGCATGGAATCTAATTAGTAGCCTTTGTGTACAGAGATATGACTAGTATAATAAATATGGAGGATTTGAAGAAGGACTTCTAACATAGTCTGATCATGTGTTTAAAGAAACTGTAATTTAACATGATTTCAGCCATAACTATTGCCCCTGAAAAACATTTGGCTTATCTGCATTGGCATTGTTCTCAGAGAGCACCAATACTGCTTCGATTGAAGTAGCCTCGTGGCACATAAAGCATCGCTTCTTGCTCAGTCAAGGAAATCTTATCTGCATATCTGAGGTGCATGTGTCATATGTTGGAATGCTGTTTAAACGATGCTAATAAGAAAATAACTTCACTAGCGTTCCAGACATTGTCGAGATTGCTTCGGTAGTCTATGCTACTCGATCATAACCAATTTATCAGGTTGAACTTTCATCACAGTTGGCTTTGATATGTTTACGCAAAATACCACAATTGCCAACTAGACATGTCACTGCACAAAAACTTGGAATTAAGGACCAGCATCATTTATGGGACAGCAAAATTAACACAAAAATTAAAAGCTGCTCTTTGGAGCAGGTTTCCCTCAATGCCGACCGTAACCCATCTTTGACAGTCAGAGCAGCATCACATCGGGCAGAATGAGTGCGACTCGTCATTGGCGATATTGGTACTGCCTCCAGTCACTAGTACAGCTCGAGATCAGGGGTTAAAATGTTAAAGGTTGGGACTTCGTTGCTGCCCAATTTTAATCCTGCAGCTGTTACACTTGGGTGTAGCGTGTGTATGTACGTGTGCATGCATCAAAAGACTTCATGCTAGAGCTAAGCAACTGTAGTGCGGGGAGTCATCAGTCATCTTTATATATTTGCTTTGTAAAGATGCGCTAAGTTTATCGTTTGCAGTATAGACTTGGCGCTCCTTGGCCAAAGGTGCCCTTGTGCTATTAAAACATATCACTTGATTATCTTTTTGCACTAGCAGGTGCTTATCATTCTCTTTTTCAGGATCGGTGCGCCAGTCTTTATTTTTTTTTTAACCGTGCACTTCCCACTCCCAGGACTGCATGTCATCTGAGGTGTCCCTTTTTCAGCAAAAAATGTTGAGGTTGTCTTTGTCAAACTCGATTTGCTGCCTCAAACGAGCTTGCACAAACTGACCGAGCTGATAATTCTAGCTGCTTATATATGAAATATGTTGCGGTTATGAATTCTCATAATGAATGACACATAGTAAAAAATTTTAGGTATTAAATACATTAATGAAATGTTTAAATGTGAGCTAAACTTAACCATGCTTTTTTACCGCGATGCAAGGAGAAAAAGTCCCGATAGCACCATGCATTCAGTATGGTGACCCAGACGTTGTGTATGCAAGCCGCCTGCTTCATGTGGATCAAGAACTACTCTTCAGTGTCTCGCAAAGACTTGCACGCAAAGCCCTCAACACTCTCGTCTCAGGGAAATAGCTGCTCATCTATCAGCGTGTCCATCACCAAGACTGCAAGTCGTAAAGCTTTTAAACCCCTTACGAAAGCCTAATGATTTTTTTACTTGCTTTTCATGGTTGGCCGTAGAACCTGAACTTTTTTGATGTTTCTCACATTTTTACCTGGCACAAAGTGGTGCATTAACTTTTGTACCAGTGTTTAATCTATTTAAGTGATGCGCACTCTAATGCCTATCTGTTTTTGTTAGTGTTTAAGAAATTTGAATGTTTGATGAGGTAACAGCATTTCAATTTCTCCTCGTGGCTCATTTCTATGAGCTGATAGGGAAAAAAAACGTAAAGCTTGCCACATGCCAGTTGTAGCATTTCTTTTTTTCATGATTACAGTATCATCATCATCATCATCATCATCAGCCTAGTTACGCCCACTGCAGGGCAAAGGCCTCTCCCATACTTCTCCAACTACCCCGGTCATGTACTAATTGTGGCCATGTTGTCCCTGCAAACATCTTAATGTCATCCGCCCACCTAACTTTCTGCCGCCCCCTACTACGCTTTCCTTCCCTTCGAATCCAGTCCGTAACCCTTAATGACCATCGGTTATCTTCCCTCCTCATTACATGTCCGGCCCATGCCCATTTCTTTTTCTTGATTTCAACTAAGATGTCATTTACCCGCGTTTGTTCCCTCACCCAATCTGCTCTTTTCTTATCCCTTAACGTTACACCTATCATTCTTCTTTCCATGGCACGTTGCGTCGTCCTCAATTTCAGCAGAACCCTTTTCGTAAGCCTCCGGGTTTCTGCCCCGTAGGTGAGTACTGGTAAGACACAGCTGTTATACACTTTCCTCTTGAGGGATAGTGGCAACCTGCTGTTCATGATTTCAGAATGCCTGCCAAACGCACCCCAGTCCATTCTTATTCTTCTGGTTATTTCAGTCTCATGATCCGGATCCGTGGTCACTACCTGTCCTAAGTAGATGTATTCCCTTACCACTTCCAGTGCCTCGCTACCTATCGTAAACTGCTGTTCTCTTCCGAGACTGTTAAACATTACTTTAGTTTTCTGTAAATTAATTTTCAGGCCCACCCTTCTGCTTTGCCTCTCCAGGTCAGTGAGCATGCATTGCAATTGGTCTCCTGAGTTACTAAGCAAGGCAATATCATCAGCAAATCGCAAGTTGCTGAGGTATTCTCCATCAACTTTTATCCCCAATTCTTCCCACTCCAGGTCTCTGAATACCTCCTGTAAACACGCTGTGAATAGCATTGGAGATATCGTATCTCCCTGTCTGACGCCTTTCTTTATTGGGATTTTGTTGCTTTCTTTGTGGAGGATTACGATGGCTGTGGAACCGCTATAGATAGCTTCCAGTATCTTTACATATGGCTCATCTACACCCTGATTCCGTAGTGCCTCCATGACTGCTGAGGTTTCGACTGAATCAAATGCTTTTTCGTAATCAATGGAGGCTATATATAAGGGTTGGTTATATTCCGCACATTTCTCTATCACCTGATTGATAGTGTGAATATGGTCAATTGTTGAGTAGCCTTTACGGAATCCTGCCTGGTCCTTTGGTTGACAGAAGTCTAAGGTATTCCTGATTCTATTTGCGATTACCTTAGTAAATACTTTGTAGGCAACGGACAGTAAGCTGATCGGTCTATAATTTTTCAAGTCTTTGGCGTCCCCTTTCTTATGGATTAGGATTATGTTAGCGTTCTTCCAAGATTCCGGTACGTTCGAGGTCATGAGGCATTGTGTATATAGGGCGGCCAACCTTTCTAGGACAGTGTTCCCACCATCCTTCAACAAATCTGCTGTTACCTGATCCTCCCCAGCTGCCTTCCCCCTTTACATAGCTCCCAAGGCGTTCTTTACCTCTTCCGGTGTTACTTGTGGGATTTCAAGTTCCTCTAGACTATTCTCTCTCACCTTATCGTCGTGGGTGTTACTGGTACTGTATAAATCTCTATAAAACTCTTCAGCCACTTGAACTATCTCATCCATATTAGTAACAATATTGCCGGCTTTGTCTCTTAACGCACACATCTGATTCTTGCCTGTTCCTAGTTTCTTCTTTACTGCTTTTAGGCTTCCTCCGTTCCTGAGTGCCTGTTCAATTCTATCCATACTATAGTTCCTTATGTCCGCTGTCTTACGCTTGTTGATTAACTTAGAAAGTTCTGCCAGTTCTATTCTAGCTGTAGGGTTAGAGGCTTTCATACATTGGCGTTTCTTGATCAGATCTTTCGTCTCCTGCGATAGCTTACTGGTTTCCTGTTTAACGGCGTTACCACCGACTTCTATTGCGCACTCCTTAATGATGCCCATAAGATTGTCGTTCATTGCTTCAACACTATGGTCCTCTTCCTGGGTTAAAGCCGAATACCTGTTCTGTAGCTTGATCCGGAATTCCTCTAGTTTCCCTCTTACCGCTAACTCATTGATTGGTTTCTTATGTACCAGTTTCTTCCGTTCCCTCCTCAAGTCAAGGCTAATTCGAGTTCTTACCATCCTATGGTCACTGCAGCGCACATTGCCGAGCACGTCTACATCTTGTATGATGCCAGGGTTCGCGCAGAGTATAAAGTCGATTTCATTTCTAGTCCCACCATTCGGGCTCCTCCACGTCCACTTTCGGCTAACCCGCTTGCGGATAAAGGTATTCATTATCCGCATATTATTTTGTTCTGCAAACTCTACAAATAACTCTCCTCTGCTATTCCTAGAGCCTATGCCATATTCCCCCCCTGACTTGTGTCCGGCCTGCTTCTTGCCTACCCTGGCATTGAAATCGCCCATCAGTATACTGTATTTTGTTTTGACTTTACCCATCGCCGATTCCACGTCTTCATAAAAGCTTTCGACTTCCTGGTCATCATGACTAGATGTAGGGGCGTAGACCTGTACAACCTTCATTTTGTACCTCTTATTAAGTTTCACAACAAGACATGCCACCCTCTCGTTAATGCTATAGAATTCCTGTATGTTACCAGCTATGTCCTTATTAATCAGGAATCTGACTCCTAGTTCTCGTCTCTCTGCTAAGCCCCGGTAGCACAAGACGTGCCCGCTTTTTAGCACTGTATATGCTTCTTTTGGCCTCCTAACTTCACTGAGCCCTATTATATCCCATTTACTGCCCTCTAATTCCTCCAATAGCACTGCGAGACTCGCCTCACTAGATAACGTTCTAGCGTTAAACGTTGCCAGGTTCATATTCCAATGGCGGCCTGTGCGGAGCCAGGCATTCTTAGCACCCTCTGCAGCGTCGCAGGTCTGACCGCCGCCGTGGTCATTTGCTTCGCAGCTGCTGGGGACTGAGGGCCGGGGTTTGATTGTTGTGTTCATATAGGAGGTTGTGGCCAAGTACTGCACCAGGGTGGCCAATCCTGCTCTGGTGAGAGAGTGCGTTACCGGTTCTGGTCACCGGGATCAGGCCGCACTCCAGGCCTGTTTGTGCAATTTTCTCAACACACGGTTGTTGTTTTTTTCTGGTATTTTCCGGTGGAGAATTGTGCGGCCCGGGATTTGAATCACGGTCCTCTTGCACGGGAGGCGGATACTGTACCGTCCCCGCGGGAGTTAAATTTAAAAATAAATTGTGGAATTTTACGTGACAAAACCACTTTCTGATTATGAGGCACGCCGTAGTGGAGGACTCCGGAAATTTCGAACACCTGGGGTTCTTTAACGTGCACCTAAATCTAAGTACACGGGTGTTTTCGCATTTTGCCCCCATCGAAATGCGGCCGCCGTGGCCGGGATCCGATCCCGCGACCTCGGGCTCAGCAGTCCAACACCATAGCCACTGAGTAACCACGGCACGTTTCAAAAGATTGAAAGTGGGAAAAAAATCCTCAAGAACATAATCATCCTAGAATTCTCATGTCAGAGTAAAAAAGAGCATTGGTAAACAATAAGTGCATATTCACTTGAGCTTAAAAGTACAGTTATTCATTACTAGTCATTCCATATGAGATGCTGACAGCTTACAGCTCTGCAATGACTAATGCCTCATGCATCTTGGGAGCACATTGGCCGCAATGTGTACAAGTATATTCGATAACAATATATCTTGAACCTAGATTTGCCACACAATTTATAGCTGATGGCTTTTTTGTCCTCTTCATGTTACTGCCATATATTCAATAATCATCTACATGGAGAGGACACTACAGGCATTAAATTAGAAAATGGCGCTTGCATTTCAGGGGACAAATTGTCCAGCATGCCTGTCACAAAACGTGTTCTAGGGGCTACCTTGCCTCTATAGGTAAAGGGACACCAGACGCTCTGTGTACAATGTAATCGGTGTAATTTCCGGAGTGCTTAAAAGATGTGCTACGGGCTGTACTGGCACTGTCTGCTGATAATGCATGGTGGTTCTAGGAGGCAGGCATGCAAGCTTGGAGACAAAAAATGCGCTGTTTGCTTGCAAATGGCCAACATATTGTTTGCATGTTGAATTTTTTTTATTATCATCGCTTGGTTGTGTAGTGGACACAGCTTTCACACCTGGAGAAGAAGCATTGGGATCATGAAACACTTCAAAATAGCAGCTTCAATATATCCTGAGTCTGCATCACATAAATTCATGGATGCATGAGTGAGCCCACTTGTTAACACGCAAGAGTGCTCATGATGTCTGCCATGCATTATCGACCTGATCTGCAGGTCAACGCCATCGTGAGACAAGCTGATGCTGCATTTGGAGAAAATGTAGCTGCGAGCTTGCTTTATAAGAGCCGGCTTTTGAGAATGCAGAATGAGCTCAACACATAGATAGCCGGAATAAGTTGTTGAGGATTTCATAGCCCAATGTATTTTGTGGTGCTAATATGGTGCTGAAAGCTGTTGATTGTTACTTTCATATGGTGCACAAGAATTGCGATAGCAACTTCTTCACTGGATTACATAGCAAAGGAATACCCGACATAAGCTGGTAACTTGTAGCTGCATTTTCAAAAACTGGTTTCTTGTTCAGTTGAGATTTTGCCACTATGCATTGTTTATTAGGTGTTGTGTCCTGTTTTCATTTTTCTACAGCTTCTTAGTTAAACGTCTGAATAGTGAACACAACTAGACGTTTTTGCTCGATTATCTAAATTGTACTCCTTGCTTCAAAACATGTAAGTTCGAAAGTGCTTCGCACTATACTGAATAAAATCGCTTGAAGAAGCTATAGCCACCAATAACACGCACGACATAGTTATGAAAATTGTAATATTGTTTTTTGATCTA
Source organism: Dermacentor andersoni (assembly GCF_023375885.2). Taxonomy (NCBI): domain Eukaryota; kingdom Metazoa; phylum Arthropoda; class Arachnida; order Ixodida; family Ixodidae; genus Dermacentor; species Dermacentor andersoni. The sequence goes on along the minus strand of NC_092817.1, from coordinate 129,994,345 downwards.
CAGGGTGTCCCTACTATCGTGCAATGAGATATAGAAATATGCAAAAGCTATGTAGCTACATATAACCAAGGTAATGTTGTTTACTGTCGCTTGGAGTACACCGATTATTTTTTGCATTCTGCCTAATTAGATATTTGTCCTTAAGTAGTTGTTAATATTATCACCTATAGTAATTAGATGAAAAATGTCAATGAGAGAATTGTAGAGCAACATGAAAACCTCCCGATAGAACTTTCTGTTGCTCACTGTGTGCTATAGAAAAGTGTTTTTCCAAGAAAGAAGCCCGCGAATACACGTAAAGTGCCTTGAGTGGCCAGACACGCGGAAATCTTGTATCGCAAAGCTATAAATACAACTTAAATGGGTTCTTTTTAGAAAAAAGCTCGGCTCAGAAAATAATCCTTTCTTATGCAGCCTGTGGAGGCAAGGATTTTTAGGCATAGCCATTGCTCTCAAGAAAGATGCCGAGGCCACCTCAGTTGACAGCAAAAGCCAATACCACACGCACTTTTTACTCCTGCGACCATGAAAAGGTACCTGGGGCAGAAGTCTAATTCGTTGCCACCATATTTCTCCTGCAGTTTTTCTACCTACTTAGCCAACCAGGTGGGTCAAAGATGGCAAAGGGAACGAGAATCAACAGCTTCAAACAGAACTTGCTCAAGCTCAATGCAGTTTAAGTGTGAAGTTTTTTCCTTTTCATTTATAAGAAAAAACGCGAAATACGTAGACTGTATGGTCTTCATATGGACACTTCTTTACCGCAGAAAATCAGCAGTGATAAAAGCAGCTTTTGAAAGCTTGAATATCGGCCAGGATGATTTTGCGTAGATGAGATATTGATTATGAATGTTTTTGGTGAAGGTAGTAGTGGTAGCATATTGAATTGTCGAAGAGTTTAGGTATAGACTATAAGACAGATTTCATTCGACAGCGATAATTTTAAATCATGCCAATTATTACTGTGTCTGTAGTCTATGCGTGCCGAGCGACAGTGCTTCCTGATACAGTGCTTCTTGGTGACATAATTCTTGTGCTGTATAATTCACCTGTTTAAATTCCCGGTATCTCCCGTACAAGCAAATGTACATTCATCATAAGAAACGTTGTAGTGATTTCCGGAAACTTGCTGATGAGATTTCAGGGCGGCATGCACCCCAGGCTTAGACACGCATTCAAGAACCTCTTACCTTGCAAATGTTAAAGATACACTCCTGCGAAGCTATTTCTTGGTATGATTCAAAAAGGTATTTGTGATTACGAATTTGCCTAAATTGGCGATACAGTCAATATAGAACATGTCAAGCGATATCGCTGACGATGCATACACATTCTAACTCAAATAAATAAAAATAAATGTACACCAAATGCAAGAGTCACTGGCATGATGCAATTTTTTCAGTGGAATAAAATCTGTCCTCCGAGCTAAATCTGGAATCCTTCATAATTCAGACTACTAAACATCTCATAAGGGCTGCGACATGAAATGTACGTGTTGTATTTATTCCTAATTTTTTCTTAGAAGACCCGATCATGCTTAAACAGCAGCGAAAGAACTGAGGTCACAGTACCTAATACATTATATTGCTTCAAAAATTTGTTTCTCTGCCGACTGCAACATCCCAAACTAACCAATTTTGACAGCAAATGTGAGACAGAAGGCACATAACACTTAGGGTGGTGTCATTCGCTTTGCTTGTTTGGTAATGAAGATCATAGCTTACATGTTATGGTCTTACGTGTCATTACCTTTAAACAACAAAAACGACTAGGGAGTTGCGTTTTGCAAAACTGCATAGAGGTTTTTACTGTGTGCAGTTTAATTTATAATTTAGAAACCCTAACAACTGATACTAAATGCACTCTCCACAGCTTTAGGCTATACAGGTGCACTAGTTTACACGGAACACACTTATCACCTCGTTTTGGCCCAGCTGGCGATTCAGGTTCTTCAAATATGTTTCTTTGTATGGGATGGCGCATAGCGCTTCACTTATTTGGAGAATGTTGCATTTCAGTTGTGGCATACGAGATAAATTCATTAGAGAGTTTTAGCTTGCCCTAAACGTATTAGAGCTGTGTACCGGTAAACTGGCAGCAGCTTGCAGTAACTACAGCTTGTGCAAATACAATTGCAACTGCCATATTATATGTAACCGCAAGTGCACAGGCATAGGCAACAGCAATAGTTAGGATACACTAGTTTCTTTAAGTCTGGAGTATGCATCCGCCACCAGAAAATAAAGTATTCTCCTCCTCCTCATCTACCAGATTGGAATGTGAAGTGAGGTGTAATTTGTAGGTTTTACTCTTGCATAAACTTCATAAGCATTTGTCTATGTCGGCGCCACAGATCATTGTCGCAACGACTGTAAAAGCAGGGTGCCTGCTTACAGCCCCCGTAGAGAACAGTCTGTGAATATTTAAAGAACAGTAAACGTGATGAATAATCTAATAATTTTTAGTAACTTTCAACAAATTTAGCACGAATTGCTTTCCACTGTGGGGAAAGGCAAACTCTTAGCTTGGCACATCTGCACAAGTTTTGACAGCAGGATGTCATTTTGCATCAAAGAACGCATTTATACGCTTAAGGGAACAGGGTAGGCAAATTTTCCGAAAAAAATTGATTTTTTGTTTTTGTGTAATTTAAAATCTCTATTCTTTCGTTAACATGACCCAGTGTTTCATTTGCGCGCACGCGAAATATTTACCTCAAAATCAACATTTTTCGAAACCTAGGCGGCATCCAGCCACGCCCCCTTTGACACATGCTCGGGATCTTTGCCTCTCCTATACTGAAAAAAAAAATTTTTTTTCACCGCCTATTTTTTGTCACGTTTAGTGGAATGGCTGTCACTCATCTGGCAACAGTGAAAACCTAGCTAGCATATTTCACTTAGCCAAACGAATCCTAAGACGCAGCTGGATTACTCGCAACGCGCGGCGTTTTGCTCGTGCTTTGGCGTGTTTTCCCGGACAATCAAATTTATTTATTCTTTGGTGCTGGTTATTTAGCGGTAATGCAATGACGAAGCCAAAGAAGTGCTTCAAAAAACGCATCTTCCACAGAAACCGGCATAAGTCGACCTCCAATGACGCCAATTCTCCGCAACACAATCCAGCAGTGGGCGCCGCGGCCACCACGTGAGCGTCTGCATCGAAGCTTTCGCGCTCGGCGGAACGCTCGAAGCGGAACGCCGGTGTTTCAGCAGCTCTCAAAGCCTGAGCTTCTCCAGAAATGTCTCCATGGAAAAACTCGCAACGCGAATGAGGCGTTCAACAACGTTGTATGGGAGCGCGCTCCGAAGAATGTCTTTCTTGGCCTCAAGACGCTGAAAATATCGACAATGGATGCTGTGCTAACTTTTAATGACCGCAGCATTGCTCGATCCGACATTTTGAGGTCATTCGGAGTTTCTCCAGGACGGTTCACAGTCCAGTGGTTGCGCGAAGTTGACCGGCGGCGACTGTACTTTGCAGAGAGGGCTACACGACTGGTAACTAAGGAGGCCCGGAAAACAAGGCAGCTAGCATGGAAAAGAAGTGTTGATGATGGAGGGGACTACCAGGCTGGTGGCTATTGAAAAAATGTGCCAGAATTGGTTTCTATAGTCCTATATTGCAATAAAGCTCTTTCTTCCACTTCAAAGCCAATTATCTCAAAACACCAAATTTTGCTGTATTTGACCCTTTTTTTCAGAAACTACAAGAGCTAGGGAGAAAATATTTTCCAGATACTGAGCAAACATTACTGAAAGTCTACTGAACCAGGATTATAGATATCCTTGTAGGGGATTTTTGTTTACAGGCTATTTACTGCAGATTTTGGCTCTAAAATTTGGTGGGTCCAGTAAAAAAATGAAAACAAAAAAACAAATCTTTAAAAAGAAATAATCCTGGTTCAGTAACACTGCCTAACATTGCTGATTACAATGGCACCAAGTTTAATGTTCTAACCGCAGCAGATCACGAGAAAAAGGGTCACAAACATAGCCTAAAATGCATGGCAAGAATAGGACCTACCCTGTCCCCTTAACACCTTATCGGCAACGCTCTACTGCACAGAATGCCATGAGCTTTCAATGCATCGGTCACCATCTCACAAACCGGCTGCGCCATTGATAGTTGAAAAGTAGCATTGATGCAAAGCATATTTGATGTTCTAACACAAGAAATTCTGCCCTCTGGTCCCCTAATTGTCATCACTTGATTCCTAGTGTTATAATAGCATTATCGACAACATAACAGTCAGTGTGGTGTATAATTACTGTGTGTATGATGGGGGGGAGGGGGGAGGTTAAGTTTAGCAACTTTTCCCGATGGGTTGAATCCGTATTGTGAAATTCTGTTTGCTTCTTTCACTCATTCTTATCCAACTTCACTTTGCTTGTGGCACCAAGTATAGTGCAGTTTGCTAGTGCTCCTGCCACCATATAGTATGTGTAGGCATCTGTGTTGTAAAAAAGACCAGGTAATGGTTTGCCAGGAGCTAAGGCTCGCTTAGACCACCACATTTTGGGCTTATACCTGTGGATATTGCTGCTGAATGAACGCCCACCCAGCTTAACACTCCCATAACATTTTCTTCCGTTGTAATACTGCTGAAGCTTTGAACAGCATTTGAACTTAGACTTCATTAAAGAATGACCCATTTCTTTGTTCAAGTAAAAAAAAGGTTCCAAAGGAGGACAGTAACTTCAAGCTATCAAAAGCGGCTTGAATATAAACATTGCTCATTATATCGCAGTCTTGCACCTGGTTATCACATTGCCCATCCCATTTCTTTCACAGGCTGTTCTTTACTGTTCTGTGGTCATACCGAGTCTAGTTTTGATGTCCTCATCTTTTCACATTTTTTCAATGTATTTTTTCTTCATCAGCTTTCAACAAAATGTGTATTCGTAACGTGCGTTCATTTACCATGTCCACTGATCTTAACGAGATGCAGCTTGACACAAAATTTATTTTCCTAATTCTTCATTGCATTTTCCAAATGTGCAAACAGTTTATCTTCATTCGTATTTTGACTTCTGGGAAGACTTGGTCTACTGTATTTATTATTGCTTACATGAGTACATGGTTTTCTGTTTTTGTCACCCCTACTCTTTGCAAGTACTGACGGCAGAGCTCCTACCCGCTCCATCACGATCGCCACTGTTAAGCACACCCTTCCAGCCTATTGTATTCACCAGCTGCTCACCCAATAAGGGTGGGTGTCAGTGAGCTATGCATAAAGAAACGCTGCCTAGGAAAACAGTTGCTACCCTAATGACAACCACCCTTTTTGAAATGTCGGCTACAGCAACATCTCTTGTTCCAACAATGTTGGTCTACGTACATGTTTTTTATAACACATAAGTTACTGCTTTGTTGTGTTCTGTGATTATCCTTTTTTGCCGCTTTCTTTAGGATGAAAATTCACGAGTATTATTTGTTTCACCTAACAGCGGCAAGTTTGTCCTTGCAAAGCGTTTGGGGTCAAGAACAACTTTCACCAGAAAAGAGTGCAAGACGAGTGATTAAAGAAAATAAAGTCTCTTCTGTAATATAAGGAACTTGAGGACTGAAATTTGGCACTTTTTTGTATATATGCTATCCAATGCATTCATATCGCAAAGTGGAATTTTTTTTTAACTTTTCAGCTTTGTCACTGTGTTGGCAAGACAATTTTCTCCATGTTGACCTGCCCCGTCGGCTATGAGCTGCCTTCATGACATTTGCAATAAAGGATGTGTACTGTCGCGGACAATAGTACCCTGGAAGTGCGAGCGTCGACCAAATTGCATCTCGGCGTTCAAGACCATGGGAAACAGTGGGTCACGTATGCACATTCTGAACGCAGATGCTAGCGAAGCTGTTCCCAGCAGATAGCGCACGAATAAAATTTGGTCAGCGCTCGTGCGTCCTGGGCAATTTTGCTTCCGATAGTACATTTTCCAAGCAATGAATATGCTCTTTAAAAGGAAATACGGGGAGTACCTGTACTTTAACGGATGTATTACAGATTCAGCATACAGAGTATGGTTTTCTGAATATGCGAAGGACTTGTACTTTAACGGTTATTCTATATATTCGCCATGCAGTGTGTTCCGCTTTCTGAATAGGAGAAACACCTGTACTTTAACAGTTACAGTACAGATTCAGCATGCAGTCTTCTGTCTTCTGGACACAAAAGCACTCATATTTTGTATTACGGTCTGCATTTAACGGCTGCCCGTTCTACAGAAATGACCGTTCTTTATCTACGGAAGACCGTTTGGTCACACATTACCAGCAGATTTAGCATAAAACCATGAAACCTTTTTTATAGTGTTCTATTCCAAGCGTGTTAGTATTCTACAGTATTCCATTCCGAGCGTGAGGGTACGAGGGCCCCTGCCAAGCGCCATAGCGTTTGGTAGAGTCGGGGTTTCGTCACTGCAGTTGTAGTGGCCCGTAAATAGATTGTCCGGGGCTGGTATTGGTGCAAAAGTGGTATCAGAATGTGCGGCGCACCTTCATTAACCGTTGTTGTTATGATGGTATGCCACTCCTATCACGGCTTCTGGTCAAAGACTCAGAAGCTTTCGTTGGAAACGCAGCTAGCCGCAGAATAAGTATTGTTAATGCATGTCACTCTCACTGCCAAGGCTGGATGCTTGGACGACTTTGTAATAGTTCGTAGCGTTCCTCTGCATAGCGCATGAACGGCTGTAGCAAAAGTACAAAGGAGAAACAGCGGTCTTTCTCCTTTGTACTTTTACTGAAGCCACTCGCGCACGGCTCCAACTACCGCTAGGACCTCACCCCCAGATTGCGGAGGAAGACATAATTTGTCATTGAGGTCAGCTAGAGGTTGAAACGCCTTCTGATTTTGCTTAAAAAAGAATTCCTGAATGACCACAAAATGAAAGATAAAAAGAAACGAGCAAATCAACGTTTAGATCACATGTGAGGTGCTCGTTTAGCCACAACTTGTTTCGCCTGCAGCTTAGCGCGAGGCGAAGCAGAAGCAGTGATTTTGAGGTGTCAGGAAATTACATTATGCAAAACTCCAAGAAATATGGCAACAAATTTTTGTGAATGAAAGAAATACGCGCGGTGTCACGCACCTAAACACACCATATTAGTACTATTGCAACACGCCGCCGAACCTAATACGCACCTAATTCTCGTGGGCATAAACACACAAGGCGGTATTCTTGAGCGATCACTTTTAGAGATACGACTAAGACTTCCCCGAGATCTTAAGTAACTAGTCGAAGTAGGCAGCGATGTGTGTTCCTGGAACTCATCACAGATAGTGACCTTGGCAGAGCGCCAAGTGACAAAGTGACAGTATCTTCGAAAGTGATCGTAGTGAAGCACAAACGCAGCCTTCAGCAACTTTCAAGTGAACGACCTCTGCCGCCATCTCGCGATGATGATGACGCCGCATCTGACGGCTTTTGTCCCAAAGCCCCGAAGAAGGATTTGGTTTCATACCCAACTGTAACAAGCAGGAAATATTCTGGTCCTATTTCTTCGGAACAAAGGTGCGCTTTAAATTTGACAAATACGCCACAGTAGTATAATTACCTCGTGAACCCTGACTACTCGTCATAACATAGTCAGGGTTAAGGTGAGAGCCGGCAGCGGGAAGCGTGAATTTATGCCGCAGAGCAAAAGTTTCCGTGTTGCCGCTCCCTTGAACAATTTGGCCGCCACTCCGAAATGCAGCCGACAGCGTGACCTCGAACACTGGCTGCGTCGGGACGCAGCACCCTCATTAGGGTGCCAATATTCTCGGCTAGCCTTCACAACCTGTCCCTCGCACGCGCAGTACACCACGTCGCCTGCTACACGCTGCATGGCGCCACGCATCACCCCAACGGCGACGCTTGAAATTTAAGCAGAAAACTCATAGCAATATTCTGTCCCATTCGGTAATTGGGTTACTTCAATAAACATGCATTGCTTGGCTACCAAACTAGACTGATGCTTCAGGTTATTAAATAATTATAGTTAGCCGCCTTATATATATATATATATATATATATATTCAATTTGCACTCAAGCGATAGGGTTCATTTAGAGTTCTGTTACACAATTTGGTGCGTTCTTTCAGATGAATGACTGCAATGTTAGACAAGCGACTTTGTTAGTTATCTGCAGGATATTTATTTATTTATTTATTTATTTATTTATTTATTTATTTATTTATTTGCTTATTTACACCATGTGTGGTATCTTTTCGTTTATGTTTCACTAGGTGCAGCGGTCAAAGAGCAAAAGATCGACCCGCACATCGACCACAAAATTGATGTCATGTTGGATCTGGGTAAGTGAAAGTTAGTAAGTTATCATTTCTATTAAATCGCCTCTTCGAAAGTACTTAATAATAGTAGTCATCACGTGGAGATAAAGTCTTTTTGTATTGCGCATTCCTCTCGTACAGTTATTTCTCTAATTCAATGACCGTAATATTTTATAAGCAATAAACACTTTATTTGGCAAATTTTATATACCTTTGCGGGGAATGGTACGGCAATGGGATTATTTGGAAGTGCTGGCACGAATAAAACGGCGACGTAGGAGCTTTTGAAGAGGAGTATGTTGAAAAGAGGTGAATTAGGGACATATTCTGTCGGTGACTGTGCTATTCTTAGTGATTCATTTCATTTTTTCGCGAAGGTATCTTTGTTTAATGCCTATATTTATTTATTTTGCCAAGCAATCTGGCAAGATACGAAAGGCCAGCAGCAGCCGGCAGATGAACTGGAAGTGGCCGCCAGTTGCGGTTCGAAGATCGATTCCTCCCCCTTTCAAAAGATGAATGTTTGGCTGCTCCCGAAAGTTAAGAGAGAAAGCTTAAAACTTTCAAATACGGAAAGTGCGTTAAGATATCAATAATATACTTCTGCGCCTCAGTTCGCGAATTATTGTAGAATTAGATCTGAACTATTCTAGATTATATCGTCCCACGTAATGTGAAGTGCATTACAAACATTGGAGCCAGCACGTGGAAAACATAGATGTGAATGCTAGTTTGATCCAACGTCTATGTGCCCACTGTTTTCTTCTGAACCAACTGCGCTCTAAGTATTATTGAAACGGCGGAAACTAAGTTACATGAATATATGCTGTCTAACAGAACAACTACCGCAAAAAGTACGTCCACAAGCATATAAAATCGATCCTTTACATTATTTGATGCATTGCGATTGAAGTATAAGCTTCAACGTGTCGGCTGGAACCAACGCAGAATGGTTTGACCACTATATGGCGCATAATGTGGCCTAGTTAGGCGTTGTTTCTTGTTCTTGTTTTTTAGGAAGAAGTAAGCGTAGCTGAAATAGCAGCGTTTGATTTCAAGGACGCCTCACTTAGGCTTTTAGACGGGCTGCATTCTTTTTCACATATCTCCGTTGATTTGTAAAGATACGGATGACATTTTTACGTGCCTCTCGTTCGAGAGCTAAGCGTGAATTTCGTGTTTCCTCAGTTGCTTCTGCATGTAAAAGAAGGCGTCCTAATGGGCGAACTTTTTTTTTTGCCTTTTGACTCAATACTACATTATTCCCTCTAAAATACTTATATGGCCTTGAATTCGACAGCAGAAGGTAAAATTTTTCGAATGCCCGCAATTTATGCCATTGAGAATCTTCACTTTGGATTAAAACCAAATACGAGGCATCTAATTTACTCATACCGTCACTTATTCATACACCTGTTATTACAGCACGAATCGATAACTTCTCTGCGCCTTGAGCGTTCGCCGGCTACATGCCACACGGAGCAGCGAGCCGCAGGTTCTTGTATCATGACGTAAAAAGGTGTTTTTCGTTGAGGAGAGCTGCTCAATGTTACGTCGTACTTACTGTTCATGGAGAGAGCTGCTCAATGGTCAGTCGTACTGTTCAAGGTCACTTCCTCCAATAAATTGCCAATGCGGTCTTTGAAAAATTAATGCAATTTGGAAAGCAATACTGGTTGTTCAAGGGAATGCTGGACCAAAGAGTAAAAATAAACGAGTAATCTGCTTTATCACTATCAAGCTCTGAGTTTAACATTTAGTCAACACACTTCGATGGCGAACAATGACTTAGCGGTATGCATATAAGATTACAACACGACGGTCGTAGGTGTGTGCCGATCGGAGGAACTCGCATATCCAAGACAGCGAAGCTATATCAGGAAATTGTTATAATACTTGAATCTAAAACCGCGCTCCCTGGTGTAGTCGAGGGCATAGTAACAGCGGCATCCTAGCGGGTCTCCTGAAAGGGCCGGCCATCATGAGCTCGGGCCTCTTAGATTAATACCAGGTGGGTTTCTAGGCATAGCTGTGGATACGGTGGCTAAATATGTAGGTGTGGCAGCTGGTGTACTTGGCTGCTTCTACGCGTCATGACAGCAGGAATGGTGCTGCTGTAAGAGGCCTGTAACGAATGGCCCGTTGTCTTCTACTGAGACTGCTGTTGTCGCACGCTTGCTATATTTAAAATAATTAGTTTTCACAGTATCACATGAAAGAAAATGGGCGCATTATTTTGAGAGAGCGCACGAAACTGCAATGAGTAATGTTAAAAAGCGGTCCTTTATCCTAACACGTGAACTTCCCTTCTTTTAAAGGTGTGGGGACTTCATCTAATAGATGTTACCGCTCAGCTCAGGAAGCGCCTGCATGTACTGGAAGTTTCTGGAATGTTATCGCCGGTTGTATCCGCTGTCCCTTGCCGCCGAAGCTTGCGTAATCTGAGTGCATGTATGCGTGACGGGAATCCTGCAGAACGTTTTGGAAGACACGCGTGCACCAGCGAATACTCTGCAAGATTCGATGGCTCATGTATAAAATTGACGTGCTTGACCCGCTGATGAGATTTTCGACAATCGTCGACCGAGTTCGGCGGTATTGCTGTATATTGTGTAACTTGCTTTGGTGGGCACGAGTTCGCCGAATAAAAAGTTACCTGCATCATTCAGAGGTTCATCGCTGCATTATTCACCGTCACTACAACATGGCATGCGGTGGAGGTGCTATTGCGTTCATGTACCGAACGTCCCCGCAAAGTCGTGATCCAAGCCCAAATCACGAAGACAAGGACAAGCCAGCTACCCGCAGGCTGCAAGGACTGCCCTCGGAGCACGGACGTCGGCCTGAAAGGACCACGAAGATCGTTACGAAGTCAACAACCACAATGACAGTGCCAGCGTCCCCATCGTGCTTCAACAACCGAGAGAGCCACTTACCTTCCGAGCAGCTTCGTCGGAAGATCCGGACATCTGGCTCGGGACTTTCGAAAGAATATCTGCTTTGAAGAACTGGACATCTGAGGGCTAGCTGCGCCACGTGTACTCCTTGGAAGATGCCGCGAGGACATGTCTCGAGAACCGGGAGTCCACGCTTAAAGCCGGGGACCTGCTCTGCAGCAACCTCCAAAGGACCTTCACGACCTTCGCCCGGAAAGAAAGGACTGAAGTTCTATTGGAAGCCCGAGTGCAGCGACCAAACGATAACGTTGCCGTGTTTACGGAAGAGATGAGCCGTTTGTTCCGAGACGCCAACCAAGAAATCTCCGCAGAGAAGAAAGTCCGCCATGGTGTGAAGGAAGAACTTTTCCGCGGTATGACACGAATCCCACCAAAGACCTTCGACGAGTTTCTTCGCGAGGCTAGGGGCATAAAGAAGACGCCCGATATGCGGAACTGGCAATTATTGGCCCCACCAATTCAACAAACTACGTTGAAATGTGCAGTCACTGGTGACTGAAGATCTGCGCGAAACTATCAGAGCGGTCTGCGGGAGTAGCTTGAAGCTGTTCCCTTCATCACAGCCTCATGTGGCTTTGATTGCCGACGTTTTAAGCGGGGAGCTCCGACAATCACTTGGAGTACTTCAATCGCCTCAGCCGGCAGCCCTCCGTCATGTTCCCCTCCACGTCTGCGCGAGGGCACTGTAACGACGCAGTTCCGCTGTCCGCCGCCGCCTCCAGCTCGCCCGCCCGTTGCCAAGCGAGCCACCCATGGAAGACAGACATTAGACGTACCCCCGACCACCATCAACACTGCTATCACTGCGGGGAAGCCGGACATGTCTACTGCCGGTGCCGATACCGCTAAATGGGACTACGAGGGTTCGTCGTCAACGCTCCACGCCCGCAGCAAGGTGAACGCCTTCGTGATATCGCCGATTACCTCGCGACTACTCAGTGGCGCCCTCGACGACCATCCCATTCGCCGTCACCAGGCCGCTACCTGTCACCGCAGCGCCGTCCATGCACTGGCCCAGCATGGAGCCGGTCCGACAGCCCATATCCGGAAAATAAAAGCAGGAACCCATGGTGGCGCAGTTGCTTTTCATCGAACTGACAAAGATTCTCCAGCGCAGACGAAGACGCCGTATAGACTATCTCGACGACATAACAGCTAGACGCCGCCTTCCAGACGAAGCCTGGAAGGAAAGAAATGGAGTGGCCAATGACCTCACGACACGGTGTACCAGCCACACGTCAACATGACGCTGCCTTGATCCGACGCCGAGACCTAACTGCAACGCAAGCCAAAGAACAACCGACCTCGACGTGCGACTCAACGGCGACGCAGTCCCCGCGTTAGTAGACACAGAAGCCGACTACACCGTCATCAGTCGATTACTCGCCGCTCAGCTAAAGAAAGTCAAGACTGCATGGGACAGCCCTCAAGTTCGGACAGCAGCAGGACACCTCATAACGCCGACGGGAATGTGCACGGCAATAATTACAGTTCATGACCGCACCTAACCTGCAACGCTCGTTGTCATCCAACAGTGCACGCGAGACGTAGTTATCGGCATGGACTTCCTGAACCAACACGGCGACAACATCGACCTGAAGTCGAAAGCGATAACGCTGTTTACAGACCAAGCGATTGCGACGGAGAGGTCTCCCAGTCAGCAATCCTTGAGTGTATTTGAGGACCAATTGAGCATCCAAACTCGCTCCAACATTGTCATTTCAATCTGCACTAAAACACCCGCAGATGTACAAGGCTTCATCGAGAGTGACCAACGTCTACTGCTCGATCATGAAATTTGCGTCGCAAGAGGGATCCCTCGCCTGCACGGAAGGAAAGCGAAAGTGATGCTAACAAATCTCAGCCAGGAGTTAAGCAGATCAACAAGGGCACGACGATAGCATACGTCCTGGAAATTGTGGAAATCAGCAATGCATTTGTCCTCTCGGATTCTCCGGCATCTATCCCGACGACCATAATTCATGAACCGGACTTCCACATAAGTCCAAGTCTCCCCCTGAGTAAACAGCAGCAGCTCAGAAGTCTCCTGCGACGATACAGACTGCTTTTCGACGTCATCGAGGATTCGACAAACAGCAGTTGCAAAGCATCACATAATAATAAAAAGTGTACTCGACCACTCCACCAGAGCCCGTATCGTGTTTCGACGCGACGACTTGAAGCTACTCGGTAACAAGTCGACGCAATGCTGCACGACGACATCATCCAGCCGTAGAAAATCACGTGGGCATCTCCTGTAGTCTTCGTGAAGAAAAAGGACGGAACCCTACTTTTCTGCGTGGCTTATCATTGACTGAAGAAGATCACAAAGAAGGTCCTATACTTCCACCCACGGATAGACGACGCATTGTAGGCGCTCTGTAACGCTAAATATATGTCGTGGATGGAGCTCAAGTCTGGCTACTGGCAAATAGAAGTCGACGAAAAATATCGCAAAAAGACCGCCTTCATCACGCCATACGGCCTCTATGAGTTCAAGGTTTTGCCATTAGGATTGTACTCGGCACCTGCAACGTACCACCGCGTGGTCGACATGGATTTAGCAGGATGGTAGTTGCATACCTGACTCGATTACTTCGACGAAGTCATTGTCCTTGCTGTAAATTACGACGATCACCTTAGGCGGCTTGGGACAGTGCTAGAGGCCATCAAGTCATCAGGGCTCACTCTGAAGCCGGAAAAGTGCTGCTTCGCTTACGATGAGCTTCTGTTCCTGGGCCACGTCATCAGCATATCTGGAGTCCGCCTCGACCCGCAGAAGAAAGATGCCATCGCAAAGTTCCCGAAGCCCATCGACAAGAAGGCAGTGCTTAGAGTCCTTGGCATATGTGCCTACTACAGGCGCTTTGTCAGGGACTTTTCAAGCGTCGCTGAGCTGCTGACACATCTAACCAATGTGATGTCGAGTTCAAGTGGGAAACGCCTCAGGCCGACGCATTTCAACGACACACGCAAAAAAAGAAGAGTCGCAGGTAGACAACAAATTGAGGTGAACTACGGAGATCTCTCTGGAAATGCCGTGCATAAAATTTACTTCGATGTGTATTTTAAGGGTGTGTGAGTCAAGATGGCAGGGTCTCATAGCTAAAGACCCCCCCCGTACGTGTCGTGTGGTTTCTTCGTGCACTAGCGTTGCTCAGCAGCACGTTCCTATGTCGAAAACTAGTCTCAACGTTTGCCCTTTGATTTGAAGAGAGTAGGATCATCACGCACCAGATTTAGTCTGCTAGCAAGCGGCCAGTGTCGTACCAAATATTCCCTGAACTGCGATACGGACAATTTTCTTCAAATATCCCTTGTACTGTGTACATGTTCCGGCAATAAAGCGCCTTGCCTTTTCTGCGTTACGTAAGAAATAGGCACAGCGTCATCCATTCGAACGCTTCTGTAACTAACATTCTCTTTTAACTATCAGTGCCTACATATATTTTTCTCTGAACAAGGTGAGTCTGGTGGACCCAGTAATATCATAGGATTATAACCTGTTTCAGCTATGCACTTCCCTTTCCGTTTCGAGTGATTATCTGGCTTTCTTAAAGCCATCAAATGTTCACGTTTTCACACGCAGCCCTAGTGAAGTATATATGTTTTATCTATGTTTAGCTCCCAGCCCCTATGAAGAAGAACCAGACACTGGATATAACGGTGAGTATAGCCTACTACCCCATTTTGATGGCAGCATTCCCCCAAGTATAACACTTAAATGGTGAAGACGTGGTTCTTCATGGCAGGTTATTGTAGAGCTTCCAGTGCTTCGTAGCTGCGGTTCGTTCGCCCTCAGTGCGGTTTTGGCACATTTGCTTCTTTTACATTAAGGAAACGCACCAGTTCCACTCTTTTTTGAGATCGTTTTTTGCATGCTTAATGTTGTAAAATCATTTCAAGTTGAATGTAGACTTTAAAATCTAGTACACTACGGTTGATCACCAAGAGGATATATTTTGTGATCATTGGTTGCATTCTTTTATATGTCTGACCGAAAATATATTTTTGATCCCACAAAGTCCCCACACGTAAACAGCTGCAACCCGGGGTGTTAGCACCCAGTGCTTGTTATTAAAGTCCATGCGCATATATTTAATAAGGATACATTTAAGACGCAGAGATGAGGAAATTTTATGGTTATATTCGTGTGAGTATACTGCCAAACTGATGATATGTCGGTTCAGTAAAGTCTGTCAGTTACAAAGGGCTTGTAGCCGTGCATGTCTTTTTGAATTCAACGAAGAAGAGAAATAAGTTGGAGGAAAAGGATAATGCTCATGGTGTTGCGCCCAGCAGTTGCACTGCAAAAAACATTTATGGCTTAGCGATGGAGCCATGCGCATGAACATCCTGTTATTAGCTTCTGCTGTAATATATTGCGTTTTTTGAACTAAATATTCTCGCATAATACCGGCAAATACCATACCGCTTGCTAAAAATGTTGAGCTGTACGCCAAAATTCATTCGCAGTTGTATTCAACAGGCCTGAGTAGCTGACGTACAATTTCCGGCCTGTTTACAGCGCCGCCACGTACTTGTGAAATGGATACTTCATTCAGCCTGCAAAATAAATTATCTCTGTCTTCTTTAGGAACAGGCATCTCGGGTAACCCAAGCTCCATAGACGGTGTGCTCATGCAGATAAAGTGCGGGGATTGCAGTTGCGGGCTTCCTGTGAGAATGGAGCAATATGGACGAGCAATGGGCTGCACTCAAGCGGTGAAAAAATTAATTTGTTCTTGCCCACCCAGAGTCTGCTATATGAACCACATCGCGAAGTGTCTACAAATGTGGGCCACCGGAAAGTGCAAGTCGCAACACCTATTCGTCACTTGCCCCTAATATTGCAATAAAGGCCTCATTATGAAACTGCGCCCTTGTGGTGTGACTGTTCTGTGCTTCCGCGCAGAATGTTTCGGCCAATATTACACCAATGTGGAGGCACATCTGTTCTCTAAAGGCAGGAATGTATTCCTGCGGAGATCGCTTCGATTCTATATGGATTATTTAGCATGCCATTATCCTGTCTCGATTGTCCCACATTGGCTGACTACGCATTGCCGACGTGCGGTTTTTGTCATCGGTGACTACTACAGCAGAGAAAGTTTTCTGCTTCCACAAAGAGGAAGATATTATAATTCATAAGAACCATCGCTTTCATCTCTTGGGGGGGGGGGGGGGGGGCGTCTTTTTCCACAATACAATAAATACCGAAGGAATAGCTGAAATCTGCTGATTTTTTTCTTTCGTACGTGATGTTAAGCCGTGTTTCCTTCCGTAGAATTTCAGCCCCTCTGCAACAGATGGATTCCGTGTGTATGAAAGGCAGTATTTTCAACTTGCTGATCCAAAAGAAACTTTTGGTGAAATGAGTACAATAATCATAGCTATGTTGTGCAATCTTCGCATCTATTAGCCTTTTGAAACTTCAGGGCTGCTATTGAATGCGCAGATAACGTAAATACACAAATTTTAACGCTTCAGACACAACTTTAGTTATTCACGCCCACAAAACTTTTCATGAGACTTTGCGGATGTCATACCAGTTGACCGCGTAGTAGTAGCCGCAGACCGGCAGATATGCCAAGCAAAGGGTTTTCACTCAACTAACGTGTCCTCCCAGTGCCCTGCTGGTGGTTAAGAGTTCTCGTCTTTTTTGCTTATGATCGCGCGCACGCTTTTACTACTATTTCTTTGACAGGCACACTTAAAGCAGAATTGCCGGCCCTGACACGCATTTTGTCACACAGTTCAAGCAGATAGTGTTTCTAAATATGTCTGGCTATAAGAAAAAGAGTACGTTGCTTCACTTCGAAGGAGCGGACGCGATCATGCGGACTTCTGAAAACCGCCATGACCTTTTATATAGCTGTCAGAGTAAGACCCCACAATGCACGACCACGACATCGCTTGCCTTTAACTTCATTGTGGGTCTCGCGGCTCCAAATGAGGAGATTGTATTTGGAGAAAACATTTCTTTCCTCATCGCTTCTAGAGGTTGCCGGTTCGAGACATTCGCTATGCGTTTCGACGAGTGTTATCTGCTCAGCTAGAGTTAGTCACCTATGGCTTCAACTGTATGGTATGGTACACTAGGGTGCAGACGTCCATGCAATAGGTAGGTTTCCATCAAAGGGCCGGCTTCTTCTGTTTCGGAAAGGCCTGGTCTTGATAACTGCTTCGACTTCTGTCAGCGCTGCATGTCTTATTCAAACTTCAGGCAGGCTCTGCCCAGAATTTTACAGTGTGCAGTCTTCTATGATTAGAACAGCCGCTCCCGCCATTCACTCCCCCGCCTACTGGTATTGGGCACAACGTACTGCAATGAAGTCTTCTTGTCGCTGTCTATTTCTACCAACACGTGAATTTTTCGATAGGTACGCGCTTTGCCAGCGTAGATATCACTAGATAGTCCTGTTAAACCAACACGCCGTCACAAGCAGACTATGATGACCTAATGGGTCATGCAGGAGCTAAGCGCGAAGTGGAGTACTCGCGAAAAAGCCCCCGTGAAAAGCGGAACGTTACACTTTCCATCTTCGGCTTGTGTCCGCGCTAAGAGCGGGACGGTAACGGCGGAAGCAGCAAGTTCGAATGGTGTTGTCGTTGTCATCCGGTGACATGGTTGCGGTGGGAGTCTTTCCTGGGCCGTGCAGCGAAATGCTTGCACACATACATGCGATGCATCACCTTCTTTATTAGGATACGCGCTCGGTAGATCCAGTGCCACTTTCTGAGTTGCCTGAATGGGTCGCGTACGCCCCTATGCGGAAGCTTGTGAAAAGCTCTCAGGGCTACCAGCGTTGAGTGGTAGTGATTTTTGAGCCGATGATTGAGTTATTCGGTTCTTGCGAGAAATCCATGAGCGGCAAACATCAAGCGACTTTGAGAGTGCCATGGGTGACCATGTACGAGCGGAAATTTATAATACGAGACGCGAATTCCACTGGTCATTCTCGTGCTATACACATAAGTTCTGTCAACAGTCATTACGTTGAGTGCAGTTAACCCTATAGTGCTGAACCCGTAGTACTTCTGCTGCTGTCAGGTGGATAATATCTTTTGTCAGGTGAAAGCACTGGTCCTTAAGTCTAAACACCCAAGCTTCGATCCTGAAAAGGCGCTGAAGCTAGATGAAACGCTAAACGTCTATGATTAGAGTGAAAATTTTCGTTGCCGTTGTTGCATGAACTGCCGCAATCTCAATTTCTTTCGCGATCGATGAAGCGTGAGCTACTAGAAAGGGCACTTGTCTATTGGTCCATCTAACTTATTAGCAGCATCCGACATCTGGAGCTAGAAGTCACTTTTTCAAGAACCATACCACACGTCAGTAAATGAGATGAATTCTTTGACAAGGGGCAGTAGTCCCGCCGCGACACTTGTGTTATCTTACAGATCGGATTGGCCACTAAGAGCTTCTGTTTTGTGGAGACATCTTGGTTCCAGGAAAATACCGTCGTAGAGTCGGTGCACATAGCATTCTCAAGATGAAGGCTACTACATGCAACTATTCACGCAGGACAGCAGTCGTGCGCCAACCAACGCACCTAAAGAGCCCAGAGGTGACAGTGTCTTTCTGCTATTAGGAGTCAAATGTCACTTTGCGATCAGAACGACAGGTACGTATGGCACGTCCATCAGAGCATGAATTGCGTGTACCTACGCTCCTGGGATGGTGTTGGAGAAGACGTGGAATTGCATTTCTTTGGGAAACTTGTCTCCCCCAATAAGATATCAAGGAGCTGCTATTTCTTCAATTTGCAGGAGCTGTCGGATCCAGGCTTGAATGCACGAAGGTCTTTGGGTAACACACCCTCCCTAGTTGACTCCGCGTTTACCGAGTTCTTGATACTAGGTTTCGGTCGCATAAGTTTAATATTGTTCTGGAAAAAAAAATAGAAGACGGCCCATCTTCCTGCAACCTCTGCCATAATCATCATCAGATACCACATCATTAGGAGATGTGATTGTTAATGTCTCAGTGGAAAGCTGTCTTAGCTAGGCTT
The DNA here is from genome assembly GCF_023375885.2 of Dermacentor andersoni. Taxonomy (NCBI): domain Eukaryota; kingdom Metazoa; phylum Arthropoda; class Arachnida; order Ixodida; family Ixodidae; genus Dermacentor; species Dermacentor andersoni. The sequence goes on along the minus strand of NC_092817.1, from coordinate 129,975,095 downwards.
TTATAACGTCTCCTAAAAGCTTCAGTTTCGCCCGAAGGGCGAAGCATCGATTGCGACATTAAATTAGTAGTCATCTTTATTATAATTAAGAGAAATAAGACATAGAACCAATCGTAGTAATTCATACAAAGGAAACCCATACGAGATCCATGAAAGAAAAGCCTTGCTGTTGAAGAAACCCTAATCCGGGACCACCGCCATTGTGGGGCAGCCGCTCTGCCATTTGAGCTAACCAAGCGGCTAGCAAATGACAAGGCGAAGTCGAATTTCTCGACAACTCGAATTTGCGTGACCTTCCCATAACTTTCCATTCGCCATCTGCTAACCGCCTGGTTCGCTCAGATAGTAGAGTGGTGGTCCCGGGTTCGAGTACCGGACCAGGACGAATTTTTCTTCAACTGCGAGGCTTTTCTTTCGAGGAACCCATATGGGTTCCATTTGAAGCAATTGCTACGATTGGGTGGATGTCTGAATTTCCCTTAATTAACTATTTTGCAACTTGCAGGTTTCCGCAGAGGTATTACGTCAAACATATATAGTAAGTAAGGGTAGTCAATTTTAAAACATTCATCGAAAACATTGATTTACTAAGTAAATTAGCGAGCGTGATGCATAGCGCTCAATCAAACGTAAACAAATCGCACTTGTTGAGCGCAGGCACTCGCCGTCAAAACGCTGGTGTGGGCAAGCGCATCTGCAGCAGCGAGTGCAGTGACCTTCGTGCTGTCTGTTGCTTATAGGCAAGAATGGCGAGAACATAGCGTGCAACAAGGTATGAGCCGGCAGCACATCCCTTTCGAGATAACACACGCGCGACCATGGACGGCCGTGTAAAGTACGCACTTGTTGGTGGAGTCGAAGGCGCTCGGCCTTGCCGCTTTCCACCATACATCGCACGCGAGATTAAGCCGCGATGGACAGTTCCCTTTGCACCCGGTAAACAAATGAGCAGTTGGTGCCGGCGTACAAGGCCGCCTCTCCTCCTCCCTCCCATCTGCTCTTCGCGCAACAGAAGACACGTTTGTTCTCCCGCTTTCTTCCTGCGCACGCGCCAGATCGAGCCCCGATCGTCGACTGCCCATACAAGGCGTGGCGACGATATTATCGCCCTTGGAATTTATACAGAACGTCACGGCGACTCCAGAAATATGCCGGAAGTCTCCGCATAATTTCTATCGCAATAAAATTGAGAATTATCAACTTGGGCCACAGAGTTGACGTGTGTCCAAATCCTCACAAGAAGAGGTGCCGCGGCTGCGGAGTCAACGACCCGGCTGAAGACCACCAGTGCTCGCCCAAGTGCGCCCTTTGCGGGGGCCAACACCCGACGGCGGACAACAAGTGCAAGCAACGATACCAAATCCCTTACGTTGTGCGGCGCAGGAGGCGCCGACGCAGAAATGCCAAGAAATCGCGGCTGCAAAGCCAGCCGCAACAGGTGCAAGGTAGATCACGCGATTCCAGCGTGGCAAGCGCCCCCAGACGGGGACGTTCGACAAACGCCGACACTACGACAGCGCAGCCGATCGAGAGGCCGTTCCCTCTCCAGGGGGCGCTCCCGCTCCCAAGTGCGCATTCAAGAGGGGCCGACCTGGGCGGACCGGGCCAGGCCAAAGCCGCAACCGAAATCACAATCAAAGGTAACGCAGGTAGCATTGCCAAAGCATAACAAGGAAGACCCTAGAATAGCTCAGCTAGCGGAAGAAAACGCGCGCCTCAAAGAGGAGGTCAAGAAAATGAGGGCGGATTTCGAATCGTTTCGGAAACAAGGTTCCACTTCTCAGCTAGCCGAACAACAGCAGCAGCAGGTGGCGCAAAGTACACCGACCCCGCAAGGGGAGCAGTCGGTTCGCTCGGTCAAACGCAGGGCCCCTCCCCTGACGGAGGAGGGAAACCTGGCGGAACACGAGTCCAGCAGCATCCTATTGGGAATTAAGCAGTCGATTAGCTCTTTGCAGCTAATGGTCCAGCTACTAGCGGAAAGCATAGTAGCGCTCGCGGCATGAGTGACGCGCATCGAAGCACACATGGCGCCTGCAGGTGCTAAACAAATCCAATGTATCAATCATGGCGAACAACCCAACTAGAGAGCTGGTCGTGTGGCAGTGGAATTGCGCTAGCATCAAAAAGCGCAAGGCTCAGCTGCTACAGTTCGTTGCCTCACAGGCGGACAAACCGCACGTCATAATCTTACAAGAAACTTTGGGTAGCCAGGTGACCTTGCCCGGCTACCGGGTCGCCTCGTCGAAATTCGAACAGGGTAAGCGCGGAGTGGCAACGCTTGTCGCGAACAAATGCTCTTTCCAGGAACGACATTTCAAATTAGGCAACGCGAAAGCGGAGGTAACCGCGATCGAAATCATACCGAACAGTTTGCTGAAAAACAGCGTATTCGTAGTGAACGTGTACAGCCCGCCGTCTGACCGCAAACAATCGTTCACGTCGATAATAACGAAGGCGGCCTCAATGGCCAGGGGGGCCCCGCTAATAGTGGCAGGAGATTTTAACGCGCCCCACGGAGCCTGGGGTTATGCAAGGCCAATGCCTAAGGGAGAACGGCTATTGGAGGCAGTCACTATGTGCTCGCTAGAGCTGGTGACCGACCCCCGCTATCCAACTCGACTAGGCACGTCGGTGGCGCGGGACACGACGCCCGACCTGACCTTCGTCAAGAACGTGCGAGGGGCCGAGTGGCGCAACCTGCACGAGAACCTCGGCAGCGACCACTGCATAGTGGCGGTGACGATCCCCGTCAAGGCGGCACCACCGAGAGACTTTAAGGTCACCGACTGGGACGTCTTCCGCAAAATAAGGAAGGAAGACAAAAGCGAATATGCGGACCTAGACAGCCTTTTTAGAAGGCTCAAAGAGGACGTTGGCACCGCGACGAGGGTTGTCTAAACTGAACTGAACGTGGAAAGGATGGACGCGAGATTGGCACACCTATTAGAGGCAAAGAATTCCATCACGGCCAGGTGGAAAACGCAAAGACTAAATCGCAGACTGCGAAAGAAAGTAGCGGCACTAAACCGGGAAATCGAAGCGCACTCGATCGAGCTTTCCAAGCAACAGTGGAACGAGGTGTGCGCGTCGGTAGACGGACAAATGAGAACCGGGCGCAAATGGAACCTCCTAAAGAAACTGTTAGACGACAAGCAATCCAAAGGCAATCAGAGATTGGCAATTGATAGGATTTTACACAAACAAAAGGAGCAGGGCAAAACGGAGAGCGAGTTCCTAAAGGAGCTGGCGGAGACGTATCTACCACTGGGCCCGTCAGGCGATGGCGACTATCCACAATACGCCGGCACAGAGGTCGAAGAACTCGACGCGCCCTTCACGGAATCGGAAATTTGGGATGCCTTACAAGGCCTCAACGGACGCTCCACGACGGGCCCGTTGAGGCCCACATAACATGGTGGGCTTCAGACCGGGCCTCTCCACACAGGACGTAATGTTACAACTCAAAAAGCACATAATCGACGGCATAACCAGAGACACCAGGGGCATACTGGCCCTGGACCTAACGAAAGCGTTCGACACGGTGAAACACAGATTTCTAATGGAAACGATCTCGGTGATGGGGCTCGGCCGGTAATTCCACTCTTACATAGGCTCCTTCCTCAGAGACAGGAAAGCCACGATCAAAATAGGACAGGCCACGTCTGATTGTTACACGCTGGGCGCGAAGGGCACCCCACAAGGGGCGGTGCTCTCCCCGCTATTATTCAATCTAGCATTGAAAGGGCTCTCGGACCGGCTGACGAGAGTGACCAACGTCAATCACGCCCTGTACGCAGACGATATTACGGTGTGGTGCCCGGGAGGGTCCGACGCAGAAGTCGAGCGGGCTCTTCAAGAGGCGCTGGACACAACGGAAGAGTACCTGAAGGAAACGGGACTCCGTCTGTCACCCAGCAAATCGGAACTGTTGCTCTACAGGCCCTCGAAACGAGGCATGAGGAATTTGACGCCGATCGATCAAATACCAATCAAATTACACACGAGTGACGGCCAGCCGATCCCCAGAGTGGACACTATAAGAATCCTGGGGCTGCTCATTGAGGCTAAAGGCGGTAACACGCAAACGGTCATGAGACTCACGTCCAAAACGGAGAACATGCTCCGGCTGATCCTCAGGGTGACCAACCGCAGGGGAGGGCTCAGCGAGAGCAATCTCATCAGACTTTACCACGCCTTCCTCATGAGTCACGTAAATTACGCAGCCTCGGCGCTAAAATGGACCAAGAGAGGCGGCCAAGATAGACACACTGATGCGCAAGAGCATCAAGAGGGTTCTAGGTCTTCCGATCAGTACAAGCACGGAGCGGCTCGATCGGCTAGGGGTCCACAATACGCTAGCAGAAATCATCGAAGCACAGACCAAGGCACAGGTCGTGCGGCTGTCGACCACCAGGGCCGGCAGACGCATCCTAGAAGAAGCAGGTATACATGCCGAGGCAGTGTGCAACGCACGCAGCGTCGCGCTCAGCGCGGCGGTCAGGGACACTTTCAAGGTAGAACCGCTTCCGAGAAACGTCCACCCGCAATTCGACGAGGGGTGCCGAAAGGCGAGGGCCCGAGCACTGCTGAAATCGACCGCCAGCTGTCCGGGACTGGCGGCATTTGTAGACGCGGCCCAGTACGGGCGCAGCGACCGGTACGCGGCCGTCTCCATACGCTGGGATGGTACGATCATCAACGCAGCATCGGTCAAGGGGGTAACGTCCGAGGTGGCCGAACAGGTGGCAATAGCCATGGCAATGAGGGACCCCGAACGTCCATACGTATACACAGATTCGCGATCGGCGGCCAGAGCATTCGCCTCGGGCTCGATATCGCGGAAAGCAGCGGCCGTCCTCGGCAGTGAGGGAGCCGCGGGTCATCACATCCTCAAATGGTTTCCAGCCCACATGGGGGCCGACGTGCACCCCGACTTTCCCAACGCCAACGAGCTGGCACACGGACGCGCGCGAGGACTCACGCACCGCGGCGATCGTGGCGAGCGAAGTGGCGGGGAGGGAGGGGAGCACCGAGACCCGCTGCTCACCTTCAACGAAATAACAACACATTATCAGCTGTCGAGGAGGACCTTCCCGCTCCCCCACGCTAAACTTACTAGACCACAGTCATCTATATTCAGAATGCTGCAAACAAGGTCGTTCCCCTCGAGAGGCAGAATGAGCCTTTATTCACCGGACGTAGAGCCGCAATGTCCGGATTGCGGCGAATCGTACTGCTCGCTATGGCACATGCTTTGGCAATGCTCCGCGTTAAGCGGCACCGTGTTCAGCAAAGAAGAAGACTGGATGGACGCCCTGCGAAGCGACGACCACCAGACCCAGCTTCGGGCCGTCCAGAGGGCTCACGAAAGGGCGGAGGCTCACGGGCTTCCCGTCCCAACGTGGGTGCGGCCCGCGACCCCTGCCGACCACTAAACCAAGAGTGGGTGGGAAGGGGTTCCTCAGGACCCAATAAACTTCTTTCCTCCTCCTCCTCCTATGTATTCTAACATTATGGAATTACTTAGACGCTCTTATTAAAGTCGTAACGTCGATTGACCTGTTTTAGATAAAGATGATATATTTGAATTTAATGCATACTTTTCTCAGTCTTTTTCTTTTTGGTGACATTGCTATTCCTTCGTGCTGTCTTTATGGAATTCTCGTTTGTAATAATGTACTCGTAAGGCGGAGCGTTGTGGGCACGCCCCACTACGCCGTAGACTTCGCAGTGCGAGGCATTGAAGAAGGAACGGGATCACAGCGGAGGCCGTGTTTGATTGCCAATAACTCCGCTTCTGCGGAACGCATCGAAGTACTTTTTACGGCAAAGTATTGCTCAAACAGCCTGTTTTCACTACGAACGCCTTTCTCCACTTCGATAAAAATTGGTTCAGGGCTCCTTTAAGCCGAGGGACTTACTACAGAATATGTAATGTGTTTGTAATGTTGACTGAGAGTCTTAAGGTAAAATATTTGAGTCACGTAAGCATGCTGTGTTGCCTCGAAAAGAATATCTTGGAATACAGAGGTGAACATGACTTGGCGATTTCAGCAGTGTCGCTACGTTTTTAACTTTCCTTAATGTGAACATCACTAAGACAGGTATGAAAACTGCTAATGAAATACAGTCATATCTATTTCTTTTTCCTTTTAGTGCTTCTTGCATCAGTTAATCTAGAAGATGAGGCAAAGTCCTATTTTGACAAGCTGAACAAAAGCGAACACGGAAGCATTGTGCACTGGAATCTGAATTCAGGAAACCAAATATGGATCAACGAACAGCGAAAGTAAGGAATATGAAAGAGAGTATACTCTCTCGCGAATACGCCGATTAAAATAAGTAATTTTCATTACACGTTATATTTCAAGCAATGATGTCACATTAATTGTTTGTGTCATAATTATCTAATGAATTTGCAACTGCCGCTTAGGGACGCTACCTAAATACGAGCATAGGTAGCGAAAATTTTCAAGCAAAGCTTTTTCCTATTCTCACCTTTGGCTAGTGCGGGTTTCTGCCTGCTACGATCTTGCCGATTATAGAACAGTTCCGACTACTGGATGTGTCCCACTGGGTATCCGACGAACTGGGTTTGCGCTACATGTGCCACTGAGTATGCGAATATAATAGGCCGAGTGCCACTGCATAGGTACCCGATAAACATATCGATGAAGTAGAAAGAATTTAAGAAGTCGGAAACAACAGCATTTCAAAGGGGAGAAAGGATAAAGGAAAGAGAATGGGATCAGAGCGTGCATTGAGTGAGGGTCGTTTCACTACACAACAAAGAA